>NW_025728291.1:1823936-2423936 GCF_021461385.2 Schistocerca piceifrons | reverse complement strand
GTTTGCAGTCAGTTCTGAGTATTATTAGTAACTACGCTCCAGTCCCTAGACCAAGTTACAGAAATGTGAATCAGACGGTTTACGTATTCCAAGCCGTAGCAGCCGCTTCTTTGAGACGTCAGCTATGGTCACTTCCCAGCCCACTCTATGATCACATCGGTTCCTCTTCTTCCTGCTGGTAATGTAACTGAGATTTGGCAACAAGGCAAGGTATATTTGTCAACTCTGTGATCGACGAGTTACTTCCTGGTGTGCACGGAATTAAGCCTCAAAGTTCACTTGATTTTTCCTGTCATTCCATTGAATAATTTGAGATATTATTAACGCTTGAGCTATAACAAAAGATTGTATATTTACGGTTTTCAGCCCAGGAAAGTCGTTGAGCGTGAAAATCGCATCTAATCTCGTCCTTTAAATAGCTGATTACGAGTTCTAGCCACTACTCGTCTCGTAAGTCGAAATGTAGACGGATGCATCTTCCATAGCTCTGTGGAAACGTTGTAACCTGGGAAAAAGCTTCTGTTATGGTTTGCGGTTCCAGTCTTGCTGACTTTAACGTTTTTATCCCTTCTGTAAAAGAGCTACAAGCAGTCAGATCACACATCGATAAGGAAATTGCTAGAAATTACTTTCGGCTCATAGTGCAATGGTGAAAAACTTACAATGCTGCACAACAGGTAAAGCCTCTTCCCACTGCTGACAAGCAAATTTTGGCTTTCTAGGAATACATAACTTTATTTGTGAACTGCCACATTTGCGTACCACTTGAGTATGACACAGCGTACCAATCAAACATAGACCCAATCGAAATCTAAGTGGTTAGCATTTTACTAAATCGTGCCGTTAGAGGCACGCTTGTGTCAGTTTTATTGAAACAGACTTTCGTCGTAAGGTTCTCGTGGGTAGTTTTATTTCATTTCTTATAATACAGTGCACAATTTTCGTATGGTTTCTTTTAGTGTTGTTAAAACATTACAGAGAAATTAATCATCAACGATATATACTAATTCTCTGATGTTATCTATAACAGTCTGACAATGCACATGCAGTTTATTGATTACATGCATGTAGAAACCTTATTCTGTGTTATAGCTGTCACATAAGGTTTGATGAAGAATAAAATGCCACTGTCACACCACAGATAATGTAGAAAATACTTTTCTGACGTATTTTTACGTGATGCGCTCTCCCCATACATAATACAAAATTTTCGAGATGCATCTGGAGCATGGCCATCTACTAAACCTGAAAAGAACAAAATGTCGCAGAAATTAGCCCTTTTTCCACAGGCGACTATTTTGGGTTGAGAAGTGAAGGGAATTACGTTCAAAGTTCCATTAGATCGATAACTTCAGCAGACAGCAGTATGGCGTTTTAAAAAATGTAGCAGTGAATGCACCCAAGCTCGGTACGTCTTATCAACAGTGCGCGACGCTTACCGTTACGATACTAGCTAAAACATAGCTACAACAGTTCCAGAATTCAACAAAAATTCTTCCAGAACTTCTGCATTGCACAGTGCTGCAAAATAATGCAAATGGCTGGATCTAGCCCTCTGAGAGACAGACAGTTACAGCCTCTCTTTTGCACTGCACGACGTTTTTAACTAACAGATAGCGCAATAGAGTAGCTCAAGTCGAAAGGAACACTTCCTATTTAAATTTCTGCATCCTACACTGTTAGCAGTTATGTGTAGGTGTCAGTTACGCGATTTTACTTCGGTGATTACAAAATAGAGTTGAATGTATGCACTGAGTAGCCGAGGCAGCTAGTTCATGGCGATTCGTTCAACCAAGTTAATGAAAGTACTGAACATGCTGCAAACCACTACAGGGAACCTGTGTGTCAGAATTCACATCCAGTGTGGCGCAACATTGTTATGATAGAAAAATGAGGGATAGAGAAGAGAATTCGGTGGTCTCTTGGATTGATGCTAGGTTCATGTACTTATGGTCTCGGTTCGATTCCAAATTCTGCTGAAGGTTTTTGATAAGGAGAGACAGATTCTGTTCTCTTCTGGCTACGCCAAGCGAAGAAGGTATAATGGCAATGTGCTCTGACATTCATGTTAAACATGATATTCCTTCTCTACCAAGTAGACGTTAGATTGAACTACAATAAAGTCAGGAGTCGCGACACGTAGTAACTCTATCAACAGTAACCTTTCTTATACTAGTTATTTATTTCTAGTGACGAAAAAACGCTATGTAGGGTCAAAGGGCACTTATTCCATCTTTTATTTGGGCTTCTGTATGTCGATAAACTTGGTTCTGAACTGGGAATGCAACTCAGACCACCCTTAACGCGGAATTCAAACCCTTCGTGACAATACAGCACGACTGCAATTTGTTCAGAACAGCAGATTCCTCAACATCTCCACATATTGCGCGTGAATGGGTTCGAATCCTGGCCCGGCAGTAAAGATTTCATAATGTGTTATCAAGCTCTAGCATGGGAACACCTATCTGCTGGTGGTTAATAATTTTGATTTTTAATGTTTTTTCATTCGTTGTCAACACTAACGATATCTGACGTGTTTGACTCCCAGTGAGACACAGAACTATTTGCGAGATCACTGTAAGTTCAAGATGTTATTCCGAGCTGCTGGTGGAGAAAAATTCGGTAGCTGACGTCGCTTTGTGTGTAGTCTCTTAGTGTGGGCTTCGATTCGCAGTCAACACTGAACTCTTCGTCATGTTATTTCTAGTTCAAACATGCTCACGTGTTGCTGCTGGTGTAACAAACCCATATTTAACGTTCGTTTTCTCTAGAATATAACAGCGATAGGTGCCATGTTGGAGTACCGGGAAGGAAAAAATTATTGTTTCGTCTCGTCATTTCTCTTCAAACATCTAGCTACTGCCAAGGAAATCTGATATTTCACAGTTGGTTGTGCTTCGATATCAATCCGATTAGGTTCTGGGTTCGAATCCCTGTCCAACACAAAGCTTTACCTCACGGCATTTCAAGTAAGTTACTTGTGAAGAAGGAATATTTAACAACCCTCGTAGTTCGTTAACAGGGACAAGTGATGCTGGGGAGGAATTCGCGTCCGTTAAAAATGTTTGCGTTATGTAATTGAAAGTTGATATTTGCTAACTGATACTGTCTAAATTCGAGGTATATTACTCTCTGTATGCCTAATCAGGAATGACTGTTAGTTTTCGTCAGTCACGAAATCTTTGCTTAGTCTGCCTAACCTGGGTTTGAATCCATATGCAGAACGAGAAGGTTCGTCGTATCATTTGAAGTTCATACATATTCTCAACTAGCTGCTCGTGAGTAACTTAAATTTTTTACGTCATTTTGCGTGAAATAATAAGTATTGTATGTTACTTTGAAGAGGAAATCATGAATACGACGAACTTACTACGTGCATTACCTATCTGACGTAATAATGAGAGTGGTAACGTTTCAAGTATGTCATATATTGTAATAAATGTGAGCTTACAAGTCCTAAGGACAATCTTATCTGTGATAAGTTGTTCCCTGATATTAGTAGCATCGTGGTATTACTTTACATCTTGAGTTACTGCGATACAGAGCAGTGTTTTCTAGTGGTGACTTGTTGGAACCATTTTCAATGGTCAAACGACTGTACCAAGGAGTGATTAGAGGACCTGCTAGACAGCTGTGGTATGCCGGTTGCATGCGAATCAGGCGAAATGACATTAAGGTCGTTCGGATACTTTTGAGTATGACTGTTCGTTAATGCAGAATTGATATGTAATTACACACTATTTATTTTTAAGCATGTTTTCTGAATATTTTATAACATGTGGAACCTTTAATTACATTTGTTTTCAGCGTTCAGCTGTAGTGTCTTTGTTTAGCAATCAAACCGTCCACGGTTCCGATGTCGAATCCCGCTACCACTTGAGCATTGACTAAAAATCATCAGCATTACCGTCTGAAAACTTCTGGCATAAGGAATCACTTTAATTCTGTCACCAGCCTTGTCAAACAGGGTGGAGGATCGGATAGAGGTTTAGGGCACTCTCTTGCCATTGGGGTGAGATACTGCCCCTAAAGGTGGAATAACAGCATTGATGAACGGCATGAGAATTCAGAAGACAGTGGATACTACTGTGTTAAAGACACATGACGTGTATCCACCGGAGATGTGGCGTGAATGAAAGAGTGTCACTATGATTTCTCCACTGGAAAAATATTCCGGATCCCTGGAAGAGGACTGCGCGGCGGAGGAGACGAGGCGGAGGAGACGATAAGAAAAATATTGAATAATCAACTTGAGGAGAACGTCTATGCGTCGGGGAATGGAGTATCGGAAGTTTGAACGTGATAGGGAACCTAGAAAACGTGAAAGGGGTGATATACAGACGCTGAACCTTTTTAATCCGAGCACTTCGTTCTTCGTCTTCCACCCTTACTATTCCCTCTTGGCATTTGTACACATTGTATGATACCTGTCTTTCCCTACAGCTTACAACTATTTTCCCCAAAATTTCAAACATCTTGCAGCATTAGACATTACTGAATGCGTTTTCCAAGTCGACATATCCTATGAACACGTCTTGATTTTTCTTTAGTCCTGCTTCCATGATCAACCGCAACATCAGAACCACCTCTCTGGTTCCTTTACCTTTCGTGATGCAAAACTGATCATCACATAACACATTCTCAGTTTTATTCCCATCCCAGCAGCTAGACACAAACTGAGTCCTTTTCCCGCCAATTTCCAGATGGCGGACGGGAGGGGAGCAATGCATACGATCTACGGATGTAATCTTTCGCCCCTACTGTTCAGTCTATATATCGAAGAAGTAATGATGTAAATCAAAGAAAGGTTCAAGTGTGGAAATAAATTTCAAGGTGAAAGGATATCAGTGTTAGGACTAGCTCATGTCACAGCTATCCTAAGTGAAAGTGAAGCAGAATTACAGGATTTGCTGAATAGAATGGACAGTCTACTGGGTACAGACTATGGATTTGGAGAAAAATGAGTAAAGACGAAAGTAATGAAAAGTATCGCACATGAGAACAGCGTGAAACTTAGCATCAGGATTGAAGGTGCGAAGTAGAGTAAGCTAAGGAATTCTTCTAGCTTTGCAGCAAAATAAACCATGACGCACAGAGCAAGGAGGACGTCAAAAGCATACTAGTACGCTCAAAAAATGCATTCCTTGTCCAGCCAAGTCCACTAGTGTCAAACACAAGTCTTAATTTGAGGTAGAAATTTCTGAGAATGTACGTTCGGAGCACAGCAATGTGGTGTAGTGAAACACAGACTGTGACAAAACCGTAACAGAAGAAAATCGAATCATTTGAGTTGCAGTGTTACAGACGAACGTTGATAATTAGAAGTGTAGGAATGAGGAGATTCGGCGCAGAGTCGAAGAGAAAAGGACAAGAAAAAGGGGAACTATGATAGCCGTCTCTGAAGACATCAGGGAATAACTTCCGTTGTATTAGAGGGAGCTTTAGAGGGTGAAAACTGTAGAAGCAGGCAGAGAAGCTGGGAAAATTCTGGAGAGGGATAATAGTGTTCTGTCAGAAGGAAATGAAAAATGCAAGGAAAGGCTTAAAGCTTTTCAACAATCAAAGCGACGACTAAAGAACGAAGTTTCCTCGCTAAACACAGTAACCGATGAACTGAGAAGAAAAGATTTCATTTACGAAAATGGCCTGTGTTTTGGAATGGACACGGAATTGTTGCTACGACAAACTGCAAAGGCGACCTGTCAGAGTGTACCGAAAACATACCAACCAACACCCCGTTCAGTAGTCCTGGAACATTAGCAAGAAGGTGCCGGTGTATGGGTGGTGCACCTTATTTTACCTCCGAGGCTTTTACCATACGTTAAATGTATTGGCTATTTCGAATATGGACAACCATAAGCTGTAGAATGGAATGACGACAATGAAAATTTGTGCCGGACCGGGATGCGAACTTGGATTTCGCGCTTATAGCGAGCGGTCCCCTTACCATTTGGCTACCCGTACACGACTCACGACCAGACACAAACCTCCATATGTCTACGACATGCACAAGTACGTCCATTATGTATGTTCCCGCACAGGTCAGACGTTGTAGTCGTCACAGTGTCTGGTCCTTTGACCATGCATGCATCGTGTGCTTCTTTGTTGTAAGTCATTAAGTGCCATTTGTTACTGATTTGTTTTGTGTTGTATTGTGTTCGTTTGTGTGTATGTTTCATGATTACGTGCTGGTTGTTTTTGTACTTCGTCGTTTATTTATAAAATAAACCACAAAATCAAAGAACAGGCAACACATAATCATGAAACATACACACGACAAACACAACGTACAACGAATCAGCACATAGTCAGGAACATATGACACATTATGAGTTAAAACAGCATAGTCACACGCAGAGTGAGCAATATACTGAAGAAACAAGGGCTCAACATAGCATACAAAAACAACAACACCAAACAAAACAGACTTGGAATAAATGCCACCAACACTGACAAATACAGCCTGTCTTACATACTGTGACGGTACGTCACATAAATATTGACATTTTTATCGGTTGTAAACCGTTATTAAATATTTTATGAATGTAATTAGTGTAAAAGATATAGTTAATGTTCTTGAAACAACTGATATGCAACGATAATTAAAGAGTAGCATGTTTATTTAATGTCTATGAAAATAAAAAAGGATCAAAAGAGACGTGATTGTACGGCCGAGGAGGAAGGACGTATTTTGTGGTACACATATTGTTTTGTTTCGCTATACGGAAGGCAGCCATTGAGCGGCTATACATATTTTATGTAATTCATTCGTATTTATTGCTACAATAAACTTGTTATTATTACTACAAAATGAATTTCTTTGTAATAGTTGTCACCTCAAATGCTCACAGTGGCGAAATATTTTTAATAAGCGTTTTTTCAGTAATTTGCGCTGCGAGAAGCTCATATTCCGATGCTGCCTCTGGTCGGTCATTACGCGCAGAAGTATTAATTTATTTTTCAAAGTGTTAACAGTAACTGTAAATGCGAGAGATTTCGTTATAAGAACTTTTTTTAAATTGCAACAGATAATTAATTTACGTTATAGTTCATGTTTTAAAACTGTACAGATTCCATGAGTTCGGTAAGTTTTATCTTGGCCGCTCCACGGCAACAATCGAAATTCTCTCAAGCCTTGCTCTGCAAGCAATAAATATAAATTAACAAAATTACATTCAGTTCAGTTAACGGCCACTATATTTTGGTCATCACGTTCAAAATCTAAAGTTGGTACATGACTAACTGAGGCCCTTCAAGAACCCGTTTCATATTTACTTATGCACGTAAGTAAAAGTGATAAGAGAAGACAATATCCCTGAGAGAAAGAAGCATGCTGATAAATTAAAAATAAAAATATACAAAATGTATGTGTAGTCTTTTTGTATATGACGTAACGAATGACACCGGACGTCACAATATACCGACTAACCGCACCAACGTGCGGAATTCCTCATCCAACTTTTTAGCAAGCACGGAAATAAAAAGAACTACAACACTACGAGATGTTTACAGTTTGAGGTCTAGTTTTTAGAGAAGGATGTCTGATTGCTATCTAGCTTCATAATCGTTGCCTGAACTTGGGACTGTTATGCAGGAAGTATGGTATAATATTCCAAGACGACAGGAAGCTGTTTAGAATGCCTGTTGATTACCTACAGCACATTAGAAATGGTAATGTATTATGTCCAGCCCTTCTAAATGTATGGGTATGTAAGTATAAAATTGTCAAGGGGTCTCTTCTCACAGATGTCTTAACTGTATGGACCAGTGGAAGCCTGTAGTACTCGTCAGCTGTTGATTTGTCAACTATATGATGATCAATAAGAAGTACTCTGCAAGATTTTCGGTTATCAAGTTTACATAATATTCTTAAGACCCTTCTACCCTTGGCTATTTAGCTTGAAAGTATTACGACATACGGCTTAGTTGAGTCTGCATATTATGGTAACATTACCGTGTGCAGTTTAACGAGGTGTGGGAGATATGTAAGTCAAACACAGACAAAACTGAGCTGTTACGTTAATGTATCAACGTGCTGGTCCCACTTCAGATTTTTACCCATCTCGATGACCACACATGGCACCTCATCCAGAGCGACAGACATTTCTGTATCCAGCATGAGTTGTTGTTGTTGTTGTTGTGGTCTTCAGTCCTGAGAATGGTTTGATGCAGCTCTCCATGCTACTCTATCCTGTGCAAGCTTCTTCATCTCCCAGTACTTACGGCAACCTGCATCCTTCTGAATCTGTTTAGTGTAGTCATGTCTTGGTCTCCCTCTACGATTTTTACCCTCCACGCTGCCCTCCAATGCTAAATTTGTGATCCCCTGATGCCTCAGAACATGTCCTACTAACCTGTCCCTTCTTCTTGTCAAGTTGTGCCACAAACTCCTCTTCTCCCCAATCCTATTCAATACCTCCTCATTAGTTATGTGATCTACCCATCTAATATTCAGCATTCTTCTGTAGCATCACATTTCGAAAGCTTCTATTCTCTTCTTATAGAAACTATTTATCGTCCATGTTTCACTTCCATACATGGCTACACTCCATACAAATACTTTCAGAAACGACTTCCTGACGCTTAAATCTGTACTCGATATTAATAAATTTCTCTTCTTGAGAAACGCTTTCCTTGCCATTGCCAGTCTACATTTTATATCCTCTGTACTTCGACCATCATCAGTTATTTTATTCCCCAAATAGCAAAACTCCTTTACTACTTTAAGTGTCTCATTTCCTAATTTAATTCCCTGAGCATCACCCGACTTAATTCGACTACATTCCATTATCCTCGTTTTGCTTTTGTTGATGTTCATCTTATATCCTCCTTTCAAGACACTCTCCATTCCGTTCAACTGCTCTTCCAAGTCCTTTGCTGTCTCTGACAGAATTACAATGTCATCGGTGAACCTCAAAGTTTTTATTTCTTCTCCATGGAGTTTAATACCTACTCCGAATTTTTCTTTTGCTTCCTTTACTGCTGGCTCAATATACAGATTGAATAACATCGGGGAGAGGCTACAACCATGTGTCAGTTCCTTCCCAACCTTTGCTTCCCTTTCATGCCCCTCGACTCTTGTAACTGCCATCTGGTTTCTGTACAATTTGTAAATAGTCTTTCGCTCCATGCATTTTACCCCTGTCACATTTAGAATTTGAAAGAGAGTATTCCAGTCAACATTGTCAAAAGCTTTCTCTAAGTCTACAAATGCTAGAAGCGTAGGTTTGCCTTTCCTTAATCTTTCTTCTAAGATAAGTCGTAAGGTCAGTATTGCAACACGTGTTCCAACATTTCTACGGAATCCAAACTGATCTTCCCCGATGTCGGCTTCCACCAGCTTTTACATTCGTCTGTAAAGAATCCGCGTTACTATTTTGCAGGTGTGACTTATTAAACTGATTGTTCGGTAATTTTCACATCTGTCAACACCTGCTTTCTTTGGGATTGGAAGTATTATATTCTTCTTGAAGTCTGAGGGTACTTCGCCTTTCACATACATCTTGCTCTCGAGAATTTTGTCAGGACTGGCTCTCCCAAGGCCGTCAATAGTTCTAATGGAATGTTGTCTACTCCCAAGGCCTTGTTTCGACTCAGGTCTTTCAGTGCTCTGTCAAACTCTTCACGCAGTATCGTATCTCCCATTTCATCTTCATCTACATCCTCTTCCATTTCCATAATATTGTCCTCAAGTACATCACCCTTGCATAGACCCTCTATGTACTCCTTCCACCTTTCTGCTTTCCCTTCTTTCCTTATAACTGGGTTTCCATCTGAGCTCTTGATATTCATACAAGTGGCTCTCTTTTCTCCAAAGGTCTCTTTAATTTTCCTGTCATACGTCTTTATCCATATCTGCTTTGGTTTCCGCGGTCAGAGACAGCTACAGTAAAAAAATTTCTGAGTACGTTGCTGTGTCGTATTACGAAGTAACTAGCAATGATTGATATTACGGCCACAGTTTCTAGACTGACGGGTAAAATGTCGCTGCACTAACAAGGAGTTGTCTGACAAAATGGTTCAAATGGCTCTGAGCACTATGGGACTTAATCTATGGTCATCAGTCACCTAGAACTTAGAACTACTTAAACCTAACTAACCTAAGGACATCACACAACACCCAGCCATCACGCGGCAGAGAAAATCCCTGACTCCGCCGGGAATCGAACCCGGGAACCCGTGCGTGGGAAGCGAGAACGCTACCGCACGACCACGAGATGCGGGCGTTGTCTGACATAAACGGGAGTTGGTAGGCGTGTTTCTACATCTCAAAGACGATGTCTATTCAGATTTCGGCCGGCCGCGGTGGATTCGCGGTTCTAGGCGCGCTGTCCGGAACCGTGCGACCGCTACGGTCGCAGGTTCGAATCCTGCCTCGGGCATGGATGTGTGTGATGTCCTTAGGTTAGTTAGGTTTAAGTAGTTCTAAGTTCTAGGGGACTGATGACCACAGCGGTTGCGTCCCATAGTGCTCAGAGCCATTTGAAACATTTTTATTCAGATTTCGCGCCAGTCGCATAAGAGTGGCGCTAGTAACGCCACTAGAGGATGCGAATCAGGTTTGTTTTAAATATACGCTGTAACGGTCGACGAGCATTAGTTACCTTTGAGATTGGGCGTAGTGAGTTGAAGTTGGTTAAGAATACTTTTAAGGCGAAATAGACGCCATTATAAACCTCAGTGCAGGAGGTCGTCTAATAGGGCTAGGAGAAGCAGGATGTTCCTTCTACTATATTGGAGAAAGACTTGGCAGGAAGGTAGCCACAGTACAAGATTTATGGCAGCGGTAGACACGAGAATGTACGGGCACTACCGAGATCGTTGGCCATTGTGTTCAGCGAGTGGCCCTGGCGCATCGCACTGCATTTGCACCAGCGGTTTGAGTGCAGTTGGCACGACGCTGACACAACGAACTGTTACGAATCGGTTACTTCAAGGACGGCTCCGAGATAGACGCCCTGTAGCGTGTATTCCAATGACCCCAAACCACAGCCATTTGCGAGTTCAGCAGTGTTAAGCGAAAGCTCATTGGTGAGCAGGTTGGAAGTATGTTGTGTTTTCTGATGAAAGCCCGCCGCGCGGGATTAGCCGAGCGGTCTTAGGCGCTGCAGTCATGGACTGTGCGGCTGGTCCCGGCGGAGGTTCGAGTCCTCCCTCGGGCATGGGCGTGTGTGTTTGTCCTTAGGATAATATATGTTAAGTAGTGTGTAAGTTTAGGGAGTGATGACCTTAGCAGTTAAGTCCCATAAGATTTCACACGCATCTTTTTTTTTATGAAAGATGGTTCTGCCTCGGTGCCAAGAAGGTCCGTGTGTTGATTACAAAAAGGCCAATTGATGGTCTGCAGCGACCTGTCTGTGACTAGACACACTAGATGTACACAAGGAGCTATGATATGGGGTGAGAATTCATATGACCGTAGGAGTGGTTATCCCATACACCCTGACTGGAAATTTGTACGGCAATCTGGTGATTCGATCTATTGTGCTGCCATTCATGAACAGCATCTCAAGAGGTGTTTTCCAACAAGATAACACTCAACACAAACAGAACTTGTAACCCGACATTTTCTGCAGAATGACGACATGTTGACTTAACCTGCTCTATCACCAGATCTGTCTCCAGTTGAGCACATCATCAGACGTCAACTCCAGCGATATTTACAAACAGCATTAACCGTCCCCGTATCGACTGACCAAGTGCAAGAGGTACGGAACACCTCCTCACAAACTAACATACATCACCTGTACAACACAATACATGCAAGTTTAGATGCTTACATTCAACATTCAGTCGGCTACACCGGTTATTTATGTACCAGTATTTCGTATTTGCAATGGCTTACTTCGCGCTTACCTGTGATGTTAATCACTTAAATATGTTACCCCCAGAAATATATTCGAGAAATATTATTTCTCTACATTAATTATTTTTGGTGCTGCCATTTTTTTCCGTCTGTGTACATACTGCGAAAGTAGGCAGCAAGCATTTTTCGAGTGAAGTAACGCCACCGGCTTGGCGTCTTTCTTTAAGTGCAACTGATTTGCTCTGCTTGGAATGAATTGTCAAGTGTTTCATCCACATTAATAATTTATTGAGCAGCATGAAGTTGCTTACCTTCCGCTATTTTAGCGTATGAAAACTCGTCTACGTTTACTTGTTTAAAAGCTTGTCTTGCCTTTCATATATGTTTCCTGAGACTAATATTAGGACGCCGTCTTTGCCTGCCGTCGCCGAATTACTTACAATGATGTATTTTTTCGCTCCCTGTAGATCGTTCCATGTAAATCCATAAAATCGGTTTTTCGTTTCAAAAACAGATCAAGGATTTATTATTTTTGCTCTTTTTATGGACACTCTCCGTAAGCTTACCATAATTTTCTGCCACCTACTGCACCTCTGTTTTTTCCAGGTTTTTCCTTTCAGCATAGTAAGTGGAATATTAAATGGCTTTAGCGCTGCAGAAGAAGGCATCCTATCATCCTTTACCGGCGCAATGTTATTTTCCATCGTCACACCGTCCCATGCTTTTTGCTGTGATTTCTGGAGATATTCCGTAGGCATCTTGGTGGCCTGGCATCTGAGAGAATACCAAGAGGCAGCAGCAGACCGTAAAATACACCAGAGCAGAGATGATTCTAAATAACGTTGTTTAATTAATTAAATATGGCTTGAGAGGGATAGAATGACGGATGGTAGCATTCTATGTAAAGGGATTTAGAGACCAGTCTGTAGTATTATGTGCGGTATACAGAGGTGACTAACTCTTACTGAGGTAAGCAGCTTACCGCCTTGACCACTTCTCCCAATCGGGGACCATGTCGGCATTAATAGTTCACAGATGAAACTATCAAAGAGAGGGAAACAACAGGGAATTATAGTTTTGAAGCAAAGAAATGTTTAAATACTGATATTGTAGATAGTCTTACTCTGTGTTTGAGTGGGATAACGAGAGTAATGTCATTTACTTTTATCAGATGACCCAAAATCGCAACAAGCTTCCTCTGTCAAACTTGCTGACAACAGTTACGGTGTATATTTGTTGTAAACATAGTTCTGCGTAGTCAGCTCGTACACAACATTCCCACTAGAGCGCGCCCCGCTAAGCACAACAGCGCAGGCGCAGCGCTCGTCCGTCTCTGCACTACGAGATGGCGCTGTCTTAGAGACAGACCAAATTCTGCTTCCGCCGATCCTCGTATTAATATGTAACGCACCCAATGAGATTGCTGCTAACGTAGAACCTTTTCTCCTCGCGGATCACACTCGCGCGGTGGTACCTGAACGCACGAGGTATTATAACGAGTGTACAGACCTCTGATCAGTCAGTCTGTATTAATCTGTATGAGTCTGGATTAGCCTGTACGAGTCTGCATTAGTCTGCACCAGTCTGTATCAGTCTGCAATCTGCATCAGTCTGCATCAGTCTGCATTAGTCTGTAGTCAAGTTTCAGTCTGCACCTAATAAGATTACTGTATTCCTGTACATAGCCATGAAGAAAAATGACTAGACACTTTGTCAAGTATCAGAGATATGTGAGAATAAGATGAACGTACCAAGACCAAAGGAACTTCAGATTGTCAACTGTAAACAGCATCCAGAAACCAGTTACGTAATGTCTATGATTTTTATTATTTTAATAAATGTATGTGAAAATTAACCAAGTTCTGTTTAAAGTTGGTCACCGTCAATCTGCTACTCTAAGCGTGCAAGTGGCATTTCTATCGTCTGACCTAACGGCCGCAGATAAACACACCACGATAGGACCACGAGACATATTGCTGACACTCGCCTACTTTGTTAGAGCGACAAGTCAAATAATCTGATGGTGTGTGTACCAAAGGTCTTACAGTACGCACACCACAATATCAGAGTAAATCTGGCCACTTCCTGGAAGGCAACAGCACAGTTCAGGGCAAAAAATATGAAACGGCTTTGTTTTTTTCAATGGCCGCTTTACCCAACCTCCCCCACTTAACATTAGAGGCCTGTGTTAATATTTCCCCATTCTGAATTTTGTTTTATTTCCGTGTAGCGATGTAAACTGCCTTTTTACAGTCAACACTTCACGTAACTGTGCAATATTGTCTTTTCTGTACAATGACTTCGGTAAACATCGAGACTTTTTGAAATGTACGACAATTTACCTTAGACGAAAATGGTGACTTTTTATAGTGCAGTGTTCTGCTGTAACTGTAACTAAGTGTAATGAAAAGACAAACATATAAATGGGAACTAGCAATTTTTTGAAATTAACACAGTCGTCGGAGGAATCATATTTTAGGTTCTTGCTACGTACAGAAGCTACCTCTGAGACGTACACATTGGACAACACTTACGACGCAACTTAAGACCTTGACCAATTATATTTCTCACTTTAATATTCTACTTCATGATATACAGTTGAACTTCTCCATATGAAAAATGAACTCTAGTGTCAGAAAAAAGGGTATACTATCATAATTGGAAACTACAATAGCATCATAAATTGAGTAATCTATCGTAAGAATATTCTCTTCAACCATTAACTCTTTAGTTACATTCTGTGTTAGAAATGTTTTAAGTAACAAACAACAGAAGATTCCCCTCAGTCATACAGTGATTCATGAAGTCGGATGGATGATAAAAGTAAACTAATTCTTTCCTTTTTCGAACAATATACTACACAATACTGACACAATTATTTACTGTAATTCAAACAATAAGTGACACAATTTATGGGCGACGAAGTAATGCTATTATTCAGTGTGTATATTTGTGGTTTCATCAGATATCATATTCCACATCACAACAAATCAAACTGCACAAGGAAGAAACTAATAATAATCTATAGTTGCACCCTAACATCTTGACGAAAGCGACTAATTACATTAAACGAATCGTTATTGTCCTCGTTTTCCCGATAAAAGCAATCTCAAGATTTCATCGGCCTCCTAACTGATACCATCACACTCTGTTATAGCAATTAACTAATGTGAACGAACACCTGGCCAGCTGTTCGATACTCAAATCGTCTTGAAGCGGTTGTTTGTCCGTAACGTAAGTGCTTCCAAAATATATATTTCTTTCTCTTTATAACGTAGTGGTAAAGAATTTGTCGTCTAGTCTTAATAAAAGAAGAAATTTCACATAATTTCAAACATTTCCTCTACTTTTAGTTCTTTTATTAGAATCAAATGAATGATTTATCTTTTGAAGGTACTGGGGTCTTTCAGTAGGTCCTTGAAACCACAACATGGAACGTAAACATAACGTACAAAAAGCAATTGGTTAAAGTGTCCACCCTTTTTTCTGCTTCATGTAAGAGAAACAAATTGCCATTAGCCAGTAACAATGGTGTTACACTAATGTTAATGCGTAATATTATAGGCGCAAAGTCGATATCTAAATTTCTCTTTTGTATCTTGTGTAGTTTTGTCACCAATGAACTGCGTTACACTCAAGAAAATTCGTTAAAAAAACTATAAATTTTTCATTATATACAAGGGTTTTGTTGAACTGTAAACACGAAATTCTCCATTATGCAGGAACGATTCCTTTTTCTTTTCGTTCATCAGGCTTCTGACTGGACTGATGTTGCCCACCACGAATTCCTCTCCTCCAGTAACTTCTTCATCTTGAAGTAATACTTCCACGTGTGTCCTCAAAAATTAGTTCGATGAATTCAAATTTTGTCTTTCCCTACTGTTTCTACCCTTCTCAAGCCCTTCTAGTACAATAGAGCTCATTCACTGACGTCATCTGTCGACCTAATTTTCAGCATTGTTCTGAAGCACCGTATCACAAATGCTCCGATTCTTTTGTTCCCCATTGTCTATGATCCAATACCCCACAACGTTGTGCTCCAAATGTTCATTCATAAAATTTTCTTATTCAAATGAAGGCAATTTTTGATAGCAGTTGACTTATCTTGGCCAGGAATGCCCTTTTCACCTGTGTTAGTCGCCTTTTTGTGTCCTCCTTGCTAGGTCCGTCATGGATTATTTTTGCTTAGATATAGCAGAATTCCTTAACTTCGTCTGCTTCGTAACCACCAGTTTTGATGTTACGCATCTCAGTTTAGCCGGCCGATGTGACCGAGCGGTTTTAGGGGCTTCAGTCCGGAACCGCGTTCCTGCTACGGTCTCTGGTTCGAATCCTGCCTCGGGTATGGATGTGTGTGATGTCCTTAGGTTAGTTAGGTTTAAGTAGTTCTAAGTCTAGGGGACTGATGTCCTCAGTCCCATAGTGCTTAAAGCCATTTGAACCATTTTGAACCATCTCTGTTTTCCGTCTCTGTTATTTTCATTTACTTTGCATTTTTTTTCCTTTACCGCTGTATCCACAACCTGTACTCATTAGACTGTCCATTGCTTTTAACAGATCTTGTAAGTCTTCTTACTTTCCTATGCCCACCATTTTCCATATTTCTCTTCAAGCAACGCTCTGCAATATTTGAATGAATGCGTGATTGAGTATTTGTTTGTAAGTAGAGAATCGACGCAATTTTTCGTCTCTCTTATTCGTAGAGTATCTGTAATTATCAGTTGACTAATTTTTTACATCTGGCACATGGCCTGAACTGACCGTTGGCAATAAGCTTCAGTCTGCTTTTAAGACGTACATCCTTTCACTGACAACCTTACAGCACTCACGGGAAGCTCTGATAGGTTACATTTAGCTTTCTGTACGAATATAGTCAGAATCGTTTCGGTGGGAACAAGTCACAAAGTTAATGGAGGTTTCCCAGCACCTGCCGGATTTGGTGAAAGGCTGGCGCCGCCAGTGCGTTTTCTCGTTGGACGCACCAGTCATAGCAGGGCAGAGGTGGCTTTCCAAAACCTATGGCGAACACATCGAATCTGTGCCCATGAACTGAAGAAAACGTGCTTTTGTGAGCACTTCTAGCACAATGAGTACCATGATCGATTTCTAATTCTGTGCGTGATAACATTCATGAGTATTCTCTGCGTTTTCAAAGAATGACTTTTTGGTGTCTGGTTAGCGATCATGTTGCCATGGCACAGTTTTCTCTTCAGTCTTGGAACATCACGACTGTAGGTAAGCCATGAAAACTTCAGTAGTTTGAGAGTCAGCGGTGATTATTAGAATCTCCGTCACTACCGGGAGCTCAGTCTCTGGACCTATAATCATTGACATGCTTTCATCCATTAGTTGTCTTCTTTCTCATGTAGCTTTGCTTGATTAACTGACGTAAATCCGAGGATTTCGGAAATATTTGGGACTTATTACATTCCCAATTGTATCTGCGTTAGCATCGTGCTCATATATGTTGAATGTTCATCCACCCTATCCCCTGCCTCTTAATGAACCATAACGATAATTTTATCTTCTGTTGATACTTGCTGATTCAACTGAGAAAATTTATGTTGTTAGACAATCAAGAAAGGAAGTATAGAAGACCCTGGGACACGAAGGTATTGCAATCTTACTACCTTCAACAGAATCATAGATGAAGATATGATCCCAGTAGTCTCGACAATTAGAGTCACTCTGAAAATCTGGAAGCGGGAAGGTGATGTGACAGAATGCTCGCAGTATCCATCAGATCAACTCCATTGTCACACCATGAAGATCTCTGAGCGTGTTGTTGACTCCAGTATCAGCGCAGTTGTTTCTACCACCCCAAATCAATGAGTGTGTCAGCCTTGACGCCATTGAGTCAGTAGACTGTTCTGTCTGGCGCCACTGACTCAGGTGTAGTATCGACTATCCCTCTTGCGGCCCCCACTATCACTATCTATGAGGAAGAGTTGGTCTCTGTGGGTTGTGTCCTTAGAAGGTCTTTCCTTTTCCGTTATATATACCGGGTTCGCTGGCCCGAGAAGGTGGCACGAAGTTTTTGGATTGGCGGTAGCGTCGCGACAGGAGGTGGTCACGTGGTCCGAGCGAACGAAGCCACAAGCTGGGTAAGGAGGGCCTGCGTAGAGCGAAGCGTCTACTACAAGCAGCAGCCCGACCTCCCGTCCTTTGGTTGGCAACATTCGTGTCGGACGACCGCTCGTGGCCTGGTGCCCTCTTCTACTTGGCTTTCATCGGCTCCACTCAGTAACCGCTGCGACACATCGTGAATCCATAGAACTGCTTGCTGATAAAGGCGAGTAACATTCTGTAATCCTCGTGGTGATTTGTTTCATCGTCTACCTGCCCTCATTATTTTCTGGTTGGTACCCAACCCTCAGAGTTTTACTCGGTCGGCTCTTTGGTCGTCAACAGAGGCAGCAGTATTGTACTAAGACATTAGTTATCGTCTGAAAATTTCTCCCACTATTATATTACCTTCCCTTTCTGGTTTCTACCCGATCATTAATGGTCTAATTAATCAGCTCTTGATCGTAAATACAGCCTGGACAATTGTACTAAGGCACAGGTTACTGTTAATGAAAAGAAGGGCCTTGTAGTTACATTTAGCTGTTAATCGGTTCGATTATTTGATTGTAATTGCATTTCTCAGTCATTAGTTACAAACTAAACAACTTGTTGCATCAAGCTGTTCGCTTCTGTGTTTGAAAGCCGAGTCATTATCGGTTTATTTTAGGTGCAACTTGTGGTTCTACCGAGTGAGTTGCCTTGTAATAAGTATTCACAAGTAATGTTTTAAGATGTTCCTTCAGAGCGGTCTTAGTAACTGGCATTCATTATAAGTTTGTAAATATTAACAGCCAACTGTCACCAGGGCTTAAATCAAAATAAAATTGTCAGAAGTAACCGGTTGGAATCCATTAGCACCTTGGTTGGCAATTGAAATTAGCAGGTGGGTTGCTTTGAAAAAATTGGCTCTAACACAATGGGACTTAACTTCTGAGGTCGTCAGTCCCCTTGACTTAGAACTACTTAAATCTAACTAACATAAGGATATCACACACATCCATGCCTGATGCGGGATTCGAACCTGCGAGAGTAGCAGCAGCGCGGTTCCGGATTGAAGCCCCTAGAACCGCTCGGCCACAGCGGCCGGAGCGGCCTGTTATACTTAAAGTGCAGTTACTCACGGAGTTCCGGTGTGTGCTGTAGTTATCGTATGGCAGCGAAACTTGGCAGATGTGTTACTGCATTCACGTGAAACAGATTTATGCTAGAAAATATCAATTCAGATTTTGGTCAACCGGTGTAAATTTGCCACTGTACTGCGTCTCGTCGATACATCCGACGTTCATATCGAAGAAATTGTTAAGCAGCAGTTAATAATAAATCAATGTTGTGCCCTTCTCAGCTGTTCAACTTTTTCTGCCCAGACGATATTCCTAATCGATTTCATATGGAATCATTTCTATACGTCATTCTTGTATTCATAGCGCTAGATTTGAACCTGGTGGCCAAAATTGGGACAAATTTTTTCTAGCGCAAATTGATTTCGTATTAACATGATAATTAAAGCCCTCAACGGACCTTGATGAGTAGTTGCACTTTTGTTATAACCACTTGGTAGTTACGGCAAAGACTGTTTTTACGAACTTGTCGTGTGCAGATTAAGTAGCGGAAGATTTATCCCTGATTTCGGTCATCAGTCTTTAGATTTATTCGATGCAATCAGCCTGGAATTCCTTACTGAACAACATACTGGAAACTGACGATTGAAAATATTGTGACCACTGCCCAAGGCGAGACTGAATGCTGCCTGGTGAACCTGCATGCACGTGGTGCCATAAGAAAGTATGTAACTGGAGCAGAGAAGAACGAGTAATCGTTATAGCGACGATACTTGCAACAAATGGGTAAATAAACTGACATCAGCGACTTTGACCAAGGGCATGTTGTTATAGTTCGCCAGCAGTGAGTAGCGAGGCTGGTCGGCTGTGACTTGCTTCAGTCGTAGGTATCTGCGGTAAGTGATTGAATGTCACTGAAAACACAAGTATGAGACAAAGTGTGTTATCACAGAACATAGAAACTCGCGTAGAGCCATCCTGATTTAGGTTTCCTGCGATTTCTCTAAATCTCTCGAGACAACTACTGGGATGTTTCCTTTGAAAGGGTACAGCCGTTTTCCTTCCCCACCCGCCACACAATCCAAGTATGTGCTCACTCCCTAATGACCTCGATTTCGACAGGATGTTAAACGCAAGCTTCCTTCCCTCCAAAGAACATGGAGGCTGGAGGTCGATGGTTCCCTTCCCAGTAAAGCACGATAGAGATGTGGAAGATCTGATGGCAGAGTATAATCCTCATGCAAGCACACACTCTGGCGTGCATTGTTAAACATGCGGCTCTGCAGCAGTCACTCTCCACGTATTTTGATGCAGATCCAACAACATAGTCGATCACATCTGCTGTGTGGCACCGAGATGTAATCGTATATCAATGTAAACGTGTCAGCTGACTGGATTAATCATGTTTCTTGGTACGCTAGATCTACAGCTGTGTCAGCGTATTCCGTCATCCAGGCAAATGGCTGTTGGAGTCACACATTGAGCCATGGACGCATACCACGCATCATTTTACTATGGGGCAAATTCTCCTGGGCTTCCATGGAACATGGCACTATGACAACTGAGTACTACGTGATTATTGCGGACCACTTCCATTGCTTCATGCGATAGCAATTACCAGCTACATAAATGTCCATGTCACAAACAGCGATCGTGGTACAGTGGTCTGAGGAACATGATGAAGGACGTATGTCAATGTCTGGGACAGCAAATTTACTTAATCTCAGTCGAATAGCACACATCTGCCGGTCGGTGTGGCCGAGCGGTTCTAGGCGCTTCAGTCTGGAACCGCGCGACTGCTACAATCGCAAGTTCGAATCCTGCCTCGGGAATGGATGAGAGTGATATCCTTAGGTTAGTTAGGTTTAAGTAGTTCTAAGTTCTAGGGGACTGATGACCTCAGATGTTAAGTCCCATTCTGCTCAGAGCCATTTGAAGCACACATCTGGCATGCTATTAGGGGCGTTGTCCATGGCCTACACCCTCTGTATCCTATTTTCCTGGAACTGCTTGACATTTGCGTAGACATTTGATGATACATACTTCTGGAACCGGCAAAGCACTTGTAGAATAGGCCATACAGAACTACTGCTGTATTGAGTGCCGAAAATGGATCAACATGCTCCTAAGCAGGTGGAAATACTGCTTTGGCACATTACCAGTAGGGAAATAAACGTGAAGTGTTACCAGTCCGCACTGTTGCCAAATTTACTCGAGATGGCAGTTCTCCTGGGGGGTCAACCCACATCCTCTCCCTGGGTGCAGATGCGGCAATATGACGTGGTATCACCACCCCCACTCCTTCCGCCTCTTCAATTTTCCCTCCCCACCCACACTCCACCCCTTCCCATCCCCTTCTCCACTTCTCCTCCCATATCCCACTTTTGAATTGGTGGGAAAAAGCGTCAGTCAGTGCTGAGCTACTTGGGAGGAAAGATAAAAGGTACAATCTTTATTTACTGTAGTGGTAAGTGTGTTTCTGGTAGTGCTACCCTACTTCTGAACCATTTCACAACTGCCGCCACACTTGATCCCATCCCTGCTCCCACTTTTTCGAACACTCGTGCATGCATGTTCACATCAAAGTCTGAAGACCCACTGTTCTAGTCCATGGCAGACTGTGCTCGACAGTTTCCAGGGCCTCCCCCTGCCCGTTCATGTGAGCTGGTGGGAGTGGAAGGTATTGTCATTATAGTTGGAGGGAAATGTGTTCAATCAGTGAGATGTTGGTGTTGGTCAGAAAGGAGTTTAATCACTGTATTATCTGTAAGCAAACAGCTGAGCACTGCATCCACAACCTCCTACAAAAAGAATGGACGCAGGTGATGATGGACGAGTGTAATGAGAATACTTTTCGGAAAATAATGCTGATGCACTGGGATGGAATGAAGATGCATTTCACAACCCATAGAAACTATTGTCTGTGCTAGAGGTGTTTGTGTTTTTTGAAATTGCTGGTCAATCCACAGTGCAGGCGGCAAGTTCCCAACCCTGCCACAGCCCCCAGGCTTCGATCTTTACTGATCGCATGTGTCTGGCTGTTTACTGTCGGAATTCACCACAGATGCTTCCCGCTGCATTGCTATAGGCCTTATACGACAAACACTCGGCAACAGTTGTGGTCTCTTTATTTTTCATCAGTTTCGTCCTATTCCACTACCCCTGAGGGGTTACCTTGGTGTAGTTTCTGAGGATTTGTACACGGATACATGGTAAGAATGACGGCAAACTGTCACTCTAGTGTAGGAAGAGTTGCCTCCTACCGAACTACACGTGAAATAGCTGCTCAGCAACTTTTACACAGTTATATGGTAAGACGGGACGATGGCAAACTATCAGTGAGGTGTAGGAAGAGTTGCATCCTACCTATCGACAAGTGTATTGCAGCTGGGGAAAGTGTTCACACACGCACATGACAAGAAGGAATAGGACAGCAAACTATCACTGACATGTAGGTAGGCCACTACTCGCTAACACAACTGATGGAAAATACTTCACTGCTCTGATAACACGTCGAAACAGTCATGAAATATTCACCACTCATAAACAACAGACCATAATGCAACACATGCACTGAGAATTGAGGCAAATCGTTGCAATAACACAACCACTCCAAAAACTAACCACAAACGATCCTGCCAGGAGAGGGTGATGGTAGCTGCACGTATGTGGTTACAGATGAAGCAGCTTAGAGCCAACCGAGTCTCCTATGTCTCTCCTCCTCCACCTTGTAGGTAAGGATACTGGTTTCCTAGACCTGTTCAAGCCTGTAGTTGATGGTACACAAAGAGGTCCCTCTGCTGTCAGTGACATACTGTTTCTAATCTACCTAAATCAGTTACAGGCAAAAGACTCAAGAACAGAACTCTTCGTGCAAGCCGTTAAAGGTATTTCTCGGAAAGACTGGCCCTCTTGCAGCTACAGCGAAATACCCAGCTATCATCACGGATGAAGAACTGAATGGTCGACAGTAAAAACGTCTGGATGCTTCAGTACAGTCTCAAAATGGTTCGCAGCTAAGTAAAGTCCGGCTCATGTAGAAAAAAACTTTGAAATAATATCTTCCATGTAAATCAAATACAAATCACACACACATACACACACACACACACACACACACACACACACACACACACGTGCACGCAAGCGACCATGTTATGACTGGAACTGCAGAAGATGCTAGGTGCGTAAGAGAAGAAAAATATGTTTATCTTTTTTAATCTATTTTTATTGTTTCTCAAATTTTTATAACATCATTCTCTTCACCATAAGATATTATACTCGACATCGGTGCCGGTGGTGGTAAGGGCGATCAGGGGAATCTGATATCGGGAGTGGTGGCGTCGGTGAGTGGAGTCTATCATCGAGTGGCAGTGGGTACCATCACGGTGGTGGTGGTGGTGATTTTGTTGAATCAGGTATCGGTCTCAGTGGCTGGGGACTATCTGATATTCCACTTGCAAATAATGATAACTGTTTACAAGAGTTATCTGCAGATATTTTGTTTATGATAATTACATCAAGACATAATACTTCACATTCAATTCCCACAGGATAAAAACAAATGAAACTATCTTGTTGGCTTGTCATCTCATATGAAGTCTGTGCCGCGAATCCTCGGCCTTATTATGCTACCGACCGAGCCAACTCTGTATTTACTTGACACGCTGACTCGGCAAGGGATCCTCGGCTACAGTGCATTTCTCTGGTTACGTCTTAAGAGCCATAACTCACTCTGTTCACTTTACCTCATGAAAACATGGACCAATTCAGTTTATCGCATCATATAGTCCTTATCTGCTTGAATATATAAACTACTTTAACCGTAGTATAAATGAATTTCAAAATATGTGCAGCGCAATGGAGCACCTCTATAGGTTTGTATGAGTGAACAAAGTTCACACAGGATTTAAACAACCAGTACCTCATTGAATCACTAATCTGAGAGTCGAACTTACGCTCATCCACCCTGTTACCATCATTCTTTCCGCTTCCATAGAACATCGCACCTCAACGGATTATTGACACGTGGCATTCAGATGCACTATGTGGGGTCTTCCCCGCACGTCGCCAATAGGGTGTCTACGGGATGCAGCGTTCTCGGAATGCTATACAACAGTTTCAAACAAATAAGATTACTAGTTTTATTTCCATAAAGCAAACTGACAATACTTAACTGTCTTTACAGCAAATATCGTTAGCGGGAGGCGACGTGAAAACAGTACAGTACTTGGTATACAGAGTGTCCAAGGAAACACTTCATACTGACAGCGTGGCACTAATCACGTTGCACACTCGGGCCGATCTTGTGCGACACAGACTAGCAGGAGCTGCGTTTAATGCAGCTTTTGCAGGGGGCGGGCCTGGCATGGCGCGGTCCTATTCTGCGCACCATTGGCCGCCGTTTCTTCACAGCCTTCTCTGGTCTTTCGTTTCGCATCTTCGTTACGGCGTTTGTGGTTACGCCAGAACGCAGTAGGGAAAAAAATGTTATCTACTACGCATGAAATACGTAAACAGAATGCCAGTTGCTCTTTCACAATGCATCCGACACTACCTTTTACATTGAAATATGATTTATGTAATTCACAGTCATGAAACGATGTCGACACAGAAATTTGTTTCTATATATGTAGTTTCTATATGTAGTATTTCATAAAGATTTAATTTGTGTGAGTCGCGCTATTTACTATATTAGAAGACGCATCGGGGGTACCTAACTTTGACGTCTCGGTTACAACATTGGCTTCCGATGTCTGTGACAGAAAACCGTGTGTAGCAAAGTAATAATATGCAATCACTCACTAGGTTACACAGCCTCAGCGCATTCAGAACTCAGATCACACCTCATCCCTAAGCACAGGACTGATTTGCTAACGTATCTGCTACGCCGTTGACACTGAGTCCATATGTGATAACCCCTCTTTAAATCATCGAACCTCCAGCAACTTCTCAATACCACTGAATGAATCGTTACACAAAGAAGGGGATTGAAATCAAGCTATCTGATATGACTAAGGATAAGCTACAGTGCAATTATAGGGAGGTAATAAAATAGTCTGCATAAGGTCTTCTGGCACTCTAACTATCAGAACAACTCAGCAAAGACAGAGGCTGTCAGTTTAAGGCCGAAATAAAAACAAATTACACACTACGAAATCGACACACAGCTCATCTGCATGACGAGATGTATTTTCATCCTAGTAGAAAGCGTGCGAGATTAAATTCTGTGGTACTCAACATGTTTATGTACTTACGTTCAACCCACACCACTTCCTTCTCTTCTGTCTCCTCCTTCTCCTCCTCTTATTCCACTTCCTCCTCCCGCACTAGATCGCGTTGAGGAGATAATCTATTTCAGCCCAGATCTCGTGCTCTGCGGGTAACAAAATATTTGTTGCTTATATCGTTAAACTTGCTGATGGATTTGTGATTTGAAGTGTTGATAAGTATTTTCAGCTGCACGGAAAGCACTTTAATTACACACACACACACACACACACACACACACACACACACAAACGGTTTAGTGGTAAACACTGTGGTGTATTCCATCTCACCATCCACCACCACCTGTGGCAACTCGCCTGAAGATACCAAAGGAAAAAGAAATTACATCACTGGGAGTTATTGGCTTATGGTTCAAATGGCTCTGAGCACTATGGGACTTAACTGCTGTGGTCAGCAGTCCCCTAGAACTTAGAACTACTTAAACCTAACTAACCTAAGGACATCACACACATCCATGCCCGAGGCAGGATTCGAACCTGCGACCGTAGCGGTCGCGCGGTTCCAGACTGTAGCGCCTAGAACCATTCGGCCACTTCGACCGGCTGGGAGTTATTAATGCAAAATTGTATCTACTGACTGCAGCTACGCAACGACTTCATCACATGCTTCCGTTAAATTCCTTTGTGTTCACTGGTGTGTAATACTACATTTTACTATGGAAATAACTGTGTCAGATACAGTGCTTTGAGTACGAACCAAAGACGTTACCCCCTGCATAAGCAAAGTGAAAATTATCATAGCATTGTTCTGATTTTTGTTATCTCTGTTGCTGAACGTAATTGTAATGACTCCGATTTTCATTTTGCTCTGATAATATAATATATAACTGTGAATATTACGTATACAACTTGTTAATAACAGCAACAGTTGTATCCAAGGAAGAAATAAGAAGGAACAAATGAGTGCTCATCCATGATACAAAATGAGATGAGACTCGAACGAACATCTTACTCTTTCTAGTAGCTCTAATCACTATAGAGAGTTTCAGTTATATTATGTCGACATGGATTTGGAGAGAGGCTGTGGAGGTTGACATACGAACCTGCAAACAAACATGGAGACTTTCAACGGACTCAAGAGAAATCTACTTCAGCTCTATATCAATATATTACTACATGACGAAACACAGAGAAGACGAGTTTAGTTTCAATAGACATTTCTGTACACCATTTGAAAAACGACGATACATGCTTATCTTGTTAATAAAACCAGAAAACACAATAAAAATGACGATACGATCGGTCTACCATGACAGGACTGATCTTGAGTTTGCATCATACATTATAACACACTGTATTTATTACAAATTTTGGTACATGTTACTGATATTGTTTTTCTTTTGCACGTATGATTGATGGAGTATTGCAGAGAAGATACATGTACAGGAGCAAAACTTATGATCGAATAATTGTAACATTGGATGACTACACGACAGTGTACAAAAAAAAAAAAAAGCACACAATCCACCTTAAGTCCACAAGTGGCCCATCGGGACCATCCGGCCGCCATGTCATCCTCAGGTGAGGATGCGGATAGGAGGGGCCTGCGTCAGCACACTGATCTCCTGGTCATTATGATGGTTTTCTGTGACCGGAGCCGCTACTGTTCGTTCGAGCAGCTCCTCAATTGGCATCACGAGGCGGAGTGCGCCGCGAAAAATGGCAACAGCGCATGGGGACCCGGGTGGTCACCCATCCACGTGCCGGCCACGCCCGACAGCGCTTAACTTCGGTGATCTGACGGGAACCAGTGTATCCACTGCGGCAAAGCCGTTGCCTAGTGCACGAAAAGCGGGTGAATATTTTCATTTCGGCCACTGTCGACCCTTTTCAAGGGTGTAGAAGCGAGTTATTAGTAGCAGACAGGCACTTTTATTGTAGATTAGACGTAGTCAGTGTGAACAATTTGTTTGTGTCAACCATATGTGCGACGTAGATGCTACACAGTTCGCATTAGATTTTTTTTGATGTGCTGTTTCAAAGTTACAATCAAGCACGTTATTGCAAGAAAAAACAGTACACTCAGCTGTAATTCCAGAGCTGTCACAAGCAGTAGATGTTACTCGTGGTCAGCGTGGTATTATCAACAAGTAACTCACACAACTAGCAGAGCAGTTTATGGAGGTTTCCCATCAGAGGACAAAGATAACCGACTGACAACTACTGTTGTGCAGAAGATTCAGTCAGCGGTAAAAGAAGTCAAGTAAGATAAGATATTTCTAGCTAAGAAATTGTCAGAGGTTTGCAAGAAACTCGAACTCAATTAAGCGAACAATTTTATGAATGTTGTAACCGAGACGTCGAAGTTAGGTATCCCCAAAGCGTCTCCAAATATAGTAAATAGCGCCACCCACACAAATTATTTTTTTTTTTTATGAATTACTACATATAGAAACAAATTTGTGTGTCGACATCGTTCATGACGGTGAATTAAATAAATCATATTTCAATTTATAAGGTAGTTACGGGTGCACTGTCAATAAACAACTGTCATTCTGTTTACGTATTTCATGCATAGTAGTCAATATTTTTTCCCTACTGTGTTCTGGCGTAACCACAAATGGAAGACATCAGTCAGCAAATGAACAATCTACGTGATTCTTAGCAGGATAATTACTCGTTCATTACTGAAATGAGAGCATGACAATGAGAGCTAGTCAAAAGCACCCCCCACAGCAATCTCTTAAACAACATGAGCAAGTACAGATACAAAGACCACCGTACCCGAATGTAACGCCAGATCATGTGAGGGATTATGCAGCATTACATATGTAAGTAAAATTAATTAAGCACACAAAATTTCCATCTTACCTACATCTACATCTACATGGATACTATGCAAATCATATTTAAGAGCCTGCAGAAGGTTCATCGAAACACCTTCACAATTCTCTATTTCTCCAATCTCGTACAACGCGATAAGACGACCACATACATCTTTCCGTACAGCTCTGATTTCCCTTGTTTTATCTTGTTGATCGTTTCTCCATATGTAGGTCGGTGTCCACAAAATATTTTGGCATTCGAAGGAGAAATTTGGTGATTGGAATTTCGTGAGAAGGTTCCGCTGCAACGATAAACGCCTTTGTTTCAATGATATCCACCGCAAATCTTGCATCGTTTCAGTGACAGTCTCTCCCATATTTCGCGATAATACAAAACGTACTGCCCTTCTTTTAACTATTTCTATGTACTCCGTCAATGCTATCTGGTAAGGATTCCACACCGCGCAATAGTATTCTAAAAGAGGACGGACAAACGTAGTGCAGGCAGTGTCCTTAGTAGGTCTGTTACATTTTCTATGTGCCCTGCTAACAAAACGCAATCTTTGGTTAGCCTTCCCCAAAACATTTTCTGTGTGTTCCTTCCAATTTAAGCTGTTCGTAATTGTAATTTCTAGGTATTTAGTTGAATTTATGGCCTTAAGATTTGAGGTTCAAATGGCTCTGAGCACTATGCGACTTAACTTCTGAGGTCATCAGTCGCCTAGAACTTAGAACTAATTAAACCTAACTAACCTAAGGACATCACACACATCCATGCCCGAGGCAGGATTTGAACCTGCGACCGGAGCGGTCACGCGGTTCCAGACTGAAGCGCCTTTAACCGCACGGCTTAAGATTTGGGTGATTTATCGTGTAACCGAAGTTTAACGGATTCCTTTTAGCACTGGTGTGGATGACCTCACACATTTAGTTATTAAGGGTCAACTGCCAATTTTCGCACCACACAGATATCTTTTATAAATCGTTTTGCTAATTGTTTTGATCCTCTGATGCCTTATTAGTCAATAAAAGATAGCGTCATCTGCAAACAACATAAGACGGCTGCTCAGATTGTCTCCCAAATCGTTTATATAGATAAGGAACAGCAAATGGCCTATAACACTACCTTTGGGAGTCAAGAAAACTATGGAATCAGTCGCTTAGTCATTTAGATCATTTAGTTTTACTTAGAATCTGGACCGAAAGTCAGGAGATAAGTTATGTTAAAGGCCATATATTAGGTGACGGAGCCCTTTGGACAGTTGAAGCAGCAGAAACTTGAATACATATGCTGAATTCGGGAATGCATTTATTGCAAGGTATTGGCCTGCTACAATACAAGAGAGAATCCGTAAGCAGATTTACAATACGGTACCGCGCAGTTCACGGTTAGGTACGTTAAGCAGATACTTTGAGCATTATCATAATAAGACGAAATATTTATCGGAACCAGTTCTGCCAAAGACCTTATTAGAATATTAAAGGCGAAGCTATTTTATGACATTCAAAATAAATTATTGCATGCCAGTGACATAAATTCTGACGAACGTTTTGTACGTGAATCCCTGCTGATTACGCTCCTGTAACAGTTATCAAGACTTGAAGTCTTGAATGAACTGTGACATGATGAAGTATTGCATTGATAATGGCGAGTTATCAGCCGAAATCTGAATTTGCTTTAATAAATCCACAAAGAAACGAGTGATGGCTACTCCCCAGAGTTTTGAAGGTCATATCACATTCACTGAGTGCATTCCACATTCCATGTGGAAGGTAATTTGATATTGTCATGTTCCTAATCTAGGAAAAAGTGTTCAGCAAATAACAAGGAAATATCAAATACGTCAAAAGGCTAAACCTTCAAACCACAGTGCCTGTGGAGTTTTACATCCGATCATCACAGGAGAACCACTACAGACTGTATGTGTTGATGTAATGGGACACCTACCTACTAAGAGGGGAAATGTTAAATACTTACAGGATTTTACGACCTGTTTACCAAATATATGAAACTGTATCCTATCCGCATGTATACCGCGTAGTCCATCATCAATAGTCTCGCAAATGAGTACATTCCTCATGTTGCCAAGCCAGGTGTGTTATTGTGAGACAATGCTGTCAAATTTATGGCACACTGGTAGAAAAGGTACTTAAGATACAACGGGATAAAGCAAATTTTGATCTCCAGACTGTCTGAAATCCTAACCAATGGTGAGGTTGTTTCGTGAATTAAACAGATCTATCTGCGCATATTGCCACCGTAAAGAAAGATAGTGGATAGACTATTCATAGCCATTCGAATAAGTATACAATAATTTGCTCTCTCGTCAACTGAAGCTACGCCAACGGAACTTCTGTTTAATAAAAAGGAAAACAATGAGTGGATCAATTGTTTACCGAAGATAAATGCTGTTATAGAACCTAGGGAGATCATGATTCGTTAAGCATTAAATAGGATGAAGGGAAAAGCACAACAGATGATGAAGTACTATGAGCAGCTGTTGAAGAGGACGCAACTACAACCCAGTGGTAACAAAGCTGTTACTGAAGAGCCATCCAAAGGCGTCATTGCTTGAGAAGGAAAACGAAATATGATATCCTGTGTACTCAGTGCACCTTCGGATTATATCAGTACTGAATGCTGGTGCGTATGTCTTATGTTACATTACTAGTACCAATATGAAGGTGATGCATCTGCATTAGGACGTAAAACCATATTATTCTGAAGACTGATGTAATCAGTGAGAAAAATATTCTCTTATATTGTTTAGTGATTAGTTTTGGGTTAATGGTTGTTCTCAGATACTGACAAACAATATTGCGGTATATCATTCGTTCAGACACAATATTATGTTGTTTGTGTTACATATATATTAATATAAGTGTATATGACATTTTGGCAGCAGTTTTATTATGCAGTTTTGTATTTTTTGTGTTATTACGTTAGTAATGATTTGTTTCAACTTTCACTGAAGAGAATGCAAGTGATTAGTTCCATCATTGCAACACACAGAGAACAGATTCAGCTACCTCTCCACAAATCTTAATTTTAGCTGTATCTATCTATTAGTTATACAGATATCTGGGCGACGTCTGTTCGACTCCTTTTTTTTTTACTTTTAGTGATTTTTTTGTGGTTAGAACACCCATTACCGTGTGATGCGTCAGTAGACACGGATATGAAAATGTACAGCCGCAATCCATGCAAGTGTCCATTGTAATTTAGCATACTTTAGCTTACCCGTAGTAAAGAGTATAAGGCATGCGTGTACAGGAATGACTGTGTGCCTATCTGTATTGTAAAGACATTGGGACGCAGCGTTTTCATAAAACAGTTTAGTGATGTGATCTATTCTGCAATGACTTTCAAAGTCACATAAACATGTGTACAAACTTTGTGTAGTGATTAACATGAACTTTGTATTGTATGTGGGGCTTAACAAGACAATTCACGTTGTTATTTTGTGATCAGTTGCGCTACCACGTGGCGAAATGCGATCATTCATGAACGCTAAATTAGTGTCACGGATGACAAATAGTACAATTTGCAATGAACTGTCATGTCGTAATGGATCATTACATTTCTACAATCATCAAATGAAGCGCTCACTAAAGACATTTTGTGATCTCATGATAATCGAAAGATCATTGTGCTCTCGAGTTTTCGCTAATTCATGCTCTCCAAAGGCTTCATATTAGTTGTGGTAACAATTCCTAAGATTCTTGGGGCAAACCTAAATCCCAATCTCAAAAGACTACAGATTCGTCACGTGAGAATGGATTACACATAAGACCTCATCCACGCCTTACAGATGCAGTTGAAATTACCTGTCAAAATTCTAATAAACTATGACGCTGATTTTTCCTTATCCCATCATCGAGCTGCTCCCCGCACCAACCCGAAGGAAGGTTATGTTGTGATGTGATTTTGGGCAACTGTTCTGTCACATTCATCATTTGTCGCCGCTCGGGATTGGCCGAGCGGTCTAAGCGCTGCAGTTGTGGGCTGTGCGGATGGTCCCGGCGGAGGTTCGAGTCCTCCCTCGGGCGTGGGTGTGTGTGTGTGTTTGTCCTTAGGATAATTTAGATTAAGTAGTGTGTAAGCTTAGGGACTGATGACTTTAGCAGTTAAGTCCAATAAGATTTCACACACACAACATCATTTGTCACCGACACGACGACAAAAGGCTACAAGTTATGCAACAAACCTAATTAGTCCTGTCAATATAGATTGATTCACACATTGGAGTTCTCAGTGCTGAAGGACTCAATGCGGTTTTTCCTGGTTTTCCCCTTCATTCGTGCTCTAATGAGAAGAAAAGTTATAATCCAAGATAGTTTTTTCAGTGTTGAGACCTTAATGAAACACTGTAAACATAATGCAACAGTTAAACATACATCACTACAAGCAAATGCAGTTCTAGATTAATACATAGTTGTTGTCATGACACTCATGATCAGTCTTTAACTGTAGAATGGAATGTAAAAGTACGAACGTATTAGTAGTGATGTAGTGTGAAAACATATAAAGAATATTGTAGTCAGTAATTTAAATGTAAACTTTGAACTAAATTATGCAGGAGTGCAGCATCAGTCCGTAACTCACTCTCCAGTACACTTGGGGAGACCACAGTATTATCACATTTTACTACGGAAGTAACTGTGCAAGATACTATGCTATGTGTAGGAACCTAAGTTGTTACTCCTTGTATAAGAAAAGCGAACATTACCATTACTTTATCTCTGGTTTTTATTATCTCTGTTGTTGAATGTAATGTAAATCAGTCTGACATTATACGTGCTCCGATAAAGAGAAAAGGAACTTACAGTTGTGAATGTCGCGTATTACAACTCGAGTAAAAGTTGTACACAAGAAATAAATAAATGAGTGCTCATCTGTGATAAATTATTAGGTGAGATTCAAACGTAGATGTTACGTTTGTTAGTCACTCTAATTACTATAGAAAGTTTCAGCTACGTTACGTAGAACTGGAGTTGGAGAGACGATGGGAAAACTGGTGCTCGAACCTGCAATCAAACATGGCGACTTTCAACAGATTTAAGATCGCGCAACAAGAAAACCACCATAGCTCTTTACCAATATATTGCCACATTGCAAGACACACGCACAAGACGAGTTTTGATTCAATGGATATTTAAATACATCACTTGAAAGACAGGAATACATGCTAATCCTGTCTATAAAACCATAAAATACAATAAAAATAACAGTGCAGTAGATATTGTATCTCCTCCACACATGGAAATATCCCTCTCCACACATGCCTCCTCCTCATCCAGTGTGATGTGGGGAAAAAAAGAAAACAAAAGATTCACAGTCAGTATTTCAAACTAGATTTGTGTGTGCATTAATAAACACACACCATTGCTGTTAAGTGAATAATTGCTGAGAAATACAGACTTACACTGTGCCTTCGGAGCCATAGTTTGAACAGCTCGACACCAACATAAATAGCTGCTTGAGATGAGGACAGGGGAGGGGGGTTGCTGAATGCTGTGAACTGAATACATACACAGCAGAGCTTATTCACCAAACCCAGAGTGCTAATACTAAATCTATACTAGATGGTATATTGCCTTTGAGAACCATCGATGTTCTGGTCCCTGCTAGCTCAGAGGATTTAAAAAGCAGGATTTTCGGAATGGATTCTTATTTAGACGACGCAGACGTTGAATTCGACAAAAAGAAAAGCACTTTATATGGTTGCTGACATGCAGAACGAAAACCTGCGGTTAAGGGCTGCTACAATTTCTCTTACTAAACTCAGCATGAGAGCTGCTTGTGATTATGGAGCACTACATAACGATTTAGTTCACTGGATCAGAATGCTGATAATTTACAGAAGCAGTGGGAATAGTGTTAATCCACAGAAGATATTGTATAATTGACCAACAGTGTAGTGTGCTTGCTTCTGTACATTTGCATGTGGGAATCTCAACGCTGGTTTTCTACGGTGAATTCCTTTCATTAGGTGATTTTGCTTTAGCTGAAAATACGAAGGCAATTCGGAAAGTAATTGGAAACCGCTGTGAAAATAAAAAATTTTAACTTGCAGTAGTTAGCTACATCTTGCAGCTACTTCTATACAGTGCTGCCGCTTTGAGTTAGACGTTTATCGTAGCGTTGCACCAACTTTCTAGTACACTCGTCATCGAAGGGAGCCGCCATTGGTTTCCTCTAATTCTCTACGCCCGTTTGCAGCTCCTTATCTGTGCCAAAATGTTGTCTTCATAGCCAGCGGTTCATGTGAGCAGAAATGAAACTCAAGACGAGATAATTACTAACTGTGTATTGTGGGTGATCAAAAACTTACGTCGAAAACGCTGCAGGAGCATCTTCATTGCTCTACAGAGTGTGGCCGAGAGCTGTAATGACGAACAAAATGTGTGACAGTTACGTCACGTGGGCTGCACAACATCAGGCCAAGTCCCTCACCAGGCCCTCTTACTTGGCAGGAGACACTGTTTTCTACTACCTTTACGTCCTCGCTGTGATCTCTGAATTGAAAAGAGCGACGTGCCGCGATCAAAGGGCATATTATAGACACTACCCAACATAGCTGTGCAAAAATTCATCGGATTTCCAAAGTGGTTTCCATTTCGCTACTAGTCGGTTCTTTCCGAACAGCCCTCGTATATAAGCATCTGCTTTTTTCCCGTTTTTCTGTAGGACCAAGGCTTGCGTTCACTAGCAGAATAACACAGAATTTGCTTTCCTGTTTATTTTTGACTATTTTGAATAGTTCTTCGATTATAAGAGGATTACGTCTGTATTCTCCCTAGACGCTTTTATCCTGACGCTTTTATCCGGTACCGCTCACCAGAAAACTACGTCTATGCATCACAGAATGTTCGCTCAATATTGATTAACATTATTGGCGAAGTCTTCTACCCATCATACTGTGTGAAATTAGTTAGGTGAATATAAGTTTAAGAACTGCTGGATGGTGTTAAGTGCTTATTTTCTAGTACATTCAACGGAATATTCAGCGTTCTCAGTCCAGTATTCATTGTAGTAAGCGTAAGTTCATACTACCAGAGTGACTTTACATCTGTTTAAGTAGAAATGTTATTGATTTTAGTACTATATTCCCTGTTTGCACTGTCACAGTATTCGTTTTAAAAGCATAAGAAATCACCCTTTACATAATGTGAGGTGACGTCTGTCGGCAGAATATTCCGTTGTAGCTGGCGTAAGAATAACGAGCGTCTTGGGAGTATACGAGAGTAGGTACTTCATGCAGCAAAGGAGTGTTCGTGTATATTCAGTCACATTTTTAAATAAATGAGATGTTATTACAGCAATTGAGCTGTAACAGAGCAACACTTCGGGCAGATAGTCCATGAGGAGCATGTGAGCTGTGTAAAATTCCTCCACCATCTGTTCACCCACCGTCTGTATAGGAGAAATGACTCTCTCTCAGACGCGCGGGGTAGCCATGCGGTCTTAGACGCCTTGCCGCGGTTCGCGCGGCTATCCCCTTCGGAGATTAAAGTCCTCCCTTGGCCATGTGTGTGTGTGTGTGTGTGTGTGTGTGTGTGTGTGTGTGTGTGTGTGTGTTGTCCTTAGCGTATGTTAGTTGACGTTAAATTAAGTAGTGTGTAAGCCTTGGGACCGATGACCTTAGTAGTTTGGTCCCATAGGAACATGTCAACAAGTGTTGACAGCAAGATTTTTACTCAAATAGATGTTCCATAAGGCGACAGTCTGTGAGGCGAGCTGAATATCTCATCCTTCCATATTATACGAGAACACACAGACAGAAAGAAAGCTTTTATCTGGTACAGTGGAGCGTCTGAAACCTCTTCCAGGCAGCCTTCAGTCAGTTCACATGAAAAGGTTGAATAGACGTGAGTGATGAGAGGTTATAGCCGCATGCAGCAGCGGACACCGCTCTCCACTTGTCAGAGGGGCGGAGTTGGCTGATCGGCGCACGGTGAGGTGACTAGTATAAAAGCCTGTGTGTATCTCGTTTACGCAGGACGTGTTACTTCAGTGTTTTTACTACATCAGTCTGGTTTTACTTAGCCGAGGACCACTTTCAGACTGTGCTGAAACATCCAAAACGGTTGAAAGAACACCGCTGTTGGCCATTCAGGTCTTCATCCGTGAGGGACAGCCAAGTATTTGGCTATTCTTGCTGGAGGGCCAGTCCTTACGAGAAATACGCTTAACTGCTTGCAGGAAGCGTCCTGTCCTTGAGTCTTTTGTCTGTGAGTGATTTCTGCAGCACGAAAACTGTGTGCGACTGCCGGCAGCTGGATCTGTCTGTTTACCATCAGTGACAGGATAGGACAAGCTCAGAAAACTGGTTATCACTACCTAAGGGAGGAGGAGAGGGGGGGGGGGGGAGGAGGGAACGTAGGAGGGAAGATAAGGCTCATTCTCAGCTGGTTAGTCTGTACCTGAACACCATGGCTAACACTCATACAGCTGCTGCCACTCTCTTCTGTTGAGGTTTTATGGGGTCGGTTTTTCCCTATTCCCAGTATTTTTTAATGACACCCTCTGGTGTCTCTGTTGTCAGTCTTCAAAATTCGAGGCGACCATACACATCAGCGCGACCGGAAAAATGTTGTGGCAGGGGCAATGAGTAAAGTGTGGGGGTGGGGGATGGCCGAGTGTGGAGGCAGCCGTAGGGCAATCCATCAGCAACGTAACACCACCAAGAACACATTTCTCGCCAAAATAAATAAATATAGACTGTACCATACATCCTCCATTTCTAGTAACTCAGCACCGACTGACACGTTTTCACATCAATTCGCAAGTGGTAGAGGTGAGGGTAAGTGGAAGATGTTATATATCGTTGTCACATCTACATTCCAGGGAGAGGAGTTGGGGGAACCTCCAAGAAGAGCCACCATATTCAATAAATTTGCCAATAATGCAGACTGGCATCATTTTGGCTTCCCTCCCCTACTATTGGTATGAGACATATCATTCAACAATATAGTCCCATTTTCAGTATTGTCTATCCAGAGTACCAGTAAAAGAGGGAATCACATTCATGTATGTAGCATCTTTCTAACAAAATGTATTCTTGTTTCAGATGAAGCCAGTAACCGAAAGGACGGAGCAGCTCCTGTTGGCAGGAAAACCGTTTTTCCTAGCGTGTAAATTATTTGGTCTGATGTCGTTTACGGTCGACGCCGCTACTGCAACTCTAAAGAGGTCACAGAGGGATATTATCTACGCAAGCCTCGCCAGTCCACTGCAGTTACTATGTGCATGTGTTGCGTCATACTTCGTGCTGCAGACAAGACAGACGTCTTCTGTGGTACAATTTCTGATGGTAACAGTAGCTCTTCAGTATTCATCCCTGTCCTTCATTGCGATTGTTACCGACATCGTCTGTAACACATGTAAATACCAAAAGATGCTTCGCTTGATAGCATCATCTGATAGATGCCTGGCTATCGACGTAAGACTGATAAGGGAATCATCATCAAAGTTTGTTAAGATGCAGTTATCAATAGCGCTTTTATTTTATTGCTTGTTGTTCAGTATCCTCTTCACTGGAGATATAAAGCAAAACGACATAATAATATCAGTATCTATGATAAATTGTTGTGGATCGTCCATGATGACACTCTTACGATTCGCAAACCTGCAGTTGATTGTCAAGAACAGGCTATCATTACTGAACATGTACCTCACGAAGATGAAAGACAGAGCAGCTGATAAGCAGAAGTATTCAGGCAGACGTTCGGAACAGAACAGTACTTCAGGTTTCTCTGACTGAGACATTCTCTGCACACCGTCTGCTGTGCGAGCGCTTAGTCGATGTTATGTGGCACTGTGTGAGTTGTCAGCGCTGGTGGCGTCTGCTCACCAAATTTTTCTGATTCTTTACCTCGCAGCATTATCGTCAATAGTTGTGGAAATGACTTACTTCATTGTTACGAAACCATTGTTATCTGGCCCAAAAGAGTATAGCAGTTTATGGTATTCATGGTGCGCCTTAATCTACAACGCAAGTACTATGGCTATATTCGTTGTACCAGCTCACTGGGTGTCTTCCGAGGCAGACCTCACAGTGAGGCTGTGCTCGCAGCTTCTGCTGGGAAGGAGGAGTTGGGTGGACGACACACAGCGAGAACTGCGTAAGCTGGTGCTGCAGGTGTCCTCTGACCGTCCCACGACCAGTCTGATGGGAGTGCTCACTCTCGATCTGGCAGTCGTCTCCGGCTTCATCTCCGTAGTAACGACCTACACAGCCCTCCTTCGCACCTTCTTTCCTGCAGGTATGACGATCATATCCTATTTATTTATTTACTTATTTGACCTATATGATTAGGACCCTCATGTCCTCTCTATAACCGTCAGGTTTCATATCATATGTCGAGTACGTTTACAAAATATTTACACACGAAGTAACAGTAAAAATAGTGTTAAAAGGTAGGACACAAGGTACTAGCAGAAGTAAAGCTGTGAGGACGGGGTGTCAGTCATGTTTGGGTAGCTCAGATGGCAGAGCACTTGCCCGCGAAAGGCGAAGGTGCCAAGTTCGATTCTCGGTCCGGTACACAGTTTTAATCTGCCAGGAAGTTTCATTTCAGTGTTAAAATAATTTGAGTGTTTGACGCAGCAGGGTGACTATGAAGTAATAAAATTAATACTGGCAGTACTTGCACTACTGCAGCTGTTACCACTAATAATGATAACAGTAGTAACAATAATGACAACAGTAACAACAGTAATAGTGACAGATATAAAAAGAATTAATAGGTGTATGAAATAGGTTTTCCTGATATAGCGGTTTCTGGGGAAAGTAAATACAAGGAGATTGCGCCAGCTAAGAACACTGAAAGGAGGATATAAGATGAACATCAACAAAAGCAAAACGAGGATAATGGAATGCAGTGAAATTAAATCGGGTGATGCTGAGGGAATTAGAATAGGAAATGAGACACTTAAAGCAGTAAAGGAGTTTTGCTATTTAGGGAGTAAAATAACTGATGATGGTCGAAGTAGAGAGGATATAAAATGTAGACTGGCAATGGCAAGGAAATCGTTTCTGAAGAAGAGATATTTGTTATCATTGTGTATAGATTTAAGGCTCAGGAAGTCGTTTCTGAAAGTATTTGTATGGAGTGTAACCATGTATGGAAGTGAGACATAGACGATAATTAGTTTGGACAAGAAGAGAATAGAAGCTTTCGAAATGTGGTGCTACAGGAGAATGCTGAAGATTAGATGGGTAGATCACATAACTGATGAGGAGGTATTGAATAGAATTGGGGAGAAGAGGAGTTTGTGGCACAACTTGACAAAAAGAAGGGACTGGTTGGTAGGACATGTTTTGAGGCATCAACGGATCACAAATTTAGCACTGGAGGGCAGCGTGGAGGGTAAAAATCGTAGAGGGAGATCAAGAGATGAATACACTAAGCAGATTCAGAAGGATATAGGTTGCAATTAGTACTGGGAGATGAAGAAGCTTGCACAGGATAGAGTAGCATGGAGAGCTGCATCAAACTAGTCACAGGACTGAAGACCACAACAACAACAACAACAAAGAACACTGGTAAATAGGGAAGATCTGGGTGGAAGGAAGGATGTACAAAGGTAACGAATGCATACGAGGACAGTGGTAATATATCATCAACTGTCTTCTCAAGCTTAAGATGTTATTCTGGTTTCTAATATAATGTAGAAGTTATTGCAGGGTAGGGTTCCAGCTACTGCAGAAGACTTAGAGATAGTGACTGAATGACGTAGTGAGTCGAAAATGAGTTTAGTCTGGTGGGGTGTTTCTGCCATGTTTTCCAGACGAGAGAGTTAAGGGCGAAAGGAGATATGAGGGACAATGTTAGTTCATATGACAATATAAAAACAGAGGGTGTATATTGACAATCTGATATTAGAATAGTCCTATTTTAGAAATTTTATTCCATATATTTTCCTTTGAACTCTGAAACTGGCGCGATAAAACACAGGAAGTGTAAGGTTACTTATAGCTTTTACAGAAAGATGACTCCAATTACCAAAAGACATAAAATGGAATCAATTACTGATGTCATTTAAGATGTACACTGAGTAAGCTCTAAAGAAATCAGGTATAAAGGGATATATAATTCAGGGAGAAGGAATAAAAACTTTGAGGTTTGCTGATGACATTTAATTCCATCTGAAACGGAAAGCGACTTTGAACTGAAGTTGAGTGGAATGAATGGTATCTGGAAAATGAGGTTATAGGATGAACAGTAACAATAGATAAATTACTTAAAACCACATATGAGCGTGGAAGCTAGAAAGTCTATTTGTGTTAATATAGGCTTTGTGCCGTAATCATACGCCACTGTCGTCGCACGTAAGATGCAACCGCCGCCTTCTCGAGCACCGTATGCTAACCATCTAGTGACACCAGCGCGGCATACTTCAAAGTGCTCACAGTGGGGGCGCCACAAGAGATGCAGCAGTCATACCACTGGAGTCAACGGAGCCAATCACGATTCAGCTCCACGTTATTAAGTCACGTCGTCGCAGCCCAGAAGGGGAGACATTTCGTGGGCCTTCTGGACTACAGAGCAGGACTCCTCTTACTAGCCTCTGTCCTTTTCCTGGGCTCCCTCTTACCCCCCCCCCACTCCTCCCATCCTCTTTTCTCCCGCCTACCCACTCTGCCTCCCTCCACTCCCCCTAGTCCTCTCGTGTCTGCTGTGCTCCCCACTTCTGAGTCCCCTCCCTCCATTGCTTCCCACCCCCCTTTCGTTTTTCCTCTCCTTCCCCCTTTTTTCCCCCTCACCGGTCCAGGTCCCCCTCCCACCCCTCCCATCTGTCCTTGCCCGTGGTGTGTCATCTTCATGCCGACTTCTTAGTGCAGTGTTTCCAGTGATGGTTAAGTGTTGTGTGTCTTTTCGGAAGTGTTGCGAATGGCCATGATACTGTCGCTGGGTGTTATTTTTATATCTCTTGCAAACAGAAATCAGACAGTCGCCGTGCTTTTTTAATTGCCTGCCTACTATTTTCCCTGTCTGCTTCCTCTGTATTTTATTATCATCACCCACCATTTGTTTTATGTTTTAACTTTCCACAATTTTCTGCCTTTTTACAATTTACGTCACCGTTTTATCGCCTGCTTTTATTGTTTCTTATCTTCTTACGTTTTAAAAATTCTGTAGGCTGAAGAGCAGTGTACTAGGCTGCTGCCAGCCTGCCCCCTTCGGGAGGAACCGAAATCCATTTAAGGAAAAAAAAACTCTCAGTAGCGACACTGTTACTGTGGTAGTGTTTACGGAATATGAAGTTTGGTACGGGCTAGATTACGTTGAGTTATGTTTCGCCTTGTTTGCAGAACAAATCTTCTAAGTTGTAATTAATTTCGACTTTCCATTTGGTAGATTGTACCTGGGACACAACTGCAACCTTGTACAGGAGTTAATCATGGATGATAAAAATTGCAGAGCCGTACAGAATAGAAACTTTTAAAGTGTGCTGATACAGAAGAACACGAAAAACTGGTAACTAATGAGGAGCTACTGAACAGAAGTGGATAAAAAAAGAAAAGAATGGCACAACTTGTCTAAAAGAAAGGACCGGTGGACAGGACACATCCTGAGGCGTCAAAGAGCCAAATACAATCACCAGGTTCTAATAAATGTAGATTGAAGTAGTTACGCAGATAAAACGACCTGCACAGTATAGAACAGTGTCTCGAAACGAGTCTTCGGCTGCAGACCACAACAACATTCCACCAAAGTTCTGAAATCTCTTTGCTTACCAAAACCTCGTTACATGCCCACACTCCTGTTCGTTGCAGTATTTTCTTCTGACAAGAAGTCAATCACTACCTGATTTGCTGTAATAATTTCTGCCAAATCGTCACCTAGTCAGTCTAGATAACTGATAGATAGTTCGTTATAAAAATCACCTGAAATTTACCATTGGTTCATCATTTACCGGCTAATGACAAAAATCCTACCATGGTCACATTATATCATCAGCATCATGCTTTTTTTTAAAAAGGATTGTAGGCAGTTACATTCTCATCTATTGTCATTACCTTCTTTTTGCCTTACCAAGATCTTACTATATTGTACATTTCAGAGGATTCGTATCCTTTGCCAAAGTAATTCCACTTCATTAAATTTCGTAACCACGCATCTTTACACTGTGTTTCAGATCGCCTTCGTTATACACGCTTGCCCTTTTGTAATCCGTCTGTAATCTTACTACTTCTTCTATCCACTGTGCTTTCTATAGTACACTAAACTCTTCAACTTCAGTATCCTCATTACCATTTATCATACCAATATTAGTCCTACTATATCACTAAGACCTGTGCTCCTTCGGACTTAACGTAATATCACTCCATTAATAACCTCTTTCTAACAAAATGTTTCGGAAATATACAATTAAATAGCAATTACATCAAACTGTAACACTGACGGCAGCTGATACATGTGAAGGCAGTATCTGTTAGCAGGAAAATGAACACCAACATAGTTTTGTCCTCCGTCAGTGGCAACAAAAGCATTAATAATACCAAAGTAACATCTAGCACAAATGACACCTGGAGCATCATCACTTCTCCTTCTACCTAGTAACCACATCAAACCCTCTACCCCATTTCCTTTTACAGTCAGCACCCGTATTAGCTCACAATGATCCCTCTATATCTTCCAATAGTCTCAAGTTACCTGACTAGCTCGGCCATTAGTCGTTAATGAGTAAGCTAACATACCCACAGGGGTGTCATCAACTTTACCGTCTACAGCATTAATAATGTATTTTGGAGACACACACAGTCACACAGTAAATGCAGTGACTCTACAGGGGGAATGTTACGTCACTTGCTGGTCTTTTCGGTGTCTTCTCAGTATGTAGAGACACGCTCAAAAGTAACCGAACGACCTGAATTGAATTTCCCCTGATTCGCATGCAATCCACATAATGCAGCTGTCTAGCAGGTCCTCTAATCGCTCCTTGGTACAGTCGTTTGACTATTGAAAATGGTTCCAACAAGTTCAAAATGGTTCAAACGGCTCTGAGCACTATGGGACTTAACATCTATGGTCATCAGTCCCCTAGAACTTAGTACCACTTAAACCTAACTAACATAAAGCCAGTACACAACACCCAGCCATCACGAGGCAGATAAAATTCCTGACCCCGCCGAGAATCGAACACGGGAACCCGGGCGGGGGAAGCGAGAACGCTACCGCACGACCACGAGATGCGGGCAGGTTCAAACATGTCACCACTAGAAAACTCTGCACTGTATCGCAATCACTCAAGACGTAAAGTAATACCACGATTCTACAAATATCACGGAACGCCTTATCACAGATAAGACTGTCCTTAAGGCTTGTAAGCTCACATTTATTGCAATAAATGACATACGTGAAATGTTACCACTCTCATTATTATGTCAGATAGTTAATTCACGTGGTAAGTTCGTCGTACTCTTGATTTCCTCTTCAAAGCAGCATATCGTACTTCTTATTTAACATAAAATGAGTGATATACCACGATTTTTGACAGTATCGGTAAGCAAATATCAACTTAAAATTAAATAACGTAAACATTTTTAATGGACGCGAATTCCTACCCAGCATCTATTGTCCCTGTTAACGAACTACGAGAGATGTTAAATACTGCTTTTCAGAAGTAACTTACTTGAAATGCCGTGAGGCAAATACTTGTGTAGGACAGGGATTTGAACCTAGAACCTAATCGGATAGTTATCAGAGCACAATCAACTGTGACACGTCGGATTTTCTCGGCAGTAGCTAGATGTTTTAACTGAAATGACGAGAAGAAACATTAATTTTTTCCTTCCCAGGACACCAACCCGGCACCTATCGCTGTTATATTCTAGAGAAAACGAACGTTAAATATGGGTTTGTTACACCAGCAGCAACACGTGAGCACGTTTGAACTATAAATAACATGACGAAGAGTTCAGTGCTGACTGGGAATCGAAGCCCACACATATCGTTATTGACTACACTCAAAGAGACGTCAAGTACCCAATTTTTCTCCACTAGCAGCTCGGAATAACATCCTTGAACTTACAGTGATCTCTCAAATAGTTCTGTGTCTCACTGGGAGTCAGAAACGTCAGATATCGTTAGTGCTGACAACGAATGAAAATGCATTAAAATTCAAAATTATTAGCCACCAGCAGATAGGTGTTCTCATGCTAGAGGTTGAAATTACATAATGATAACTTTAGTACCGGTCCAGGATTCGAATCCATACACGCGCAATATGTGGAGATGTTGAGGAATCTGCAGTTTTGGACATACAACCGATAGCAGTCGAGCTGTATTGTCACGAATGGATCAAATTCCGCGTTAAGGGCGGTCTGAGTTGCATTCCAAGTTCAGAACCAATTTTATCGACATACAGAAACTCAGATAAAAGATGGAATAAGTGTCCTTTTACCCTACATAGCGTTTGTTTCGTCACTAGAAACAAATAGTATAAGAAAGGTTACTGGTGATAGAGTTCCCACATTTCGCCACTCCTGACTTTATTGTGGTTCAACCTAACGTCCACTTGGTAGAGAAGGAACATCGTGTTTAATGTGAATTTCAGACCACAATGCCATTATACCTTCTTCATTTGGCGTAGCCAGAAGAGAATAGAATCTGTCTCTCCCTATTAAAAAATTATCAGCAACTGTTAGAATCCAACCCAGACCACCAACATAGGAACCTATCATCAATCCCACAGTCCACCAAATACTATACTCTTAGGCTCACTTTTGTATCATAATACCGTTGCGGCACACTCGATGAGAATTCCGACACACTGGCTCTCTGTACTGGGTTGCAGCATGTTCAGTACATTCATTTACTTGGTTTACCAAATCGCCATGAAGTAGCTGCCTCGGCTACCCAGTGCATACATTCGACTCCGTTTTGTAATCACCGAAGTAAAATCACGTAACTGCCACCTACAAAGAACTGCCAACAGTGTAGGATGCAGAATTTTAAATAGGAGGTGTTCCTTTCCATTTGAGCTACTCTATTGCGCTATCCGTCTTTTGAAAACGTCGTGCAGTGCAAAAGAAAAGCTCTAACTGTCTGTCTCACTGAAGACTAGATCCGGCCATATGCTTTATCTCACAGCACTGTGGACTGCGGAAGTTCTGGAAGAACTGCTGTTGACATCTTGATCTGCAATAGCTATGCGTCAGCTAGCAGTATAACGGTAAGCATCGTAAATAAGACGTCACGAGTTCTGTTACATCCGCTGCTACATTTTTTAAAACGCAATTCTGCTGTCTGCTGAAGTTATCAATTTAATGGAACTTTGAACATCATTCCCTTCACGTCTGAACCCAAAATAGCGGCATGTGGAAAAAGGGCTAACTTCTGCGACATTTTGTTCTTTTCAGGTTTAATAAATTGCCAGGCAGCAGATGCGTCTCGAAGCTTTTGTATTATGTATGGGGAGAGCGCATCGTGCCTAATTAGTCAGAAAAGTATTTTCTACATTAGCAGTCGTCTGGTAGTAGCATTTTATTCTTATTCAAACCTTGTTTAACTGCTTTAACTCAGAAGAAGTTTTCTACATGCATGTAATCAATAAACTGCATGTGCATTGTCAGACTGTTATAGACAACATCAGAGAAGTCGCATATATCGTTGATGATTAATTTCTCTCTCAGGTTTACTATTGTTTTAACAACGTTAAAAGATACCTTCTGAAAATTGTGCACTGTATTATAAGAAATGAAATAAAACTACCCACGATAACCTTACGACGACAGTCTGTTTCAATAAATCTGAGTATCTGACGACAAGCATGCCTCTACCGGCACGAATTAGTAAAATACTACTCACATACATTTCGCTTGGGTTTGCGTTTAATTGGTATACTGTGTCATACTCAACAGGTACGCAAATGTGGAATTTCATAAATAAAATTATGTATTCCTAGAAACCCAACATTTGCTTGTCAGCAGCGAAAGAGACGTTACCTGTTGTGCAGCATTGTAAGTTTTTCACTATTGCACTATGAGCTGCTTGTAGCACTTTCACGCAAGGGATAAAAAGGTCGCAGTCAGCAAGACTGGAACCGCGAACTGTAATAGCCGTTTTTCCACAGGTCAGTACGTCCACACACAGCTAGCGAACAGGCATGCGTTTTCGTTTCCTCCTAGGAGGCCAATAGAGGCTAGAACTCGTAAACCGCTTTTTAAAGGACGATATTAGTTACGATATCCACGTGCAACAACTTTCCTGGAATGAAAACCGTAAATTTTCAATCTTTTGTTACACCTCAAGCGATGATAACGCAGATTATTCAATGGAAATGACAGGGAAAATCAAGTGAACTTCGTGACTTAATTCCGTGCACCCCTGGAAATAACTCGTCGATCACAGGGCTGCCAAACATACCTTGCCTTGTTGCCAAATCTCAATTCAGTACAGGCAGGAAGAAGACGACCCATGTGGTCCTACAGTGGGGTGGGAGGTGACCATAGCTGGTGTCTCAAAGACACGGCTGCTACGGCCTGGAATACGTAATTGCGTCTGATTCGCGTTTCTGTAACTAGGTTTAGGGACTGGAGCGTATTTACTAATAATGCTCAGAACTGACTGCAAACTAAGCAACATAAATCAGTAACTCTCATAGTTGTTTTAATATTTCTTTCGTAACTGCACTCACAACTAAGAAACTCATTCATGGACGTGCCTCACCGATAGTCGAAAACACAAAACAAATAAAAATAAAAAAAAGAATGTGTGCGTCGTGTGCGTGTGTGTGTGTGTGTGTGTGTGTGTGTGTGTGTGTGTGTGTGTGTGTGTGTGTGTGTGACAGAGAGAGAGAGAGAGAGAGAGAGAGAGAGAGAGAGGGAGAAAGAGAGATGAAAATAAAAAAGAGTGAGGGAGAGGGCAAAGGATTGTTGTAAAGAAATAGTATACTTGTACGTAAGGAAATCTTTCATCAAAATGACAAATTCCACATCATTACAAAATGTTGTATTCGTTATCTATGGAACTAGTATTAATCTAATCTAATCCTATCATATTTCTGACTAGCCGTGAAGAGTCATGAATTATCGAAATTTTCGCCAATATCAGTAAAAAAAACACTTGAAAATAAAAGACGACAGTTTTTGTAATAAACCGTGATTCCTATCAAGACCCTTTCATCCCTGTTAACTAACCACGCAAGATGTCTGATATACCTCCATTCAGAAGCAACAAAGTGTGTATGCATTTACTGATGAAGTGCATGATGTGGAGTTCTATGACACAGATACGAATCCCAACACGTAATCGTATTGTTAATTAATTAAAATCAAATGTTCCGTATCGGTTTTTCTTACCAGCTGCTAGGTGTCTGAATCTAAAATCAGGATACAAATTTCTGTGCCTGAGCGGCAATCGAACCACACTCCTATCGTTCTTCTTTATAGTCCACGAATATAGCTTAAGTATTAATTGCTTACTCACCAACAGTATGATGTGTGCGTGTTTGATCTGAAATTGTTGGCAACACATGAACAGACATTAAAAATGCACGTTAATTTTCACTAGATAGCCGGTGTGCACGTGATAGGGCTTGAAATGAAATTGTGAATATATTTGTACTGGATAAGGATTCGGACCCACATACTTACATTTAGGAGGAGACCTAGAGAAGATTGAAGACTTGGAAAAAGGAACGAAATGATTGAACTATACTGTTACGAGAGATTCAGATTCTCGAAAGAGGAGATACGTATTCGAATCACAGTCCAGCAACAAAATTTCCAACGTCTTTAGTTCAATCAAGTTCAAGTAAAAAAGAGCCCTGTTCCTTTAAATGGGTATCGGTTCATCAAATAAAATAAAATTTTCTAATGTAAGAAAGTTTACTGGCGACAGAATTACTGTTTACCATGACCTCCATCTATGTCGTTTTCCAACGTAAACCGGCTGTGTCCAGTTGGGAATGAAGGGACGTGATGTTTAATACGGATTCTGGATTATTACATCTTTATCTTGAGGTTACCAGAGGTAACGTAAATATGTTTGTGCCTCTTAAAAGTGAATGCCTGAACCTGCACATTGCACTTGTGATAGCTCGTTCCACCAGACTATTGTGGCCACATTTCCCAGCCCCACGAGTGTGCTGTAACGGATGATGTGCTTAGATTACAAAATTAGTCACGGTGGAAAAATTGCGAGTCTGTTAAATGGTTAAGTAGAAGCAAGCTTCTGGCATGGAGATTATGCTATTCTCATGTCAGCAGGGTGTAAAGACTTTTCTAGACATGATAGCATCGATGAAGCCATTTTGAAATTTTCACTAATTAAGGAAATATCTGAGTTCGACAAAATCCACTGTGATTGTGTGAGCAGGTTCTTTCCCTGTCTACGGAATCCTTTTCATGTTAGTATCAAACATCAGCACTTTCTCGTAGATTACATTAAAACTAATATATGTAGACGTTGCGTGATAACAAAAACGCACTGCCTTTCTTCATTTACTTGCACCTAGAAATGGCTGTTGAATATTACCAAATCTAAAGCCAAGGGATCTTACTGCCTTCCGATATACGTTGCTGTCAGTTCTTCCATATGATTTGGTCGATGTGACCTGTTTCAGGTTCTGTATCACAGAGAAAGTTTTAGAAAATCCATTGTTTTCCTTTGCAATAAACTGAAAAATTTTCATTCTAAGCTACCTAAGTTCAAAATTTTCGTAATATTAGTTCAAATTTAATATTCGCTTCTATAATGTAGGAAAATATTTCACAGTGCTCTTTCTCACCGAAAAATATGCAATTCACTCATTGGGTTCTATAAGTACACGATAACAGTAATTTCTGTGGGTATGCAATGCATACAGAGTGTAGAATTTAGTGTTGCACTCCGTTCCACTTTGTATACAATGTGCCTGACCTAAACGGGCCCTTTGTCATTACACGCCCTGGGCGGTGCAACATCATACTGACAACAGTTATGTGCTAATACTGACAGCCTCACTGTTCGTTTTACCTGATTTTGTAATCATTTAAATAAAACAACACGACCTTTCAGTGGGAGACATTTCGTCCCCCGTTTCCTTCTGTGGAATTTGTCAGTAAGCTTTTTGCCTTCCAACCAGCGAAATGCGGCAGGGTACGGCCGGTAAACGATTCACAAACCACTATTTAGTGCCATTAAGACGATTTGTTTAAACATTGGCGTAGCTGAAGGAATTTAGTTTCTTCTTACATCGTTTTATGCAGCAACGTTAACAGATATCTCAAATAGGAAAAGCTCTTTATCCAGGTACGAAGGTTGTAAAACAAACTTGCCACAGTTTGTGTCTGGTTGATCTTTTAGTCTGATAGCTCTGTGTAAGTATTTTGTCTAAGAGGTATCACAAATAGTGTTCCTGTAGCTGTGGGAGTAAATGGTTGAAAAGAAGCTTAGCACCAGTGGGTACAGCAGTGCTAAATATTCAAAATTATTATCAACCTAAGTCTGAGTTCATCCACAAACTTAGGCTTATTTATAATATTGAAGCTAGACTGTGTATCCTTGTCTTCCTTGAGTGGGCATCGGAAATCGTTTACACACAGGTATACGAGTGCAATCCAAAAGTAGGTCACCTGAGGGACACGCAAGTGCCAACGCGGATACAAACGAGAGATCCTTAATTTTAATGCCAAGCAGAAACCACCGTAGTAGGTGAATGGTGGCAAACTGATACGAGTAAAGAGCAAGACTACTGATTTGAAGGTCTCAGGTTCTGTCCCTCGTCAGGCCTACCTTTTTTATGTACGATTTTACACTTATTTCACCCCAGGTACTGTTTATTGATGCGTAAAATGGCGAGTTCCACTGTGGTTCGAAAGCCACGTTAAACAGTACGTTCCCCTATTGACTGGCTAGTAAAGTCGACTCAAAGGTCGGAAGAAAGGAATGGCATAACAAGACCGTGCCTATTAAAGCACTGTGGTAGCTGTTGACTGCTTCACTTTATATGGGTTCGAAAGTTAATGATCTTCGGGTTATTAACATTTTTGTGCTTTCATGCTGTAGCTTTGATACCAGTAAACGTAAGTAAACGGCCGACCACTGTCACCGTTCGAGTTGTCACGGTGGTAGACGACGATACTGTCGACCCCAGTTACAGTCTTGGTCATGGCTATATTTCAGTCGAATACCTCTATGTGACTTTCTGCGTATTTCAAGATATACTTATATACACTTGGTACGCATCCAAATTGATATCTGAAAGAGCTGTATTTAGCAACATGAATCAGATATATTTTCCGTGCAGTATATCGGACAACACGTCAGTGCTGCGAGATTTCGTTTGTGTGTTGCGCATGGTGCAGGAAATATTTGTGTTTTGCTTGCTTCTATGATAGGTTTCACCCCACTGAATGCGAGCAAGGTCATGAATAGACTCTCAATAACTGGAATTACGTAATAATACACTTAAAGTTGTGTTTTTGCATTATGTATCCCAATGAAAATAACTTAAACAGGTTAAACGCCTACTTGCTTATTAATCGCTCTTATCGAATCTTTTCCCAAAAAAAAAAAAAAAGAAAAAAAAGGGAGAGAGAGAGAGAGAGAGAGAGAGAGAGAGAGAGAGAGACAGACAGACAGACAGAGAAAACAGAAATGTTTTCAAATATCAGCTCGATGACGCCATGTTTGTCTCATGACGTAAAGCAAATATAGTTTATAGGTAATATCACGTTGTACTAGCGAGATGTATGGCTAGAGGGTTCTTTCTTTTCTCTCTGCAGACAACCAGAACAGAATTCAGTAACAAAGTGGTAAGAACACCTATGCGGTGGGCCAATTAAACAGCCTTTCTTGGTTATTTTCTTAATCGTCTCAAATGCAGTAAACATCCTTGTTTACTGATTTGTTATTACTACCATTTTTATTGTTATTCGTCACCTCACAACAGCTTTCCTATCACTCATTGCTGCCGATGCACGTAACGAATGGATCAGGATGAATGGAATGTGGGATGTTTCGTCGCGGAGGATATACTCATTTATCTCGGCGTCTTGTGTTCAAGGTAATATGAAAATCTCAACAAGTGAAAACGACAACTGGATGCCAGTGATGCAGGCAATAACACCCAACTATTTCTGTCGACTTAACACCATGACGACAGACAAATTGGCGTCTCACTGTATTTTGATAATAATACGTTAGCCTTCTTGCGACCTCGTTTTAATACCTCGTGGGAGCAGGCATAATATTTTGATTTTTGAACACCGAACAATAACACATAAAAATAGTTGATGGAATGATACAAATAAGCAGTCAGACTCATGGGTGTGGATCCAATTCATCACTAGAAGACTAAACAAGAGGGAAACATTACGAAAGCAATGAATACGCTGGTTTGTATACATTATTTGTATAGATCTGAAGATGAAAAGCGCAGATCTACACAGTGCCCGCGTCTGCACTTTAGTTTCTGTCTCAATGGGCATAATTTCTAGTTTCCTCTGAATTTTAAAATGAATTGATTATTACGTGGTACAGAATAATTAGTTAATAGTGTTTCTTACGGCTTCCATTCGCACCAACATTTTTCTACATTTTCGTGCAATTCATGAAATTCTACTTGAATGGTCACAAGACTGCACATAGATGCAATCGATTTCGAGGTGCAAAGTGTTTGTTACCTTACTTTTCGTGACAGGTGGGCAAAGTTGATTTCCAAAGACTTTTCATTGCACTGAAACAATCTTTTGTCACAAGGTAACAGGGAAAGTGTTTTATTCGTATATATTTTGTCGGAAATGTAACTGTGATGGAAGATTACACACCTGAATGTTTGACACAACTGGTAGGAGAATAGACTGCGTATTAACCAAACCCCGCTCCTCCTTTCCGTATCCTCCTGCGACATGAGGACGGGATTCTCCTTCCATAACGCTACAGAGCTGTTCTTAGCACAGCTGAGAATTGGCAACATCGTCACAAACATGTGGCAACACTGTGACAGTGCAATCACTTCCGCATATGGTACTGAATTGACTCGCTAAATTTACTTGATATTCCCTTTCCATTTGAATGACTCGTGCTATATAATCCTCATGTAATCTAAGACACTAAGACAGAAAATTCAATTTTATGGCTAAAGAAATGCTATTTTTCACATTAGTGACAACTTTTATTACCTTTCAAGATGCATTATGAGGCTGAGCGGCCAACACTATGATGAGAGTGGCGTGTTGGCGGCAGTGTGTAAATAGCCCTGTGGTGCCGCCCATGTCTCGTGTCGCAACGGTTCAAGGCGTCGTCAGTTCTAACTGTGGTAGGGGCCAGCATGCGCGAGCTTCTTATTCTGATTTATTTTATGGGGCTGCGAATTTCCAGGAAAAATTCTAACGAAATCAGTAGAAAATACACATCAAATACTTTTGATAGCTCGACACAGTATGTTGTGTTAGTGGTCATAGATCCATGGCTTTCTGACTGCCAAGCTGCTTCACATTACAAGCCGCTCTGAAGAAATTCGAATCGATCATCAATGATACGAAATTCAATATTGTTCTTCACTTAAGACTCACATTCCAGGGTGATAAGTATGAAGGAATGGAACCTCTTGGTTACTACAGGGCCTCTATGCTAAATTTCCACAGTAGCAGTTAGGAACTCTCGGCAGACATCTGCTGTCTGCAGCTCGTGGTCGTGCGGTAGCGTTCTCGCTTCCCACGACCGGGTTCCCGGGTTCGATTCCGGGCGGGGTCAGGGATTTTCTCTGCCTCGTAATGACTGGGTGTTGTGTGATGTCCTTAGGTTAGTTAGGTTTAAGTAGTTCTAAGTTCTAGGGGATTGATGACCATAGATGTTAAGTCCCATATTGCTGATGCCTCTTCCCTAGCTCTGTGGAAAGGTGCTAACCCCAGAAAAAGCGTCTGTTATGGTTTGCGCTTCTAGTCTTGCTGAGTGTCCGTTTTTATCCTTTCTGTGAAAGAGCTACAAGCTGTCAGATCACACATCGATAAGGAAATCGCAGTAGTGCAATGGTGAAAAACTTACAATGCTGCACAACAGGTAACGCCTCATTTCGCTGCTGACAAACAAATTTTTAACATCACACTCCAGCACACCACAGGACGGTCTGCGGACATCAGCGACGTCTGCCCTCACAACTACGAGAAGGAAACCTGGGCGAAAAAGAAAGGATCACTTAACGAACGAGGTCAAGCTTTAATGCTTGGGATATATAAAGTGAAGGATTATTAATTTCGAGAAGACGAGTTTTGAGGATCGCGTGTCAGCTGAGTCAGTGCCACCATGTTAGAGGACGAGCAGGGGAATGTTTTCAAGAAAAATACTATTCTTTTCTTTACAGAAGAAGTCTTTTTATATCGTCATGAAGAAGAACATTACGCAGGGGAATGATTTAAAGGAAAACAAGTTTCTTTTCGTTACAGAAGAAGTGTTTTATTTCATCGTGAAGAAGCACAATTTCTTTTAATGGCGAAGAAGCCCGGCCGAGAAGGCAACTTCTGGCGAGCGTAAGGATGGGTTGGAGGGGAGGAAGGAGACCCAAAAAAGAAAGAAAAAAAGGAAAAAATAAAAAAAGTTAAATAAGAAAAAGAAAAAAACAGTGCTCTGAGCCATTTTAGGCATTTGCTAACAGTAGCTCTAGCAACTTACTTTTTCTCTGGGTTGCTTCAAATATGGGAAATTTTGTCGCCTTAAATCCAATTGAATATTTGAAATATCAGTTTTGAACAGCGTTAAATTCTTCATTATTTCATGTATGTGCCTAAAAACAAGAAATTTGCCTTAGTAACTATAGAGAAGATTCTGAAAGGTATTGACACAATGTTTCGCATCCATTTACCATAGGGAATCAGAGAAAGAAAACAAACACATTACATTGCATTTACTCTCTGTACCTTGACAAACACATATGAATCCAAGACAAAAATAAATTATTTGAAGAATCTCCTGTGAAAGGAAAAAGAACAGGATGTGACGCTTTAATTATAGTGCACTGGATCAGAAACAGTGAAATTAAATCCATGCCACATTGATGTATTGCATACTACTGTAATAAAATACTCATCAAATGAAAACTGTTTTGTGCCTCGATTGCTATCGAGTGTGGAACACAAATCATACACAGATTTCATGGGTCACCACTCAACAACATTAAAGCTTTTACACCGTCAAGAGTGAAGAGTGGAGCAGATGTTCTCGGCAGAAGGTGAGGCAGTGCAGTGCCTCAGCCCCCGCTGATAGGCAGCAAACGGGTCCCAAAGAAGTGAGACACATGCAGTATTCAGAGGCAGATGGTCGACCAAGAAATCTCTCGCTAAAATATTGTTGAATCAAATTGCTGTTACCAATGTGACAGAAAACAAAATATATTGTAGAATCGCTTGAATTATACTCATAGCTTCAGCACCGAGAGGAAAGGGGCGATAAAAATTTTGTCGACGTTTGCTTTTGGTTACCAGACATAGTATTAGATAGTCCCTCGTTTTACCTCAAGACTACGGTCGTAGACAAGTCATGTACTCAGGCTGCAGTCTAGAGTTCTTCCAGGAAGTGTAGCAAACTACAATGTTGCCAGAACGAGCATATTGCCGAACATAGAATTCAGAGGGGAGAACAACTGTATAGTCCACCTTGCGTGAACGACTCGGTTGTCAGTTTTTTTCTCTAAGACTGTATCTACAACACATATTGCACGCTTAAAAACAAGAAGAATTAAAAAAAAATTAGTGTATGAGAGCAACGTTAACTACAGCGTTCGAAGTATTCATTTTACTGTATACGTGTGTGTCTTCAAATGCCCACTTCAGCAAGACAAGGATACACAGTCTAGCGTCAATATTATAAATAAGCCTAAGTTTGTGGATGAACCCAGACTTAGGTTGATAATCATTTTGAATATTTAGCATTGCTGAACCCACTGGTGCTAAACTTCTTTTCAACCAATTACTCCCACAGCTACAGGAATACCACTTGTGATAGCTCTTCGACAAAATACTTAAACAGAGCTATCAGACTAAAAGATCAACCTGACACATACTGTGGGAAGTCTTTCAACCTTCATACCTGGATAAAGAGCTTTTCCTATTTGAGATATCTGCGAACGTTGCTGCATAAAACGATGTAAGAAGAAACTAAATTCCTTCAGCTACGCCAATGTTTAAACAAATCGTCTTAACGGCACTAAATAGTGGTTTTTGAATCGTTTACCGGCCGTACTCTGCCGCATTTCGCTGGTCGGAAGGCAAAAAGCTTACTGACAAATTTCACAGAAGGAAACGGGGGACGAAATGTCTCCCACTGAAAGGCCGTGTTGTTTTATTTAAATGATTACAAAATCAGGTAAAACGAACAGTGAGGTCGTCAGTATAAGCACATAACTGTTGTCAGTATGATGTTGTACCGCCCAGGATCTGTAACGGTAAAGGGCCCGTTTAGGTCAGGCATATTGTATACAAAGTGGAAGAGAGTGCAACACTAAATTCTACACTCTGTATGCATTGCATACACACAGAAATTACTGTTATAGTGTACTTATGGAGCCCAATGAGTGAATTGCATACTTTCCGGTGATAAAGAGCACTGGCAAACAGTTTTCGCTAAATTAGGTTACTTAAACTGGTGTCACCCAGAACTAGAATTCATGGTCAGCGACTAAGTGTAAGGACAATGAATCGGATGCGGATTTTGCAACTGTGAAATACTTTTTTACATTATGGAAGCGAATATTAAATTTGAACAAATATCACGAAAATTTAGAACTTAGGTAGCTTAGAATGAAAATCTTTCAGTTTATTGCAAAGGAAAACAATTGATTTTCTAAAACATTCTCTGTCATTCGCAACTTGATACAGGACACGTCGACCAAATCATATGAAAGAACTGACAGCAACGTATATCGGAAGGCAGTAAAATCCATTAGCTTTTGGTTTGGTAGTATTCGACAGCCATTTCTAGGTGCAAGTAAATGAAGAAAAGTCAGTGCGTTTTTGTTATCAAGTAACGTCTTCATATATTACTTTAGTTTTAATGTAATCTACGTGTAATTGCTAATGTTTGTTATTAACATGAAAGGAATTCCGTAGACAGGGAAAGACCCTGCTCTTGGGCAACTACTTCTGTAATGACCAAAAGGCCTTAAATGATCTTCACGTACGTGTGTTGCAGCAACGGTATGAAGGAAATGATAGTTCAAAATGGCTCTGAGCACTATGTCCCCTAGAACTTAGAACTACTTAAAACTAACTAACCTCAGGACATCACACACATCCATGCCCGAGGCGGGAGTCGAACCTGCTAGCGCAGCGGTCAGGCTGTTCCAAACTGTAGCGCCTAGAACCGCACGGCCTCCACGGCCGGCGATAAATATTAGTAATAATGACGGTAATAATCGAATTATCTGGTAATTTCACACTTCACAGTGGATTTTCTCGTACTAAGATATTTCCTTAATTAGTGAAAATTTCAAAATGGCTTCATCGATGCTATGATGTCTAGAAAAGTCTTTACACCTTGACATGAGAATAGCTGAATCTCCATGTCAGAAGCTTGCTTCTACTTAACCATTTAACAGACTCGCAATTTTTCCACCGTGACTAATTTTGTAATCTAAGCACATCATCCGTTACAGCACACTCCTGGGGCTGGGAAATGTGGCCACAATAGTCTGGTGGAACGAGCTATCACAAGTGCAATGCCTGGCTTCTGGCATTTACTTTTAAGAGGCACAAACAGATTTACATTACCTCTGGAAACCTCAAGATAAAGATGTTATAATCCAGAATCCACATTAAACATCACGTCCCTTCATTCCCAACTGGGCACAGCCGGTTTACGTTGGAAAATGACATAGGTGGAGGTCATGGTAAACAGTAATTCTGTCGCCAGTAAACTTTCTTACATTAGAAAATTTTATTTTATTTGATGAACCGATACCCATTTAAAGGAATAGGGCTCTTATTTTACTTGAACTTGATTGAACTAGAGACGTTGAAAAATTTGATGCTGGACTGAGATTCGAATTCGTATCTCCTCTTTCGAGGATCTGTATCTCTCGGAACAGTATAGTTCAATCATTTCGTTCCTTTTTCCAAGTCTTCAATCTTCTCTAGGTCTCCTGCTAGAAGTAAGTATGTGGGTCCGAATCCTTATCCAGTACAAAAATATTCATAATTTCATTTCAAGCCCTATCACGTGCACACCGGCTTGCTAGTGAAAATTAACGTGCATTTTTAAAGTCTGTTCATGTGTTGGCAACAATTTCAGAACAAACACGCACACATCTTACTGTTGGTGAGTAAGCAATTAATACTTAAGCAATATTCGTGGACGATAAAGAAGAACGATAGGAGTGTGGTTCGATTGCCGCTCAGGCACAGAAATTTGTATCCTTATTTTAGATTCAAACATCTAGCAGCTGGTAAGAAAAACCGATAGGTAACATTTCATTTTAATTTATTAACAAAACGATTACGTGTTGGGTTCGTATCTGTGTCATAGATCTCCACATCATGTACTTCATCTTTAAATGCATACACACTTTGTTGCTTCTGAATGGAGGTATATCAGACATCTTTCGTGGTTAGTTAACAGGGATGAAAGGGTCTCTATAGGAGTCACGGTTTATTACAAAAATTGTCGTCCTTTATTTTCAAGTTTTTTTTACTGATATTGGGCGAAAATTTCTGTAAATCATAACTCTTCACGGCTAGTCAGCAATATGATAGGATTAGATTAGATTAATACTTGTTCCAGAGATCAAGAATACAACATTTTGTAATGATGTGCAACGTGTCATTTTAATGAAAGATTTCCTTACATACCAGTATACAATTTCTTTACAGCAATCCTTTATCCTCTCTCTCATTCTTTTTTATTTTCATCTCTCTCTCCCTCTCCTCTCTCTCTCTCTCTCTCTCTCTCTCTCTCTCTGTCACACACACACACACACACACACACACTCACACACACACACACACAAACACACACACACACACACACACACACACACACACACACACACTCACACACACATTCTTTTTTTATTTTTATTTGTTTGGTGTTTTCGATTATCGGCGAGGCACGAAAACGTCCATGAATGAGTTTCTTAGTTTTGAGTACAGTTACGAAAGAAGTATAAAAACAACTATGAGAGTTACTGATTTATGTTGCTTAGTGTGCAGTCAGTTCTGAGCATTATTAGTAAATACGCTCCAGTCCCTAAACCTAGTTACAGAAACGCGAATCAGACGCATTACGTATTCCAGGCCGTAGCAGCCGCGTCTTTGAGACGCCAGCTATGGTCACTTCCCAGCCTGCTGCAGGATCACATCGGTCGTCTTCTTCCTAACTGTACTGATTTGGCAACAAGGCAAGGTATGTTTGGCAACCCTGTGATCGACGAGTTATTTCCTGGGGTGCACGGAATTAAGCCACGAAAGTCACTTGATTTTTCCTGCCATTTCTATTGAATAATCTGAGTTACCATCGCTTGAGGTGTAACAAAAGATTGAAAATTTACGGTTTTCAGTCCAGGAAAGTCGTTGCACGTGGATATCGCAACTAATCTCGTCATTTAAAAAACGGTTTACGAGTTCTTGCCACTATTGGCCTCGTAGGAGGAAAGCAAAATGCATACCTTTTCGATAGCTGTGTGTGGACGTACAGGCCTGTGAAAAGGCGTGTGTTACAGTTCCCGATTCCAGTCTTGCAGACTGCAACCTTTTTATCCCTTGCGTGAAAGAGCTACAAGCAGTCAGATCAAACATCGATAAGGAAATCGCAAGAAAATACTTTCAGCTCATAGTGCAATCTTGAAAAACTTACAATGCTGCACAACAGGTAACGCCTCATTCGCTGCTGACTAGCAAATGTTGGGTTTCTAGGAATACATAACTTTATTTATGAAATTCCACATTTGCATACCTGTTGAGTATGACACAGTGTATCGATTAAACGCAAACCTAAGTGAAATGTAAGTGAGTAGTATTTTACTAATTCGTGCCGGTAGAGGCCCGCTTGTCGTCAGATACTCTGTTTTACTAAAACAGACTTTCGTCGTAAGGTTATCGTGGGTAGTTTTATTTCATTTCTTATAATACAGTGCACAATTTTCGGAGCGTATCTTTTAGCGTTGTTAAAACAGTAGTAAACCTGAGAGAGAAATTAATCATCAACGATATATGCGACTTCTCTGATGTTATCTATAACAGTCTGACAATGCACATGCAGTTTATTGATTACATGCATGTAGAAAACTTGTTCTGAGTTAAAGCAGTTAAACAAGGTTTGAATGAGAATAATATGGCACTACCAGACGACTGATAATGTAGAAAATACTTTATTTTGGCACGATGCACTCTCCCCATACATACTACAAAAGCTTCGAGACGCATCTGCTGCCTGGCCGTGTATTAAACCTAAAAAGTACAAAATGTCGCAAAGTTAGCGATTTTTCCACGTGCCGCTATTTTGGGTTGAGAAGTGAAGGGAATGATGTTCAAAATTCCATTAAATTGATAACTTCAGCAGACAGCAGAATTGCGTTTTAAAAAATGTAGCAGCGGATGTAAATGAACTCGCGATGTCTTATTTACGATTCGCAACGCTTACCGTTATGCTGCTAGCTGTCGTATAGCTATTGCAGATCAAGAAGTCAACAGCAGTTCTTCCAGAACTTCGGCAGTCCACAGTCCTGTGAGATAAAGCATATGGCCCGATGTAGACTTCTGTGAGACAGACAGTTAGAGCTTTACTTTTGCACTGCACGACGTTTTTAACAAACTGATAGCGCAATAGAGTAGCTCAAGTGGAAAGGAATACTTCCTATTTAAATTTCTGCATCCGACACCGTTGGCAGTTCTTTATAGGTGGCAGTTACGTGATTTTACTTCGGTGATTACAAAACAGAGTCGAAAGTATGCACTGGGTAGCCGAGGCAGCTAGTTCATGTCGATTCGGTCAACCAGGTAAAAGAATGTACTGAATATGCTGCAACTCACTACAGAGAGCCAGTGTGTCAGAATTCTCATCGAGTGTGCCGCAACGGTATTATGATATAAAAATGAGCTTAAGAGAATAGTATTTGGTGGTCTGTGGGATTGATGATAGGTTCCTATGTTGGTGGTCTGGGTTGGATTCCAACAGCTGCTGATAATTTCTTAATAGGGAGAGACATATTCTATTCTCTTCTGGCTACGCCAAACGAAGAAGGTATAATGGCATTGTGGTCTGAAATTCACATTAAACATGATATTCCTTCTCTACCAAGTAGACGTTATGCTGAACCACAATAAAGTAAGGAGTGGCGAAATGTGGGAACTCTATCACCAGTAACCTTTCTTTTACTATTTATTTCTAGTGACGAAACAAGGTCATAGGACACTAATTCCATCTTTTATCTGAGCTTCTGTATGTCAATAAAATTGGTTCTGAACTTTGAATGCAACTCAGACCGCCCTTAACGCGGAATTTGATCCATTCGTGACAATACAGCTCGACTGCTATCGGTTGTTTGTCCAAAACTGCAGATTCCTCAACATCTCCACATATTGCGCGTGTATGGATTCGAATCCTGGACCGGTACTAAAGTTTTCATTATGTAATTTCAACCTCTAGCATGAGAACACCTATCTGCTGGCGGATAATAATTTTGAATTTCAATGCATTTTCTTTCGTGGTCAGCACTAACGATATCTGACGTTTTTGACTCCCAGTGAGACACACAACTATTTGAGAGATCACTGTAAGTTCAAGGATGTTATTCCGAGCTGCTTGTGGAGAAAAATTGGGTACCTGACGTCTCTTTGTGTGTAGTCAATAACGATATGTGTGGGCTTCGATTCCCAGTCAGCACTGAACTCTTCGTCATGTTATTTATAGTTCAAACGTGCTCACGTGTTGCTGCTGGTGTAACAAACCCATATTTAACGTTCGTTTTCTCTAGAATATAACAGCGATAGGTGCCGGGTTGGTGTCCTGGGAAGGAAAAAATTAATGTTTCGTCTCGTCATTTCGGTTAAAACATGTAGCTACTGCCGAGAAAATCCGATGTGTCTCAGTTGATTGTGCTTTGATAACAATCCGATTAGGTTCTGGGTTCGAATGCCTGTCAACAGAAAGCTTTGTCTCACGGCATTTCAAGTAAGTTACTTCTGAAAAGCAGTATTTAACATCTCTCGTAGTTCGTTAACAGGGACAATAGATGCTGGTTAGGAATTCGCGTCCGTTAAAAATGTTTACGTTATGTAATTTTATAGTTGATATTTGCTAACTGGTCCCGCCTAAAATCGAGGTATATCAATCTCTGTATGCCTCGTCAGGAATGACAGTTTCCGTCAGTCACGAAATCTTAGTCTGCATGACCTGGGTTTGAATCCATATGCAGAACGAGGCGGTTCGTCGTGTCATTTGAAGTTCATACATCTTCTCAACTAGCTGCTAGTGAATAACGCAAATTTTTAATGTCATTTTGTGTTAAATAACAAGTACGATATGCTACTTAGAAGAGGAAATCAAGAATACGACGAACTTACTACGTGCATTAACAATCCGACGTAATAATGAGAGTGGTAACATTTTACGTATGTCATTTATTGCAATAAATGTGAGCTTACAAGCCTTAAGGACCATCTTATCTGTGATAAGATGGTCCCTGATATTTGTAGAATCGTGGAATTACTTTACATCTTGAGTGATTGCGATACAGAGAAGAATTTTCTAGTGGTGACTTGTTGGAACCATTTTCAATAGTCAAACGACTGTACCAAGGAGAGGTTAGAGGACCTGCTAGACAGCTGCGTTATGTGGGTTGCATGTGAATCAGCCGAAATGCAATTCAGGTCATTCGGATTCCTTTGAGCATGACTGTACTTTCCCATTGTTGTACTGTTAACCATGTCATTGGTGTACATCATAGATTTCTAATTCGATTGTGTGTTTCTGCTTTACGTGCTTTAGATGAAGAAAATTACCTTCGAAGAATGTAGAACAATGGATAGCGGACAGAGATTTCTAAGATCAGCTTCAAAATATTTTGTGTTTCAAAAAGGTTAATCCGATTTGAAAACACTATTTCTTCTAAATAAATGAAGGCGGTATGTGAGGTACATTTTCACCTACGCACAGGTCTACAACGTTATTATGTTCAGTAGAACAAATCGACTTTTTTAAAAAAAATACATTTTACAGTTACGTTTAGAATCAAATTTTTCATTTACCTGCCACGAACGCCCATTTGTATTACCACAGGACGCATAACAAACATCCAGACGATAGGTAACTCGTCCCATACTTTCGCTGAGAACTGCTGGGCTTAGTTCACTCACTGCGTTTGCCGTACACCGGCGCAGGTCAGACTTAGATGTTGGAAGGTGAGGCACACAGACTAAGTCTTTCACAAACCACAAAAAATTAATGCACGTTGAGTTTATGAGCAAGCTGCATGGAGAACCATACCGGTAACTACACTGACTGACAACTTAGCCAAGATGCCAATGTACACTTTTAATTCCGATGATGTCCCTGAAGAAAAAAAGGTTGTCTCGAGAATCACTATTGATTCATGTAAAAGCACTTATGTGAAACACCGTGGACTTAGTTTTGGCAGACAACAACTTTCGGTAGCTTCGCGAACTATGTTTCGCCAAACTCTACGCTCTGGCTCTCCCTCACGTCCCTAGGCCCATGTAACCCCTTTCAACATGCTTTCGCCAATAAATGGCCTTTACCTAAAGGTTATACTACTCATTCCATAACGCCCACCGCCTGCCCGTACGCCCATCGTGTACAACTGGTCATTTGACGTCCATCGCACCTCTCTGACCTGGTTCGAGCCCCATTAACGTATCTATGACAGTTAGAGCAACATGGTTGAGTACACGTTTGCAGAATACACCAACATTAACATTTGGAAGGGTAATTTAAGATGTAACCATGTTTTATTTTCATTTGTATTTGATTGTTTATCTGGAGGGACATACCACATGCCTTCCCCCGTGTTAGGTAACATAAACAGAGTTTTGCCACTTATGTGGGCGTGTGTTCGAATCCCATTTCTGACACCAGTTGGGCAGAATGGGCGTATGGGCAGGCGGTGGCGTTATGAAATGAATAGGACAAAATTTAGACAAGGGCCATTTATTGGCGAAAGCATGTTAAAAGGGGGTCACATCGTCCTAGGGAGGTGAGGATGAGCCAGAGCGTAGAGTTTGGCGAAACATAGTTCGCGAAGCTACCGAAAGTTGTTGTCTGCCAAAACTAAGTCCACAGTGCCGCAGTACCGGGAGAAGTGGGAGATGTTGAATGCTACAGGGCGCGCATCCGACTCGCGGGTGAGCAAGCACAAGAGAGCGGGCCCGGCGACGGGCGGCCGGGTATATTCGACGCACAACGCGGCTTCCTCCGCCCTGATTGGTCAGGACCGAGCAAACCGTGCGGGCGACATGGAACTTTCCAGAGCGTTGCCTGCTAAGCGACGCCTGGGGCGGCGTTACCTCGTAAGCACATGAGAGGTGCTGAAGATGGTGAAGGTACCCGTTTCTCGAAGCCGTTGAACTGTTGTGGCGAAAAAGGTATGCGATGGAGTCAGACCTTGTGGATAATGATCTTGATAAAGACAACGAGCAGGTCTTGTATTACCATGAGCTTCAACATTCAGAAAGATAATGGTGTATTCTGCAAACGTGTACTCAACCATGTTGCTCTAACAGTCATAGACACGTTAATGGGGCTCGAACCAGGTCTGAGAAGTGCGATGGACGTCAAATGACATCAGTCAATCCGACTTACGCACCCCTCTACCCTGTTGAATACCTACCGAGCAAACAAGTTTTAAACAGCTTTAAAACGGAGACTGTACGTTTCCCGAGATGGGTTCCAACCCAACATATTGTTTACTCAGTCCCCTTTACGACACCTTGGAGTCTGCGAGGGGAATTTTAGAGCACGTTGTATACACAGACTTACTGGTAGCCTAAATTAATATCGCAACCCACTGTTTCCATCATTTCTACTGAAAGTACTCAAATCTTCATATTTCTATACAGCTACGAGACTGAAACCCAAAAATTCATCTCTGTATGGTAAAAAAGCCATCTTCAGTTTTAATTAGGAAAAGGGGTAATGGTTTTAGCCAGTGACGTCAGATTTCTCGATAATTTTATGCAACAAATTGAATTAAAAACGATGCAGCTTGCAGATGTCTGTTATACTGAGAATCAATGAAACTGCTTATTTTTTTAGTATTGTTGTTGTTGTGGTCTTCAGTCCTGAGATTGGTTTGATGCAGCTCTCCATGCTACTCTATCCTGTGCAGTCTTCTTCATCTCCCAGTACCTACTGCAGCCTACATTCTTCTGAATCTGCTTAGTGTATTCATCTCTTGGTCTCCCTCTACGATTTTTACCTTCCACGCTGTCCTCCAATGCTAAATTTGTGATCCCTTGCTGCCTGAAAACATGTCCTACCAACCGATCCCTTCTTCTAGTCAAGTTGTGCCACAAACTTCTCTTCTTCCCAATCCTATTCAATACCTCCTCATTAGTTACGTGATCTACCCACCTTATCTTCAGTATTCTTCTGTAGCACCACATTTCGAAAGCTTCTATTCTCTTCTTGTCCAAACTAGTTATCGTCCATGTTTCACTTCCATACATGGCTACACTCCACACAAATACTTTCAGAAACGACTTTCTGACACTTAAAAAAAAAGGTTCAAATGGCTCTGAGCACTATGGGACTTAACATCTGTGGTCATCAGTCCCCTAGAACTTAGAACTACTTAAACCTAACGAACCTAAGGACATCACATACATAAATGCCCGAGGCAGGATTCGGACCTGCGACAGTAGCAGTCGCGTGGTCCCGGACTGAGCGCCTAGAACCACGAGACCACCGCGGCCAGCGACACTTAAATCTATACTCGATGTTAACAAATTTCTCTTCTTCAGAAACGATTTCCTTGCCATTGCCAGTCTACATTTTATATCCTCTGTACTTCGACCATCATCAGTTATTTTACTCCCTAAATAGCAAAACTCCTTTACCATTTTAAGTGTCTCACTTCCTAAGCTAATTCCCTCAGCATCACCCGATTTAATGTGACTACATTCCATTATCCTCGTTTTGCTTTTGTTGATGTTCATCTTATATCCTCCTTTCAAGACACTGTCCATTCCGTTCAACTGCTCTTCCACGTCCTTTGCTGTCTCTGACAGAATTACAATGTCATCGGCAAACCTAAAAGCTTTTACTTCTTCTCCATGAATTTTAATTTTGTAGTAAGGAAGTGTAAGTAAGATAAGCACCAAAAGCAGCACTTTAGCTTCACAAAGAAGTGTATCGATAGAGGCGCCGCTCGGCTCGATTCTACCAGCCAGTCACAGCACGGGACACGTCACATTAAGCAAGCGTGCTTCTGACCGTAAAACAGAACTCAGAGAATGTTTATTTCGATATATATTCAGTATTATTTTTATGGTTTTATGAATGAATGCCGTACTAACCTCATAAGATTGCAGCAAACAAAGAAATTTCATCCATTTTTCATGAGTCAATTTCAATTTTGAGTGCAGCTTATTAAAATCATGTTCTTTCAATAACCAATATTATACATAAATCGATGGCCTGGCTGTGGGCAGTTGCCTTGCTGGTTTTATTGCTTCGTCAACCATGTGAAATGCATTTCGTTAAAAAGTGGGGAATTCGACACAAGTCCTCTTCTGAATTCGGTATGTCGACGACACATTTATTATTTTTAATGGTTTGGTAGCTGAGGTTCAGGTACTGCTAGATGATGAAATTATGGCTGAAAATAAAGTACTCAACTACTTTGATTTAGAAGCACAGCCCAATAGGGGTTTTATTCAGTTTAACGTATACCGGAAACTAATCACAAGTGAATCTGTAGTACACGCCTCTTCCTAACACCTACTCCGCTAAAAGCATGCTTTTATCAACACTGAAGCCCACCATCTTAATGAAATGCTGTTAAGCCCAACATCCATAGAGAAAGCGTTGTCTAATCCCACGTGCATTGCTGTTCGTAACGGCTTTGACCCGTGATAGCTATTAACCTATACAGAAAAAGGAGGTCACAAAATGACTACAAGATGCGACGGTATCTACCGGTTACTGGTAGTGTAGCTACTCTTTCTAACAGCATCGCATGCGAGCAAGCCAGTTGCGTCTTTACCTGTGATTACTCATACTTTAGGTACTTGGGCTATGCACGGCGTTGTTTAAAAAGAATAGCTCGATGTAGTCATAGGGGAAGTAGCTAAAAGTCAAAATCAAAACTCGCCATTAATGTTATATTGCGGCAATTCTATAAGAGTTCTTGCATGTTTCCTGGTTGATCTAGTTCTCTTACCAAAACCTAATTCAGTCTGCGAGGGTCTAAAACTATTCTGTCTAACCATCACAATTGGACTGCAGTAATCATTCCCACATTGTTGCACAACATCTCGTCCTAACATTTGCTTTAATCTGGCCCTCACTGGCTCCCAATCAGCAATAGCAATCACATATAGTTTTGATATGAGAGGTTCGTAGGCCTCACCTTAACTGATTATTCAAAGTCCACCCCGTAACCAAGCTTATATGAGAAAATATCCTCATATCGACTCAACAAACTGCACAATTCCTTCTTTTCCGACTTCGAAATCTCTTAAACTGCTTCAGTAGTTTCTTTTATTTCGTCATACATTGAATTACAATTGTTCCAAAGGTCAATAATTGCTGTCTGAGCAATTCGTTGGTCTCCAGTTAACAGATCTTTAAATTTTACTTTGTTTATCTTGCACTCTAGTTCAAATTTAACGTTTTTCTAAATACAAATCCAAGAAATTTTTTATTTACACAGGAAATCCGTACCGAGTATGGCACCTTAACTAAACCATTCACCATCAAACATCTCATAACAGTAACAATTACACTTAAACTCTAAAGACATTTAATGTTTTGTGGTTTTACTTAGCGTACCAACGGCAGTTTTAAAATTCACACCGGTCACCGGAAAAATTACAAATTTCATTTTCTTATTTCTGTCTAGATATGGCTGTGATACAGCCGATACTGCCGGAATGTAAAAGTGCACTTATTTTTTCGTAACCCACTTCGATTTCTGACAGGTTGATGACTTCTCCCTTCTGTAAACAACGCTCCATATAAAAGCAGACTCAGCTGTACGATTACTGATTTTACCGCATATTCCAAATGGATCACCCATTTTTAATAATTACATACTGTTAGTTAGACTAATGGTCTATCTACAGCAACTCCTGTTCTTCACCAATAGCTTGCAATTGGGAATGTCATAGTATTCCAGAATGTGGTGGTTATCTTCTCTAGCAGCATCATGCAGAAAGGTGGTTCTTGTAAGCAGTGTCAACACACTAGTACGAAAAGTATGTAATGATAGTGATTAATGACAGTAATGTCCTTTACACTTAAATTTAAATCTGAACAGTGCTAAATCCCTCGATGACACATGCCTATAGGAGACATACATGTGCTAGCAACATACTATTACTGGCTAATTACTTTTAATGTCTGTCTTGCTGCATAGTCAGCAAAGTCTCAGACAAGTTGAGACTTGCTGACAACTGTGCATTGCGTTCAAGGAATCGTTGCCACAGTCTCTGAGCATGTCAGATGTACTTGTGATTTCCTCATGAAAAGTTCAAATAACACTAGACTCACCTAACAGCTATTCTTCAGTTGTAATAATGTTTTATTTTATGTACTGAAAATACCGAAGATAAATTCATACAAGATTGAAATTTTAACCAATATATCCCGCAGGCATGGAAAAACTTGTTATCAATTCAGTTAAGGCGTTTCTTGGTATAAGAGTTTACATTTCTGGCAGTGTATTATACAGGCAATTAACTGAAGTTGTGGATGCTACAGGCGAAAAAAATTGTATTAAATGCAGACAAAGCTTTTATTTTCATCTTTGATAATATAATATGGTTACGATAGTCTTCAGCAGAATAGCAACTCATCGTTTTTACGTATGATGCAGTGAAAGTTTCCTCTTGTGTTCCCTACAGAAAATATACAGCAGTTCCTCAGCGTTCAGAGTCGATAGAATACCTCGATGGGAATGCATCAGTGCCAGTCCATTTAAACAATCTTTTGTCATCCTGCTGAGAAAATATGTCTTCAGACGGCGTAAGGTTGATAAAGACCTCACTGCAGTGTTTGTTGTTACAGGAAAGATGTACAACTGACCTAAGACTGTAATATTTGGCAGCGCCATTGCTCTTTTATAGTCCTCTAGTCCTCTATTGGAGACTGTTCCATATTTTCCACTATTTGCTGCCAAACGTGTAACTCTTCCTTCAAAACTAGGGGGGTCGCCTTTGTACGGCTCAGTACTATGCAGAACATGCTCAATATCTTAATCACTGTTTTGCGACCGCAGCTTATGTAAATGTCCGATTCTTTGTAGCTAAGTTCTAGAGGGTCCTAATGACATTTCATTCAACAAATGATCGAGAAAAATATGAACACTGACGGACGATAATATTCTTGTTTAAACTGTATCTAAAAATTGGATTTGTTGGTCCGTTCAAAGCATAGCCATACACTGGAACATAATCATAATGCCACCTTTAAGCATTTCCGAAAGTTCTCAATTGATCGCTAATAGTGCCTCTTATTTAAATATTCAACTTATTTTTGTCTGCGGCTCCGTTTGCGTATCAGTAGTATTGTTATGGTGAGTAAGCATCGGTAAAACAGAGCTTGCTATGTGCGCTCACCATCATCCCATCGCACGAGGTCCTTGTATGTGTGCGGTATCACAACATCGACCCGAATGCGTCGAATTCAGTGCAGGTTTTTTTATTTATTTGAAAGCTACTAAAGTCAGAATTGTAGTGACGACTGTTTGCTGAAAGTTTGTTCATCCGTTTAAAGATAATTGCAACATAAATTAAAGGGTTATCCGGCAGCAACACGCTGCCTAATCAGTGTATGGTACGTAACTTGATGTCAAGCTACAATATAAAACGCATAGGTCTCTACAAAAAATTACAGGAGAACGTATGGTAACTTTTGAGGTTCACCCATATTTTTACGATGAAAAAACGCCAAACAGGTAAAAGGTACTATTGACCAATTAGATGATTTTGCTGAAATGTTAAGGAGCGTACATCAACAAATGTACTGACGGCAAGAAGCATGCCGATGATGGAAAACTGAAACGTTGCAGTACTGTTTCTTACTAACTAAGAAAATGATCCAGAGCAATCAAACATCTGTCGAAAATATCTGAGTGTGTGAGTTACAACCCTAAATTTAAGAATATTTCCAAAGACAAAGAATTAACTTTACGTGCATAGGGAGTAAAAACTATGCAATAGTTCATTTATCTACTACACAGTTACGAAATTATAAGCGACGCTATGATTTGTTATACCTTTATCGTAAATTCTGACAGAAAGGAAACAGGAAGGCATAATAAAAGTCACAAGTACGTTACGTTAATTCCAAGCTTTTTGTGTTTTTTAAACTCACAGTTGCATGCTATCCGTAGGTAAGAATTTTATGACGGGATTCACTCTGTCTCTCTCTCCATCTCTCGTCTCTCTGACTCTCGAACTGTCTGGGGATGGGGAGCGGGCACAAGCCCTAGTTCCCCTCCACTGAATCCGCCAATGTCTGGGACATATTTCATTTAAACTTGACACTTTTTCTGTTGCAGGTGCTGCAGACCGTCCAATGGTGTAGTGGTGTTACGAGTCAACACCTTACTGGATATGACACTGAAAATTTATGACAGTTTCAAGAGAATAAAATTTAGAAGTACTCTATTTATTATCACTGCTTTAATCGATTCCAGTTTTTTAAGGGACCAGGATTCTTCCTTCATGATCCTTAACTGGGGTTACTGGTCAGTCTGCGCTCCCGTGCGGCACAGAGAAGAAGGCAGAAGGACAATTTACAGTGAAGGCATTTGATTGTTTTCTTCTACCTGAGCCAACACTGGTACAGGCGTTTAATGGAAATGCAGGTGGTGAGACTCGGTAGGGAACTCGTTGTGGAGACTCTTGGACAAACGGGGTTTTGAAATAGTTGTTTATTTCAGACAGGACTAACTAATACACTGGAGGCTAGTTCTAGGGTTAGAAAGAGCATGAACACACTGTTGCAACAGAAGCCAGTACAGAAGTTCCAGGAGTGGATGCTAACCACAGTAGCAGACACTAGCAGCATCTTAAGGCAATAACTTAGTTGCAAAACAAAACATACTGACTGCGACACTGTTGACTGAGGCACTCCGAGAGAGAGAGAGAACAGACCTACGCGAAGCTGGGCCAAGGCTGGAGTCGACGGACGCGGATTCGGCGCCCAGATAGTCTGACTGAGAACTCTGCCAAAATGTGGAATCTAGGGGTTTTAAAGAGTCGCGTCGGGGCACGGTTTTTCCCACTTAAAAGCCAATCCCGTAGGTCTCTTGCAGGTGCTGCCAAACACGGTTTAGTTAGGTCCCCTCTACTGCTGCTAAGGCGGGGATGTTAATGCAGTTGCACTAAGTCCGTATTTGGTATCAACATTGTCCAGCTGAAAGCTAAACGTAAGTGCTCTACCAAATAAGGCTTGCAACATTATTGTTATACGTCATTTAGCCCCGCCCCTCGGGCTCTCCGGAGTAGGGACTTCTAGGTCAACAGTTTTTGGCATTTTCGCTCTCTCTCTAACCCTTGTGAGCCTACTGATGTTGCTGTTCTCAGGGCTGGTATCAAGCTGGTTTGATACGCTACCACGCGCCTGCTGGTTACAAAGTTCTACGGTGGCAACCTACCACAGCGTCTAGACAACATATGAAGTTACATGTTAATTCCTTGAAGAGTAACTAATGCCCTGGGACCGCGTCTGGGCACGTCTGCATTTTCGCAAGGCTCTCCCCTTACGGTTTACTTCAAGTGACAATATCTCCCCTAGTTTCGTCTGCCCTCAGCATCGTCTCTGCTTCCGCGCCTTGGAACGCCTGTCCTCCTCTCTCACAGATTCAAGATAATACTACAGTAGCATGGAATCAATATATTACACTAGTTAAGGTTCATGAAGGAAGAATCCTGGTCCCTCAAGTGAAGAATGTTGAAGAATGTTTTCACGGAGACTAGAATTTAATATTGAGAGATTCTGATGTGACAGAACATTATTATGCGCGTCAGATCTGGACAGATATGGAGAGATTCAGTAGGAGTCCCTAATAGTTATTTCCACCAACCTGTCGTCTTCTAAAGCTGTGTCCCCAGCGCAGAAGACAGCTCGTCGGTCGTGGAATCTTCTTCGGCAGAGGCTGCTATGCTGTCAGCTTGAACCCGTGATTGTGTTTTTATCGGATGCCACTTGCCCAGGTTAGTCTCCGTATCTACAGAGGACAAGATCTGTAGTACTCAGAATGATGACAGGACACTTTCATTACTGTATCCTGTTTTGTTATATTTTAAATAATCACACACTCCCTCGTACCTAACACCACTTTTGTACCATATGTCACTTCGCCGTGTATCAAGCTGCATCAAGGCGAGCTTCTAGTAAAATAAAATACTGGCGGCCACAGTCTAGGAATATCACAACATGACACATGGATTAGACAAAGTTAAAAGTGGTGGTGAATCCAAAGCTCATAAATTAATTTTAAGACCTTTGAATATGTTACACTGCAAAGATAAGACAGACTAAAAATTGTTTGCTGTCCCTTGTCTACTACAAATTTTCTAGTACGCTACTGACATCAAGTAGAGATAATAACTTATAAAACGCGGTACTGTAATAATGCTGTGGCAGTTGGTTGAAACAATTTGTGAAACTTGTATGTAACGTTTCAGTTAAATGACATGACTGTACTTGGTGTAACTTGTTAAACGATTGTGTACATCTCAGACCAGCTGTTTTAACCATTCGATGTAGCAGTTAAGATGGTATTGGGTAAACACGTTGATGTGCACGCGTGTTTGTGCAGATACAGAAGTTATTTTAGATCTGAAATTTTGTGGTGGAGTAAAATTTAAGTATATATCACCTACTTTTGGCTTTATCCGTGTGATCTTATTGTACCGCTAGCAAGTTAAGGTAAAGAAGAAGTTTCACCCTCGTCGAAAAGGTGCAAACATACTAATACAAAAGACAAAAGAGAGAACATTAAGGTTGAACCTCTGGCTGGCGATGAGATGCTTGAAATGGGAAGGAAACTGAACTGCCCTTTTCTAAGGGACCACCTCGGCAACTGACTTGATCTACATAAGAAAATCGTAGAAAGCCTAAATGTGGGTATACCGACGGTGACCTGAACTATCACGTTTTCGAAGTCTTATATCCAGTTTGCGGTCTTTGTAGACGCCTTTCCTTCTGTGGTAAGACGTTGACAGGTAGTTGGATTACATTGAATGGTGTAAAAAATATTAAGACATGCATCACTTCAAACACAGATAACGAAATGCCTAAATACACAAAAAGAAGCATTCCATACTAGACTGCACTTGATGTATTCAAAATCTACAAGAATAAATTGAGGCAATCCTGATATCTCGTGTACATGTACACTCACTGGTTATTCCAGTATGACTAACCGACTAGCAAATTTTCGACGATGGTAGTTTCACAGGATTTTACATATACTGTTAGGCTAAATATGGGAACACAGTAATAAAAGTTTGCTCAGAGTTGCTGAAGCTATGAACACCAAAAACAGTTTTGAACCCACAACAGACACTACGCTAATACTATGTGTGTAACATCGACACTAGCATTTATAATGGCGTCAGCTTGTCAAGGAACATAATTTTCAAAGGTGTTCTGTTTCCACCGGTAGCTGCTCATCGCTGATTAGGTGCCACAGAGGCACTAGATAGTAGTGATGTTGACTGATACGTTTGACCCTGTGTCCCGAATAATCCTAGACGTATTCCATGAAACCAGAATCATATCCAAGCAGCCCTGTGACCGCGGCCGTCATCTTGGAAGGCAGAAATGTGCACAGAAAAAAGGCACGTTGAAATGAATGTCAGGGTCAATTTTCACGGTTACTTGGCGAGTGCGCTCAAATCATGGTACTAAAACCACCATCATAATAACACTGACACACCTCCATCGTTAGCTACAGTCTCCCCACATTGCGGTTTGAGCTCCTCATCAGGTCGTCGGTGCATCCAAAACCTTGCATCATTTGAAAAGAGGAACTACCGCGACCTGTTGCACTAACCCACACGCTTCGACTTAGGTACCACCCGTTTTTTGTTACTTGTCCCGTTGAAGGCATTTAGATTTATGTCCATTTTCCTTCTTAAAGTTTTCTCGTAAACTGGTGGTCGTTCATTAACTGTCTACAGCAGTTCCTGTCGGATTAGAAACGCACTGACGTGTCAAATGGTTCAAATGGCTCTGAGCACTATGCGACTTAACTTATAAGGTCATCAGTTGCCTAGAAATTAGAACTAATTAAACCTAACTAACCTAAGGACATCACACACATCCATGCCCGAGGCAGGATTCGAACCTGCGACCGTAGCGGTCGCTCGGTTCCAGACAGTAGCGCCTAGAACCGCACGGCCACTCCAGCCGGCGATTGACGTGTCACCCTTCTCCCGACTCTGTTGGTTTGGAGTTGGTAGGCAGTGAACGGCATAAAGACCAAGAATGCTCGAAAGGGACACAGGGTGTAAAACAGAGTTGTCGTCTTTCTTATCTACATATCTGCTGTGATCAGTCATGTAGTAATAAGGGCGTTGGCTGAAAAAAAGCGAAGACGGCCATTAGCAGTGTTATCGCATTTGGAAACCGTGTCCACTCTGAATTCGTACATCCTTTACAAATCGACCTCTGTTAATAGTGTTACAAGACGTGAGTTTCTGAAGAAAGCAGCAAAGGACGCAGATGGGGACCATACCGACAAAACCGCTTGCTATTGGCTGGAGCGCCTGGCGTCACGGTGAGGCATCGCAGAGCAGAGTAAGAGGAGGAGAAGATCAGTGATTAATATCTAGTCGACGACGAGGTCATTAGAGACGGACCACAAGCTTGGATTAAGGAAGAAAGGGGGAAGAAAATCGGCGCACACATTCAAAGGAACATTTGCCTGAAGCGATTTAGAGAAATCACAGAAACCTAAATCTGATTGGCATGATCCGTGTTTGAACCGTCTTCCTTCCCAATTGGAGTCCAGGGTGCGTACCACTGCGCCACCTAGCTCGGTGCGGCTGCACAGTAGAAGGTGTGGCGTTGTGCTCGTTCAGTTTACTTTCGGTTTGGGTCAATATACAGTTGTACAGATCAAATCAAGTGGCACGACAGACGTACTACACATTAGGACTAATTAATTGGTTATTAACATGAAAAATAGCTCACTCGTTGTGTTAAGAAGCAGATGTTAATGTAACTTGTTCCGTGCTTATGTTGCCATTACCAGATGACTGTGCAATCCATAGCTGGTTCCTCCTTCCGGCACATTATGTTTTGTACATTCATTTATCTTTTGGACAGTGGAAGCACACGATAGATGCCGGTAAATACAGCCCCACAGCCTGGAGTATTCTGTTGCTGCTATGACGGAGGAGATCGTCAAACTACAAGCAGCACTTGAACAGAAGACTTAGGAAGTAGAATATTACAAGAACCAGGTGAAGGTACTACTTGACGAGTGGTGCTCAACAAGCTACAGTTAGAGAAGTAATATGGGCGTGGCATAGTACTCCCTAGTCAAGAGACTAGATGCTTCCAACAGATTTCTGGATTAGCCAGTCTCATATGATACATGGCGGTGCTTCATCGATGAGAAACTACTAAGCTTGTGACGTAGTAATTTCGCTATGTGGGAATGTAACCGTGTTTTTTTACAGGATACTAACGGCCGTTTTACCAGATGATCTAAGTTGTAAATATTGACGAGAAAAATGTTGTTGCATTTTAAGACTTTGTGTAGGGTCCAAGCCTATTAAAATTGTGAGGTACAAAATATTAGTGCGTTTTCAGGATGACTGCGAGTCAATTAATTACGTAATGATGAGCAGCCGTAATGATGTAGCAGACACACTTGATTTTCTGTGAGTCTGCGTTCACAGTTTAACAACTGCGTTCAAACAACAAATGTGTTGTAACTGTTAGTTTTGTGCACTTCGTGATAAAAGTAAAGGTGAGACCAAAAGGGAAGGCAGAGATGTACTGCAATTTTAAGTAAGAATTAATGTTATAATTTTCCCGTTTGAAACAATATAACATGTTTCATTTTGGAATGTTTTAGAAAGAGTCTGGGCCATTATTACAGATACTTTTACTGTGTATTAGCCCAAATACCTTTAAAGACCCAAACCTTCGGACATTTTTCTTAAGCATTCAGGAAACTCAACAGGTGTCTAGGAATACCATTAAAGATGCAAACCTTTAGACAATTTTCTTAACAATTCAGGAAAGTCAGTAAGTGTCTAGGAATATATGAAATGGCATTGTAAATGTACAAACAAAACTATATGGGTATATAGGTTATTTCTCTTCAGGGTGTTGTACGTGACATCTCCTTTCCCACATTTCGTCACTTCCCTCCGATTTACTCTTCCTTTTACTATGCTATGAACACTAACGGCGAGTGTGTGTAGTGTCTTTACGAATGAACAGCACACTGTATCTTTCATTACACAGCTGATATTAGGACGAAATATTAAGGCCTATTATTGTTACATTGCCAAGTTTCTCATCTCAGCCGATATAACAGGTTGGAAGTACGTAAGTATAGAGAAATACCAAAACCCGTAGCGTAAGGGCATTGAAATAATTCAATGCTGTCAAGTGAAAATTTGTACTTAACTGGGACTGGAATCCAGATTTCCTACTTGCAACTAGCTGTCACATATCCATTTCAGTTATGTGAGCACGTTTCAAAGGCAGCCTAAATTCTGAACTTGTCACAGACAACTTTGTAGTGCCCCCTATCCACCATGCTCAAGCTAGCAGCATGAGTCCCACAAGAGGTCACAACTGCGGTGTATCTAGATTGAGGATATATCATGAACTACCATCAAGGCATGTAGATATTAGTAACACAATGTCTGGGGACAAATGAACACTTGTCCTAGAGCACGGATCCTCCACTTTATGCAAGTGTCAGCCCTAGGTGCTTTGTCCATCTGAGGACACTTCATGGCCTGTCCATATTCTTAACTTGTGACACACTACTTCTGTAGCACCTCCTTGTCTACCATCCTCATTGCTCACATCATTCAGCTTCATTCCCAGAAGAGATCAGAGCTGTCGTGCATCAACACAAGATATCATGAAATGCTGTAAAGGTGTGTAGGTGTTACATGTGGTCTTTGTTCTTTCGGATATGTGTTTTAAGAACAGACGCCACACATGTAACAGTATTATATCGTGCTACTGACAACGTTATTTCTGTTTCATCATCTATATAAATAGCGGTGGAATCATGAATGTGTGGTGTCTATTCTGCCACACATGTCCAAAAGAATAGAAAACACACATATTATAGGTCTGAAGTAGTGTGCACCTTTCTGAGGTGAACTTATGTTTCTTTACAGTTTTAGTTATCTGCTATCTGACAAGTATTCTGTATAGATAATACAGAGGTCGAAAGCTGTATTCAAAATGGAGTGCTATGGCAAAAAAAAGTACACTACTGGCCATTAAAATTGCTACACCACGAAGATGACGTGCTACAGACGCGAAATTTAACCGAAAGGAAGAAGATGCTGCGATATTCAAATGATTGGCTTTTCAGAGCAATCACACAAGTTTGGCGCCAGTGGCGACACCTACAACGTGCTGACATGAGGAAAGTTTCCAACCGATTTCACATACGCCAACAGCAGTTGACCGGCGTTGCCTGGTGAAACGTTGTTGTGATGCCTCGTGTAAGGAGGAGAAATGCGTACCAACACGTTTCCGACTTTGATAAAGATCGAATGGTAGCCTATCGCGATTGCGGTGTATCGTATCGCGACATTGCTGTTGGCGTTGGTCAGGATCCGATGTTTGTTAGCAGAATATGGAATCGGTGGGTTCAGGAGGGTAATACGGAACGCCATGCTGGATCCCAACGGCCTCGTATCACTAGCAGTCGAGATGAGAGGCACCTTATCCGTATGGTTGTAACGGATCGTGCAGCCACGTCTCGATCCCTGAGTCAATAGATGGGGACGTTTGCAAGACAACAACCATCTGCACGAACAGAATGATGACGTTTGCAGCAGCATGGACTATCAGCTCGGAAACCATGGCTGCGGTTACCCTTGACGCTGCATCACGGACGGGAGCGCCTGCGATGGTGTACTCAACGACGAACGTGGGTGCACGAATGGCAAAACGTCATTTTTTCGGATGAGTCCAGGTTCTGTTTACAGCATCACGATGGTCGCATCCGTGTTTGGCGACATCGCGGTGAACGCACGTGGGAAGCGTGTATTCGTCATCGCCATACTGGTGTATCACCCGGTGTGGTGGTATGGGGTGCCATTGATTACACGTCTCGGTCACCTCTTGTTTGCACTGACGGCACTTTGAACAGTGGACGTTACATTTCAGATGTGTTACGACCCGTGGCTCTACCCTTCATTCGATCCCTGAGAAACCCTTCATTTCAACAGGATAATGCACGACCGCATGTTGCAGGTCCTGTACGGGCCTTTCTGGATACAGAAAATGTTCGACTGCTGCCCTGGCCAGCACATTCTCCAGCTCTCTCACTAACTGAAAAGCCTGGTTAATGGTGGCGAAGCAACCGGCTCGTCGCAATACGCCGGTCACTACTCTTGATGCATGGGCATCTGTACCTGTAAACGCCATCCAAACTCTGTTTGACTCAATGGCCAAGCGTATCAGGGCCGTCATTACGGCCAAAGGTGGTTGTTGTGGGTACTGATTTCTCAGGATCTATGCACCCAAATTGCGTGAAAATGTAATCACATGTCAGTACTAGTATAATATATTTGTCCAATGAATACCCGTTTATCATCTGCATTTCTTATTGGTGTAGCAATTTTAATGGCCAGTAGTGTATTAAGATGAGTTAAATTTTACAGCAATGACGCGACAAACACAGCAAAAGTTGCAATCACTGTACATAAAGGCCAGAAAGTGTGGGATAAGCTGGTGGAAGTGGTCACTATGGACACGAAAGCAGTGACAAGGCTCAGCCAAGTGGTGGGCACGTACAGTAGGTGGACCATGGGGAGTCCAGAGGACAGCTGCCATGACAGCGGCAGCAGCTCGTTGTGGGCGGCGTCGCCCACACGCCGCCCTTCCAGCAGCAGCTGCGAGCGCAGCCTCTGTGTTCGATGAGCCTCCGTCTCTGCCCAGTGAGCAGAAAATCTCACTACAGCTACTGCGATTAAATTTTAAGTTGTCCTCACAAGGGAGTACCTGTGATGATGTAATATCCACGCCTATATTTTATTCAAAATCATATTCACGACAGCATTGTATGTGGAATGTGACTGAACTTTAATCGTATTCTCGTGATACTGGCAAAAGGGACTTCATCGTTGATAAAATAATAGTTATTGTCAACGACATAGTTTAATATTTGGTAAAAAATTATATCTCAGACAATACCCATATAAAAAGATTATGAAAATCTCAATCTTTTGTTATCTATGATTATTCTAGAAAAATCCTTGTTCGAATTGTTCTACTGATAGGATGTGATTGATGTCTCGTAACACAGAGGTCTGTAGAAAACTGTACTATTGTTATGTTACTAGCTGATATTTGAAAATAGAGTTTATGTATTATTGAAATGGACCGTCTTTGTTTGGAGTTTTATTTCATTGTAATTCTCGTCCTATATAAATGTTAAGTTTTCTGCTCAGCTACCAAAGAGCGCAGCCATTAGCGCTATTGACCTACAGCGCACTTCAATGGTAAATAATGAATATTATTGTAGCATGAAAGATTGAGAAATATTTTCGAATGTAAATACGTATAGCGAAGATCAGAAAAGATTTAATATATATTATTTATTACGAGTAAAAGTATAGCTTGAAGCAGAATCGATAATTGATTGTCTTATGTTAGCCTCCATCTTAGTGAAATATTGCAGCGGTAGTTTTAAATTGATTTTCTATGCAGATTTAAATGTTGTAGGCTATAATTGCTGTAATAATTGTGTACTAGTGGCCGAGGACCCACTCTAAGCTAATAAATTCCAGTTAGACTGTGAATATATCGAACGTCTATGAATGCAAACAGCATCTTACGTGGCATAAATTCTTACCTGCTGATGTATGAAACTTGGTAATTTCGTAACCACCTTTATGAAATATTTCGACAGCAAATACATTAGTATTGTGTACGTGTGGTATTGTGTGACAAAACTGTTCGTTTTGCTTAAAGAAAAGTGTTGCCACCTCGAGATAACAGTAGAGTTAATTTTGATAAAGTATATGCAACTAACAAAGAGTCTTTTAAACAACAGCACTGAGACTACCAAAAATCATTACTCTTGTTTAGTTCAGATTACGTAACATATATTTAGCTTATTTGTTGGTTAGAAATGATTACTTTTGTGAACGAACTTAGAGACATTTACACTGCCTGACAGACAACATTGCTACACGTTCCCAGGTGGAGATTTATTTAATAAAATACCGTCCATTAGCCGGGAAAAGCAGTAAAATCTCATGTTAAATTAATAATAAGCAACGAGTTTTATTGTAATCGTGCTGAAATTGTAAAACACAACATAAGCAATTACACCACATGTCACAATGATTTCTGCTAGAACCATGTTAATTTTATATAATGAAGTGAATCTCTATTACAGTTGCGAAGGTCATTTCTCTGAACAAAAAGATGAGAAATTTTCTTGTAGAGAGGTTGCCACTACTTACAGTTCACAGAGTGATGCTCTGTTCATTTAAGTGCTTGCGCATTGATTTGATTGCAAAGGTCACTTCTACTGTTCGAGAAATTTCTTAGCCAGAAGATGTGTTTCAATGATGACGCACAATTTTCTATTCACACTTCACTCTTCCTCTGAAATACACATTCAGAAGAGAGACCCTGCAACTAAACACAGCACGTCCACATGTCTCAAATGCGTTAGTATGGTTGCCGCTACACTGTCATGACGAATATTCTTTCTAAATCTATATAAGAGTGTTACTGAACATCGTACAAATATGACACAGTAAAGAAAGTCGTTTTAGCTTAACCAATGTTTCTTCCAGTGTACCCAGTAGCCCATCACGGTTTGTAAAAATCCTGTCACCTGATGCAGTTTTTTATATTGTTCTCCACCACACAATATACCAGAGACAACAGCAATCATGGCCATGTGTGAGTAAGTCTATGCACCTGCAAGAAACGTAACGTTTACCGTCAGGAAAGTATGTATCAAACGAGAGCAGAAGTACAGCAAAATTCAGGAATCAGGTGTGACGTGCTGGCGAAGACCAGTATCACAGAGTCTCATATCGACCTCTTCAGCCACGTGGTCCTCACATGAACCATGAATCGTATCATAGTAAGTAACTTGTATGTTACTTGGAATGGTTTGCCGACCAAAATTAATTGCTGCTCATTGCTGGAAGTACAACGTCCAACTCATTTGCCGTCGCCATCTGCAAAAGGAAAGAAACAGCGCAATCCATATCAGACATTTAAATGATTGTCCCTCATCGCATCCATAGCTAACAGATATAAGCTGTGTCATCCATCAACATATGAACTTTAGTACAATTCTCATTACAGCACCATGAATCACTTGAATGAAGTGTTAAGAGTGAATGACTACTTACTACATACTGAGGGCAAAATGCGTAATGTAGGTATGAGTAAATGTACGTGCCACCTCTAGTTGACGAGGCGCATTTATTGTGCATGTTTTGCTAATTATCTCCATTAGGCGCTACTGGTTGTAACTACTAAATGATCCGGCAGTATGAGATGTGAGCTAAGGTTTTATGCATTAAGCTATGCACGTATTTCTGTTTGAGCTGTAAAATATATAATATGATGGTGAATTTTGTAAATTTAATTTTTTATGAGGAAAAATTTGTAATTCCATGCGTCATGAGAGACAGAGAAATTTTGAAAAGTTAAGTTCTACATAAAGTCGTAGACAGATCGTCCACAGCACAGCGTTGGAAGCCTATTTCAACATTAAAGAGCGTTTAAGACTTCGGATGAAATTTACCGAATAGGAAACATACAGACTTGGTGAAAAGACGTGTTGAAATGCGGAAGAATACAATGAAGTTTGAGAGAGAATATAATGGTTCAACTGAAGGATGAGTGGTTTAAAAGGGTCAGTTTAGAACAAACACCAAAAATACAGTGACAATAGCTCAGATAATGAAACTAATAAGCGCCAATCGAAGCAGATGTTAATCTGGTAGGTCTGTAACATTACTGTGAATTAGAGAAACAGTGATATAAACTAGAAGTTTTGGTCAGCAGGTCCATGTAGTTCAGCTCTGTGATAAAATTTCGTTGAAAATTATAAGAAATTTACTTTGTGCAAAGGAAACCTCAATTATTCCTCCATTGGCATTAACGTGGAATTTTGCAGTGTACCAAAGAAAAGTTAACTCTTTTTGTTTGACACCATGCCACAAATTGTTCAGTGTTCCTCTGCAAACAAGTAACGTTCGTTGACATAACGTAAAATGGAGGACGATGAACGAGAAAAGGCTGGAAAAGACTGATACTCTTCTCGTTTTTCAGGTGCGTTTGTTTCGATCCAATCAAAATAAAATGTAAGTGTGTACGCAGTTAAAGTCCTTAGAACTGATTTTGCAGGGATGTTTTATAACCTGAATAGTGATATGAATTTGATTTCCTACGAAAATAGGAAGAAAAGGAAAACGGTTATCACAAGTATTTTTTGTTCATTGTTTTCGCTACATCTTCTTAACACCTGTTACACAAAGTTTGCTCATTTTATACTTCATTGCAATTGCAAATTTTATGCATTCAGTGCTAGAATATGTGAACTAGGTAAAACAGTCTGCAAAAATGCACCGACAGAAATGGTGATTATGTCGGAAAATAGCTAAATGTTCAATCTGTAATCTGACGTAAATCATTGTAGAAATAAACAGGTCTATATACTTATAAAAAATAGGAGACCTTACTTTTGGGATTACCCTCGTAGTTCTGGCAGTACCGGCCATGAACTTCTTCTTCTGTGCGGATGAACACATATTCCCCGAACTCTTACGATGAACTTTCGATTTGAGTAAGTTCAAAATGTCCACCTCCATACTTGACTGCTCAGAGTGGCAGAATGCCATGCGAGGGGTTCGAGTTCGATTCCCGGCTGGGTCACAGAATTTCCCCACTCGTGGACTGGGTGTTGCATTGTCTTCATCATCATTTCATCCTCATTGACAAGCAAGTCGCCGAAGTGGCATCAACAGATAAAACTTGAACCAGACTTCCTCCCTACCCGACGGGAGGCCCTAGCCACAAGAAATTTCATTTCAGTTCAAAATTAGAGTCATTAGAGTTAGTAGGCAATGGGCTGACTGCCTCTATGCTGTCTTGCTCTCAGGCTGTCTGACCTACAGTCTATTTGCCTCTCCTGACTCTTCCTTAACTCTCAGACATCCCGAATTTTTCGTCTTCTCAGCGTGATGTGATGGTGCGTGACTCGAAAGATGCATTTCTCTTACGTTTTCTAAGTCGCAGCAACTGCCAGTGTCAGCCAAAATCAATGCAACACATTGTTACGAAGTTTTCTCACATTCCAGATTTGTCACGTAGACAGTCATGCTACGACAGAATCACTTGCTTGTTGCGGCCGTCTCTGCGTGAGGTTTGGGCTTGTGTTTTGTCCAAGAATCCCGTTGTTAGTGATAGATAAGCGTCTTTCTTTCAGCAAAAGTTTTTCACACAGTGAGGCTCCTCTGCCCCAAGCTTGACGTTCCACGTGGTGACCTGCGTGACTTCAAGGCACTCTCGTGTCTATGTGTCGTCTCAGTGTCCACAGGCGTCCATGGCTCTCAGGTATATTTCCTAACGTCTGCCAAGATTTTCTTATGCAGTGCTGTTCTTCTCCAGCAAAACGGTTCAAATGGCTCTATGCACTATGGGACTTAACATCCGAGGTCATCAGTCCCCTAGACTTAGAACCACTTAAACATAGCTAACCTAAGGACATCACACACATCAATGCCCGAGGCAAGATTCGAACCTGCGACCGTAGCAGCAGCGCGGTTCCAGACTGATGCGCCTAGAAGCACTCGGCCACAGAGGCCGGCTTTTCCTCAGCAAGCCAGACGTTTTGTATGCCGTCACTGGGTGAGTTTAGGGGGCTCTTGTGTCTGTTCGTCGTCCTGTTGCCTGAATGGATTTACCCACAGCGGCGTTCTTCTCCTTGACTGCCAGGCTCTAGGCAAGGTGGTCATTTTCAAAACCCGCCGCTGTATGAACTGCTATATGTCCTCATGTGGGCGTCTCCGCCGGTTGCTGCCGGCAATCTGAATCTCACCACTACTCTTCATATCCCGACGCTGTTCAACGCCAGACTGCCCCGAGGCGACAGTATTGTAGTATGGACGCCTCGGCTGCTGTTTGTATGACTAGCGCGCGCGCGCGCGCGTGTGTGTGTGTGTGTGTGTGTGTGTGTGTGTGTGTGTGTGTGTGTCTGTGTGTGTTCAGAGCTTATGGGCCCTCAACGCCGAGGTTATCGGCGTCCTTACACATATATTAACATACACGAATGTGGATAAAACTGTTATCACACAAATAGGATGGAATCTATAAAAATATTCTCATACCCTCTGTCCCACCCCAATCGTCTTGACATGTATTATACAATTACTCCTTCTTATTGGCCTTAATACGATGGAGGCGAGTGAAAGGTAGAGTTTGTGGAATTAGAATAGAAATAAAACCACAAATGAGCTAAAAGAAAAGTACAAGAAAATGTTAACTGGCTGCCGACTTACAAAAACATTGTAACACAATAAGAACATCTCTCTAAAATTTTTGGGAGCACATTGGACACATTACATCATCTTTCATTTCTAACCACATTTCTTTCGCTGTAACTTAAAATATAGGGCAGATCTGCCAGCAAATCTGTTCTGAACTCTGGTCCGAATATAGAACACTGTCTAGTAAAATGGGGAGCACAGTTATCTGTAGTCCACAAGCTCGACACATTCCAATATCCTCTAGCCGGAGCAAGCAGCCATGCGTCAGAGCACAGTTGCCTATCCATAGACGAGTAAGCAGGACCTCATCTTGTCTTCATGGCCGAAAGAAGTTACGCCACGACCACATACTGGGCAATAATAGAGGCAGCTTATTAGCAGTCACTCCCAACAACTCGTCTTCCCATTGACGAATGACGAATGACCTCAACAGCGAGATGATGGCATGCAAGGGGTCGCACACTGAAATAATTGAGGATCGTTACATGTCTCCTAACCTGCTGCATCCGCCCTTTCTTCCACTACAATAGCCACGTGTCCTTATACCCAGGAGAGAGATACCTCCTTCCCCAGCCGTTGTTGATGAAATAGGTGGTTCTGGATTTTCTGGACTACTTTAATTGTTGGACACAAGCGTTGTACAGAGCGAAGGGCACTAAGAGAGTCGGAATCAACGAGGAATTTACCGCTCGAAGCACCCACCTGTTACAGTACCTTTAACATCGTATAAAATTACGCGTCGAAGGCAGTGTCTCGAGCCAGTCAGACGTTGAGAACAACAGAGCAACCAACGGAGTCCTCCTGTTCCGACCCAACCATAAATACAGCTGTAGAATATTGGTACTCAGTTAAAATGGCAGAAAATAAAATATTAAAAACATATACAGGATTGCATTCTCTCCTCTACTGCACTAAATCTAAATTTGTCCTGGGCCTTCCCAGTAACCACAGTGGATGGCGGTTAAAACCCTTGATTTGCAGTGTATGCCTTCATATGATCTGGAGTTTCATGCTACTGAAGGTAAGAACAAAACAAGCAGATTTTACGACATTCCCATCCACCCGTTTCAATATATTTTGCACATTAATGATACCTTCTTGAGCCCATTCAATTCCTCCTTGGGAATGTCGACCACATATCTGCGTCACACAAGACCTAATTCCAGTAGTGGAGTTCCGTTAGTGTGGCATATTCTCAAGGCATTTTGCTTTCCAGAGATTTGTCGCTTGTTGGAAACTAGCAGTTTCAACCAACAGTGCTCCATTTCCCAATGGCTTGACTGCTACCAATGACCTTCCGAAGCCCTATAAACCTTTTTGAATATAAAAAGAACTTTTCAAGCTGTCCTCCTTACGTTTCACAATCAAAACCACATTCTGAGCAGCAGCCTGCATTCTGTTACCATTGATAGAAGAACTCTGTGTAAGTTCCCAGTCTAGAGGGTTGGCTGCACCAGCCCTCTTGTTGGATTGGGTTTTGGCACCACCCTGCTGCCCACAAGAGTCCTACGTGCCTAGGTAAGCCTTAGAAAACGTATGTGCAGCAGTTTCGCCAGACGTTGCCCGCTAACAACAGCCATTCATATATATATATAGGGTGTTACAAAAAGGTACGGCCAAACTTTCAGGAAACATTCCTCACACACAAAGAAAGAAAAGTATGTTATGAGGACATGTGTCCGGAAACGCTTACTTTCCATGTTGGAGCTGATTTTATTACTTCTCTTCAAATTACATTAATCATGGAATGGAAGCACACAGCAACAGAACGTACCAGCGTGACTTCAAACACTTTGTTACAGGAAATATTCAAAATGTCCTCCGTTAGCGAGGATACAAGCATCTACCCTCCGTCGCATGGAATCTCTGATGCGCTGATGCAGCCCTGGAGAATGGCGTATTGTATCACGGCCGTCCACAATACGAGCACGAAGAGTCTCTACATTTTGTACCGGGCTTGCGTAGACAAGAGTTTTCAAATGCCCCCAAAAATGAAAGAGGGTTGAGGTCAGGAGAGCGTGGAAGCCATGGAATTGGTCCGCCTCTACCAATCCATCAGTAACCGAATCTGTTGTTGAGAAGCGTACGAATACTGCGACTGAAATGTGCAGGAGCTCCATCGTGCATGAACCACATGTTGTGTTATACTTGTAAAGGCACATGTTCTAGCAGCACAGGTAGAGTATCCGGTATGAAATCATGATAACGTGTTCCATTGAGCGTAGGTGGAAGAACATGGGGCCCAGTCAAGACATCGTCAACAATGCCTGTCCAAACGTTCACAGAATATCTGTGTTGATGACGTGATTGCACAGTTGCGTGCGGATTCTCGTCAGCCCACACATGTCGATTGTGACAATTTATAATTTGATCACGTTGGAATGAAGCCTCATCCGTAAAGAGAACATTTGCACTGAAATGAGGATTGACACAATGTTGGATGAACCATTCGCAGAAGTGTACCCATGGAGGCCAATCAGCTGCTGATAGTGCCTGCACACGCTGTACATGGTACGGGAACAACTGGTTCTCCCGAAGCACTCTCCATTCAGTGACGTGGTCAACGTTACCTTGTACAGCAGCAACTTCTCTGACGCTGACGTTAGGGTTATCGTCAACTGCACGAAGAATTGCCTCGTCCATTGCAGATGTCCTCGTCGTTCTAGGTCTTCCCCAGCCGCGAGTCATAGGCTGGAATGTTCCGTGCTCCCTAAGACGCCGATCAATTGCTTCGAACGTCTTCCTGTCGGGACATCTTCGTTCTGGAAATCTGTCTCGATACAAACGTACCGCGCCACGGCTATTGCCCCGTGCTAATCCATACATCAAATGGGCATCTGCCAACTCCGCATTTGTAAACATTGCACTGACTGCAAAACCACGTTCGTGATGAACACTAACCTGTTGATGCTACGTACTGATGTGCTTGATGCTAGTACTGTAGAGCAATGAGTCGCATGTCAACACAAGCACCAAAGTCAACATTACCTTCCTTCAAATGGGCCAACTGGCGGTGAATCGAGGGAATACAGTACATACTGAGCTCTAACATGGAAATTAAGCGTTTCCGGACACATGTCCACATAACATCTTTTCTTTATTTGTGTGGGAAGAATGTTTCCTGAAAGTTTGGCCGTACATTTTTGTAACACCCATTCTATATATATATATATATATATATATATATATATATATATATATATATATATAACTTAAAATATAGGGCAGATCTGCCAGCAAATCTGTTCGGAACTGTGGTTCGAGACTAAAACACAGTGTAGTAAAATGGGGCGCACGGTATATATATATATATATATATATATATATATATATATATATATATATATATATGTAGAGAGAGAGAGAGAGAGAGAGAGAGAGAGAGAGAGTTATTTCCATCAACCTCGCGATCTGAGCAATCAAGCCAAGGTCCCCGTTGTCCGTGATACACAATGTTCCACCATCGAGCCTGATGGTGGTCGCTGAAGCATGCTAAAGCTGTCGGTGACAGGGGACTGGCGGCGCTTACCAGTCCCCAGCTCAGGTGCCCAGGGGTCACCAAGCCGACACCTAGATAACGAATGCTCGATCTCGTCACTGAATTGAAAATACGAGAAAACAAGATGCACCCCGCCTTCACAGTTAATATTGCCAGACAGATTATGTGTTCTGAACAATACCGTGTTATTGTAGTCACTATAATGACCTTGTTAATTACTCTTGCCATAACACATTGCCTTTGGGTGATCATCTGCGCAGTTACTGGCTTACAAGAGGCCTTTCCTGAATTCGTATACGGTTGATGGAGACATGATACATCCAGCTTTGATTATTCTGCCATTTTTCCTGCCTGATGTAATACGCTGGCATTTGTCATGGTATCAAGCACTCGTATTCTTACCTCCATTAGCGCTGATGGGTATATACAAAGGGGGTTCAAAAAGCTTTCCACAGTCGTATCTAATTTTTCATTTTTCGCCGAAGGAGAATGAAATTTTTTGTGAACGTACTTGGCATATAACGTAGTTGGCATATAAAAGAATTTAATTTTATTTACAGATGAGCTATAATGGACCTTGAAGTAGATGTCAGGTTGCGACAAGGGTCGGCGATGGAGTTGCTCTTCAAAACCGGCAATGACTCTGCCACATCGATTCATAGGAAGTTGCTCTCTGTTTATGGGGAGGACACAGCGGATCGCAGCAGTATCCAGCGGTGGTTGCAGAGGTTCAAGGAAGGTGATTTCTCTCTGCTGGACGATCCATGATGCGGTAGAACATCAACGGCAGTGAGTGATGTGAATAAGGAGACCATTGATCAAATCATCTAAAATGACATGTATGACGACACGACAGCTTGCTGAAATGACTCGTTCGTCATTGGGTAGTGTGGTGTCAAGACCCACAGACTACAGCTTTAGGGTCAGCTCATCAGACTACACCATGACAATTCCCTTATGATGCAGGAGAAAATCAGGATGGAAAATTGTTCCTTATCCTCCCTGAAGTACGGACTTGGCTCACTCTGATTTTTACCTCATTGGTCGTCTGAAGGCCCAATTGCGAGGTAAAACAGTTGATAATGAGAAATTACTTATTTCCTGTGTCAAGCGATGGTGTAAAATTGAATCCCCAAAATTTTACCAAAGTGCATTTACATCATGGAAGGAACATTGGGATAGATGCGTCACAGCTGATGGAGGCTACATTTAGTAGGCTTAATGTATAGCATGTTGTTCCAAGTATGTTCACTAAAAATTTCATTCTCCTTCTGCAAAAAATTAAAAAAAATTAGAGACGACCGTGCAAAACCTTTTGAACGGCCTTTGTATTACTCAATCTGGGCATTATCGTCTGTAATTCTATACTATATGTCCATGCATAACCACGAAGTCCTTGTACAATGTATCTTAGGGATATAATTATCCTCGTTTGACAGAATCCCGTTTCAATAAATTCTTCAGTTTTTCCACTTCTGTTGGCATATTCCTCAATTTGAAATGGATTCTGTCTACAAAATCAGGTACAGCAAAAGTAATATACCGTACTCCCCTTTTGGATGCAGATGCCTTAGTGTTGTAGCATAGTCGGCTTTGTTAGTAAGCCGCATCATGATCTCTATGCTTTTACAAATTCGTCGCGGATCTGTTCCAGTCAGTGTGCTGTTTCCTACATTCTTGTAGTAAAAATGGTTCAAATGGCTCTGAGCACTAAGGGACTTAACTTCTCAGGTCATGAGTCTCCTAGAACGTAGAACTACTTAAACCTAACTAACCTAAGGACATCACACACATCCATGCCCATGGCAGGATTCGAACCTGCGACCGTATCAGTCAAACGGTTCCAGACTGAAACCTCTAGAACCTCTTTGCCACCACGGCCGGCACCAGTCATTACTGTTTCCCCTTTGTTGAAAAGACTATTCTCTGTTTTGAGTATGGATTTACTACTTCAATGTCCTGTACTCTTTCTTATATTTTACGAATGATAGAACTGTTATTTTAATTGTGACTTTCAGAAGGATTTCCACTTTAAGATATGGCCTCGCGGGATAGCCGCGCGGTCTAGGGCGTCTTATCACGGTCCGTGCGGCTGCCCCCGTCGGAGGTTCGACTCCTCCCTCGGGCATGGGTGTGTGTGATGTCCATAGCGTAAGTTAGTTTAAGTTAGATGAAGTAGTGAGTTAGCTTAGGGACCGATGACCTCAGCTGTTTGGTCCCATAAGACCTTACCACAAATTTCCAACTGAAGATGTGTCTTAAGGTCGATATGTACACCTAGCACAAAGAGTAGGGACGGAAGAGTATACACAGTTTTAACTATGTAATTCTTGGTTGTAATAACATTCTCATCCTAGCAATGCATTACGTTTGTTCACTAATGCTGCCTCTGGCCAATAGTATGACCCACTTACACTCTCAATCTACATTACCGAGCTCGCAAGTAGACCCAGTATAAAGAATATTTTTAACTTGTTCTTAATATAGGCATTTTACTTTTCCATATTGTAGTGTGGTATCACGTATCACAACTGCCTCACAGGCATCAAAGGTGGCAGCGAAATTGCAAGTTCCCGTCAGACGCCGTTAGCAGTCGTGTGAGATTCGGCGAAGCTAATGGTGCACGACCACTGAGAAGTGATGGCTCTGGACTACAAGCGTCTTCTGCCGCCGACGGCAGCCACACAGCGCACTGGCTCTTGGAGCCCCTTTGCACGTGTGCTATGCACGTGCTGCCTAGTCCCAGCTCAGACACCGTCGTCTGTGATTAGTTCAGAGAGCCTCTTCCTTGTTGTCACTGCGAGCTGGACGCTATTTCGTGTTGCATTGTAATGCGTCTTCGTACCCTTGGAGAAACACAAGTTAAATAAATTTTCTGTTCTCTCTGTTAACTTGTTCTCTCTGTTAACTTGTTCGTTTATCATCTCTGCTCCTGTCCTACTTTCCTACTTGCTGCATCACTCGGTAGCCCACCTCTATTTTCCATAGTGTATGAAGTCTTGCACACCAGTAGTGTTCGAAGACAGACGTTGTGGGCTGCCACTGGTTACGACTGTATCATAAGAAGTGATTGTGTCAACAATAAACAGATGTTCACGTGCATCTATGTTTCGTCTGCGATTTCATGTAGTTGGGTTTTTGACTATGTTTCATTATTTGTCTGCATTTTATCAAGTTACTGATTTTTTATTGCCCAGAAGGTAAAGATTTTGGGCCACTATTACTTTTGTGTTAGCAGAAGCCAACACCGTGTTACAAGTGGAGGCCGAAATGCACGCGTTTTAGCTCACGCAGGCTGGCGCGAGGAGGGAAGAATTATACTGACGTGAAGTCTGGAACATGACAAGGAATGAGAATTCAGAAAGCGGACGTAATTAGTTTCATACTTAACTTTAATCCATTAATGATGAACGTCGCTCTTGACGGTACATGATTCACAATATTATCAGTTCAGAATACATAGTAACTGAATATGGCGCCTTGCTAGGTCGTAGCAAATGACGTAGCTGAAGGCTATGCTAAAGTGTCGTCTCTGCAAATGAGAGCGTATGTAAACAGTGAACCATCGCTACCAAAGTCGGCTGTACAACTGGGGCGAGTGCTACGGAGTCTCTCTAGACTAGACCTGCCGTGTGGCGGCGCTAGGTCTGCAATCACTGATAGTGGCGACACGCGGGTTCGACGTAAACTAAGCGACCGCGGACGATTTAAAGGCTACCACCTAGCAAGTGTGGTGTCTGGCGGTGACACCACAGTTACTATATCATGTTGCTGATACAAAGTGTTAATGAAGTTGATTGTAAGTAGACGAGGGCCGGAAGCCTACAAGAGAAATATGTAAAATAATATGAGATTTACTGTAAATAATATGTCTGTTCTTGCACCAAAGGTTCACTTCACTTAGTGGCCAGTAGGGTTATGTTACTTGTGGCAGCGCCATATTTCTAATAATACTGGAGTATACCCTATTGCTGCCTCCCCATCCTACTTCTCACGCGTAAGAGACACGGTGTTGCCACTCTCGCCATGTCTCCAAATAGTAAATGTTCACCATTAACTACTTTCTCGCCTTCCCGGTTGGCCGTGCGGTCTAACGCACGACTTTCCGGGTGGGAAAGAGCGCCTGGTACCCGGCACGAATCCGCCCGGCGGATCTGTGTCGAGGTCCGGTGAACCGGCCAGTCTGTGGATGGGTTTTAGGCGGTTTTCCATCTGCCTCGGGCTGGTTCCCCTTATTCCGCCTCAGTTACACTATGTCGGCGATTGCTGCGCAAACACGTTCTCCATGTAGGCGTACACCACCATTACTCTACCACGCAAACATAGGTGCTACACTCGTCTGGTGTGAAACATTCCCTGGGGCGTCCACCGGGGACCAAATCGCACAATAAGCCTGGGCTCGGTGTGGAGCGGCGGAGGGGTGAAGTGGACTGCGGTAGTCGTCGTGGGGTTTGGACCACTGCGGCTGCCGTGGGGACGGAGCCTCTCCGTCGTTTCTAGGCCCCCGGTTAACATACAATACAATACAACTACTTTGCCGCAACAGAATGTTACAATTACTATACCTGATGGCCAGAAGATTAGTAACAGGGTGCTGTACGTGGTCACTATGGAGATGAAATCAGTGACGAGGCTCAGCCGCACGGTGATCACGCCCAGCAGGCTGGCCACGGGGCGTCCAGAGGACACCTGCCTCGCCAGCAGCCGCAGCTCTCGGTGGGCGGCGCCGCCCACACGCCGCCCTTCCAGCAGCAGCTGTGAGCACAGCCTCCGCGAGCGCCTCGCTTCTGTCTCCACGCAGTGAGGGGGCAGGACGAGTAGTGACAACTGGCCTACACTGAGAAACACAGTCAGCCTCCCTTGCCAGGTACTGATATTACTCCAAGCTAGAAATGGTAATTTCGTTGCAAGGTAGTAAACCTCATTTATGGTAAGCAGTGAAATTGCTATGAAGTAGAACACCAGAAAACCCTCATGAGTAGTGGCGACCAACTCAGACAATTCACACAGATTTGCATGAACTCGTGTGAGAGACAGCACTTGTTCTGATATGGAAAAACGAAACCTACCACATGATTGTAGATTCCTTCTGCACACAGAACGCGTATTTCCTGAAACGTGATCGTAACAGGAAGAAAGCTTATGATTTCTTATGTTGTAAATGCAAACATTAAAAAGTGAAATTCTGTGCTTTATCACTAACTGTAAATTCAAAAACCTCAGAAGGGATAAAGAGGTTCCAACAAAGCCTCCCAAAGAAAATAATAGACTCAGCATATAAACCTGTCTTTCAACAACAGTGAACAAGGCCGTGTAAACCGAACAAACATAAAAAAACAGTAGGACTAGTTCTAGTTTTACTATATTTCCCTCACATGTATTCACAGAACCAATATGGGTCGTTAGAACTTTGTCACATGACACTATCAGCTTTAGAATTTTCTCATATTTTTCTGTATTGTAGAAGAAATCTGATGATATCGAAACGAACGTCAATGTTGACATACACGCTATGCTGAAAAGTGAAATAACATTTAATACTGAGGAGAACGGTCTGTAATAGGCATGCACTAGAACGTACGCAGAAACCAGCTGCGATACGCTAGCAAGGCTCACAGTAACCAGATCCGATCTTGATCTCTTCACTGATCCAGTTTTCGCATCAAACGTGAATGGCATCATACCAAACACCTTGCATGTGAAGTGGAACGGCTTTGAGGCCAACAACAGAGTCTCAGTGATTTCTGGTACCAAGCGGGTAGACACATTGGCAGACATCACCTGCGAAAGGGAAGAAGAATTTACACTTTCAGTCATGGCTGGTAAGAAATTTACATGCTGAGCAATTCAGTGTCTAGTTTATGAGTCACAATGACAAAAAACTTGCAATGTTTTTTAAAAAAATTGCTTCTATGAATAAGGATAATCTTATGTTAAAAAGGAATTTATGAATCACAACAGTATCCATCGAACCAAAAGCATGTTAACATTATTTAGCAACAATTCGACCTCACATTTTGAGGGGAAGAAAAAAAATACACTTTCAGGGTATCAAGGGCAGCAGTCGATACAGCTCGAATATTTTCACCGTACTTTTATTACTTTCCTGCGTTTGGCGAGTATGTTCGCCTCCCCTTCCTCTTCCCTTGCCTTCAACATCCCGCGAATGAGCGGTTTCTGGTTGTCACTCCCTAGTATAGCACTTCGCGCTCGGGCAGTTAGGATGCAGCAGTGGGCCGGAGCCTGGGAGAAATAAATAATGCGCGTGAAGTTTTAAGGCTGTACATTGAGAAGATCGTAACTGCTTGTTACCAGAATAAGGTTCAAAAGAATGGCTCCGAGCACTATGGTACTTAACTTCTGAGGTCATCAGTCCACTAGAACTCAGAACTACTTAAACCGAACTAACCTAAGGACATTAAACACAACAATGCCCGAGGCAGGATTCCAACCTACGACCGTAGCGATCGCGTGGCTCCAGACTGTAATGCTTAGAACCGCTCGGTCACCCCGGCCGGCTCAGAATAAAGGCCCAAATTTTCGAGTGGGATCGACTACTGGTGATGATATGTTGCAAATGTAATTTTTCTCGTTAGAATATGAAGTCGAGTTGCTGATGTTTTCTTGGAAGAGTACGGACAAGTTTCTTCAGAGGTGTATTTGTTTTATTCGACTGTATGTGGACACACGTTTTATCAGGTAGAAGGAGAGCTTGATCCCGAGGCGTTCCAGAGATCACAATTTCATACCACATGTCACCCGTTAGAATACAATGTTCCAATCCATAAGGGTTTCCGCAGAAGAGTTGGCCGAAATTTAAGAGAAGCTTCGGTTACAATCATCACGAAATGAAATTAGACACAGAAGTGTTAAGGTATGATGATGAGTTTTGTATGTTGTTTGAATTTATAGGTATTGCGATATTAAATGCTATAGTAGGCAGATTTGTTGAAGAGGAACTGACATGTCAAAAAAATGTGAACATATAAACTGGAGAGACAGACAAAGGTGAAAGAAACGTAAAGGCAATGAAAATGTCGGAAAGATGAGAAACGCTTCAGAAGATAGACGAAAAAAGGGAATACAATAGTGTTGAGAAAATGAAAGCAATATTACACGCTTATAAATGTGATCAATAGAGAGAATGTAGAGTATTTAAAACCTAACAGCTGCTGAAAAAAGTCATCGAGAAGGAAACGATCGTCGGACAGACAGAATCAGCACAGGGAAGAGTGAAAATGACATTCGATGAATTTAAAAGCAAAGGCGTTAATATTAACAGTGGTAAAAGAACCTTAGTGTTAACCACAGAAAGGAGCGGATTTGTGGAAAGAGTACGTTAAGGACCTGTAAAAGTGGAAGAAGCTGTATACTACAAGGATAGAAGAGAAAAAAGGTAGGTATCGAATTGGAGGGCGTCGATGATCCAGCGTGAAAGCCAGTTTTTGAACTTTGAGATTTGTGACCTTGCGAATCAAGTTCGTTTGTAATTTCCGAAACATCAGAGGAATTGCCAGTTGAATGATTATCCAAGTTTGTGTGAAGAATCTGCAGAGAAACCTTGGGATATCGGAACAATATTATCCACACATTACTTAAGTTACCAAGTGCAAGTAATTCGAGAAGTAACGCACAATACAACTGACAGCTCATATATCAAAGTCGCTGACCACAAGAATGAACAAGAAAGCTTCGGATATGTTACGTAATTGAAACAAGACCACGGCACTGTAAAAGGGCGCAATGTATTCTGAAATTCGGAACAGAACAGATATAACAGGTAACATGCAATAAGAATAGAAGAACGTGAGACTAGTGTTCGGTCTAGGTAGTGTGTAAGGCAGGGACGTCAATCTGCACAACTGCACAGCTTGTAGAGCGTAGAATCAATGAAAGAAATACAAGGAAGGTACAGAAGTTGAATTAAAATTTCCAGTGAAAGGACATCAGTGATAAAACATTCTGATCACGTTGCTGTCATCTATAACTGCAAGGATGAATTGTAGCAGTAAGGGGATAGAGCCGATATGGAGCCTCTTTTAATTTATTCATGATGGCGGACCATTCCCCTTCCCTTACACAGTTGTAGGTGTGGAGAAATCGCACTCTGGATACCCAATTCATTTCAAATCAATTGCCTGATTAATTATTTTGATCATTTAATTACAACCTCCAGCCCTGAGCCGTGTGCGGCTCGCGTTCATGCCGTTTTTCTTTTGCATTTTGTCACATCGAGTGGCGTCTTGTGTCTTCCTTACTTACAGGTGTAACGAAGTTGCTGGCTTGCCTCCTTGAGTGGCAGCAGCAGCACTTATCGATATTAGTACTGTCGTACTATCTTCGGTGTTACCGCTAGTACATATTTTCTGCGTGGTGGTGCTGTGTGTGTGGTGGTCAGTCGGTTGGGACAGAGAAGCGAGGAAGTCTCTGCGGCGCGAGGCCGGGTCTGGACCGCTGGCAGCGTGCACGCACTGTCGGCTCGTGAGGCGCCAGCTGCGAGAGCGACGAAGTTCGTTGCCCACCGAACCTGGACGCTGAAGTTAACCTGTTAACCTGTTATGAAACCTGACATCTCTTTGTTCATTTGCGGGTTGTTGCTCACTGGGCTGTTTGGGCTAGCAGTAACGTATGATGTGTTTGAGTTGGCGAAATCTTGCAGCCGTCTTCCTATATTGTGATTAATTATTAAATTGACTGTTACTTGCCAGTGAAGTGCAGCAGCGGAATGTTCTGCCCTCAGGACGTTAACGCCCCAGTTGCCTGCCCAGGTCGTTAGTGTAGTTTTCCGGCCCGGCATGTAGTTAGACAGCCTTTTAAGTTGTTTGGTTCGTATTTTGCTTAGAGTGGCTATAGTTCCGTTGACTGTTTTTAGACACCAATTTCTTGAGACGTAGAGCGGTTCGTAACCGCGTCCTCGGTCGATATTTTCCATCACTGTGCCGTTGGTCGGACGTAAGGGAACGGGTTAAGTCGTTGGTCGGTATGTGGGCCATCCCTAGTTTGGATTGGCATCGAATTATTTAACTTCAGCTCTTGGCTGCCTGTCTCACGTCACCTTACATTCGAGCTACCTTCTTAGGCGTACCCTTGGAACACTTCTGAGCACCACTTGTTCTGTTGGATTTATATTGTGATTTTCATTTTAGTTTGAAGTATTGTGCGAGTCCTTCGGAGTAGTAGAGCTAAGTATGTACACCCCATTCTCCATTGTTGCCAAATTTATTCAAGAAAGCAGCAATGACGTCATCCAAGGTGGCAGCATGTAGACTTGGCAACGTCGCATGACGTCATCCAAGATGGCGGATTTTGGCCAATTGTGTTATCTCCACTAACCTAACCTCAAGAAAAAATGGCGGTAATTTTGAAGTTTGACAGCAAAATAGACCAATTGTGCTACGTCCACTAACCTAACCTCAAGAAAAAATGGCGGGAAGTTTGAATTTTGGCGGGAAAATAGACCAGTTGTGCTATGTCCACTAACCTAAGCCTCCAGAAGAAAAAATGGCAGGAAGTTTGAATTCCAACACAATAATGCATGCAAAACCCGTACTTGTCTTTATTATTATTGATTATCATTTATTACACTCATTATCATTTATTATTATTTACAATCATGCATATGTGTATGCAATCCAACTGTGTTAGTTCATACCCTTGCCACCAGAGAGCGCCACCGTGACGTCATTAAAGATGGTTGATTTTGGCTGGAAGAAAGCCAATTGTGCTACCTCCACTGAACTACCATTACCGTTATCCGGCACATTCAGTCTTTGCTGAGCTGTCGTTGCCATGTGTTCAATCATAGAGATGGATGTGGATGATAGAGCAGCCTTCAATAACTGCATTTCATGTAGACATTCGAGGGTGGACTGTAGCCACAGTTCACTACATGAGGTTAGGAAGCGTATGATAATGGAGGAGTGTCGGAGCAATAAGTAGAAGAATTCTGTTCAGCATATTTCGGCAATGCAGAGGCATGGAGCCAGGAAGCATCCCGTAACCAGCATATGCTCATGCGCATGCGCAAACTGCATGCTTATTTACCATCAAACATTCACTCTTCCAAACCGCAAGAGACGTTCAGTTCACACCAGTTCACTTCGGCGTAAGCATATTCGTATACAAGGTATATACCATTGAAGACCATCCTGGAGAATGTGTTCAATCAATGAGTTATTGGTGTTTGACCACGATGAGTTTAAGAGCAGTGTAGTTTGCAAGCATACAGCCAAGGACTGTCCCATAACCTCCTGCATGCTGAATGGAAACGTGCATTAATCCTGGAACATATGAATAAGAACAAGAACACAGTCCTCCAAATAAATTCTCTCCAATGAAATGCTTTAAAAATGCATTACCCATCTCATGGAAACATCTGCTATTGTTGGAACTGTCTACCTTTTCTAAAGCCCACATATAAGCTCCCAGCCCACAAGAGACAACTGCCCCCAATCCAGCAGAGCGACGGGCAGATCTAGTTCACGGGATCTTCGCTAGAGGGCACTTTCATAGGTCACGTGTTCACCTCATTCAACCAATAGCAGCACAGCATCATGATGACGTAGTTGGCTTCTAAATAAGGAGCACTCAGCAGCTCCTCCATCTCTGTTCCAGTCAGTCAAGATGAAGCATCAGTCACCACCACAGCTGAATAGGAAGAGGAGCAAGCAACACCAGAAAAGTAACTCCCCAAAATATTATTATTATTATTATTGCTATTATTATTATTTCTCTACAAACATCTCATCATTTCATATGAATATTCGTCTTGGTCCTCCCGCAGCTCCACCCATGACGCCGGCATCAGCAGGTCCCAGCATGTCCCGGTCCATGCACGTGAAGGCCTCCACATAGATGATATAGAACATTGTTTTAGCATATGTATGGCACCAGTGCCCAAGAGCTATTCCTCGAATAAGTGTTTAAAATGTCGAACTCAAATTTACTGACGGAATACCGGACTATTGTAATTCACCCATAACATTACGAGATATACGTGCTAAATTACAAGCATACGAGAAGCAGCTCGTAGGTTCGAATCCTGCCTCGGGCATGGATGTGTGTGATGTCCTTAGGTTAGTTAGGTTTAAGTAGTTCTAAGTTCTAGGGGACTGATGACATCAGATGTTAAGTCCCATAGCGCTCAGAGCCATTTGAAACAAGAAGCAGCTATTTTCCAAATACTGTACTTCCGCTGCACCCCTTAAAAAAGAGTGTACTGATTTTTTCGCATGCTGATCATATTGGTAAATATTTTAATAAATAAATATATTATTTTATAATATTAAATTTGTCATTGCATGTTTTTTATTTGTCAAGACAAATCTATATGACAGCCTTCCCTTTAAATATACCACCTGGAGTTCATTCTATTGTGTAGCCATTGTAGCTCAGTTGGTAAGGTGACTGCGCTATAGTTACTACACACAAACACATATTTTTAATCATATAAAAGCGTATTCCACACCTTGACCTACTACAGTAGGTATCATGGCGGGCTAGGTGAAACACCCTCGCCTCAAGGGCTTTGTTGTAGGTGACTGGTCCTGTGATGATGACCAAGACCAGAAGACCAACAAGAATGGACCACTCCTTCCTGACAGCATACGAGCTATAATTGTAGGTCCATCCAGCTGTGGTAAGACAAATGTCCACATGGCTCTGTTAACGCACTTAGACGGAGTCCGCTTCGAGCACCTTTTCGTCTTCTCCATAACACTCTTTCATCCCAAGTACCAGTTACTGAAGAAAATTTTAGATGGAGTAGACGGTTAACGTACAGAGCCTTCAGTGAAAGCGACGACGTCTCCCCACCTGAAGACTTAAAGCCTAACACTGCCTTCATATTTGACGATGTCGCTGTTGAAAAGTAAGATCAAATCCGTAAATATTTCTGCTTTGGCCGCCATATGGGTGTTGATGTACTATATCTGAATCAAACGTATTCCAGGATCCCAAGACAGCTGGTGAGGGACAACGCAAATCTCGTTATAGCCTTCAAAGAAGACAACCTCAATTTAAAGCACATGTACCACGCTCACGTAGGGACCGACATGTCATACAATGAATTTGTAAAGATATGTGCTGATTGCTGGAACCACTCACAATACTGCTTTCTCGTTATTGATAAGACCCGTAAACTGAATAACGGTAGGTGTAGCCGGAACTTCCAAGACTTTCTCCGTATATAAACGTACGAAAATACCTTATCCCATCAATTAACACTTCACCATCGACAAATTCGCACGCATGGCGGACGCTCAGTCTGAGAGATCAGGTGTGCAAATACAGAAAGCCCGAATGTACACCGATATCAAATTTAAAAATCTTGAGTCCAGACTAGTTAAAGTTGCAAGGGAATAAAAGGACACCCAGAAACTTCTTGCCATTAACCAAAACCGGATAGAGATCAGATTTAGCGCAATTGAGGGCCAGATAGAAGCTGAGGCCGTTGTTATTGAAGAAGGTAGCGTAGGAAAAAAGGAGAAGAAGGAGTACGACAAAGCATATATAAAACCACGCGATATTCAGAGCTCTGATAAGTATCCTTCGAGATGTCGACAAAGCATGAAGTCATTCAGGCGCGCAAAGCAGTTCGGGAGAAATTACGTTTGCTAAAGTTGGGACATATAGATCGCGAGCAAACACTAAATGAAACTTCTAAACCTATTACCGAATCTATCACCAAGATAGCTTTCCATCGCAGAATTCACCAACCAGTATCCGACCGTTAACTTAGATAGAACATTTGGTTTCAGCAGGGCGAGACCGTACATGCTAGGCTCTCAAACTATAACTTTATCTGATAGCACAATACGCATCGGGGACACAGAGTTTAAAAGAACACCTGGCTTAATGAACCTAATCTTCCTAAGGCCATCAAAAAACTTAAAATACTCTGCCGATGATCGCAGTCTATCGGGAAATACTTAAGTTATCTGTACAAAAATCACGACGGAACACTGAAAAAGCCTGAAAACTCTAAATACACTACCATTATACAACCTTTACTCAATGAGCAAGCTAAAAGTGTCGGTGAGGGTGTAGACTTTCAGCATAAAGGAGTGAGCAATCAAGTCCCGCAGTATATATATTACGATGACCCAGATGAACTAATAGACAGACTTCGACTGTTGATGGCTTCGGCTGCTGCGGGCAATACAGCTCATTCGAACGAGGTTGTATCCATAATCTCCGAGCTTCGAGAGAGAGGTATCATCGAATAAGTATGGAACCGTGGTTCGAGAACTACACAAGCCAGCACACAAAACATACCCTCGTAGGCATGCCATGATTAAAGGGCTGGATGACCTGTGGCAAGCTGATCTTGTAGATATGAATCGATATTCACCTCATAATAATGGACTCAAATACGTTTTAATGGTTATTGATACATACTCTAAATTCGCATTACCTGTGAAAACGAAAACCGGTAGAGATATTGCTGTTGTGTCTGAGTGTCTGCTGCAGAGAGGAACGAATCGATGCCCGGCCAATCTTCAAACTGATCGCGGTGGGGAGTTTTACAGTGAACATTTCAAGACTGTGATGGAGCGGTATGGCATACGGCACTACTCCACGTTTACCCACCTTAAAGCTAGTATCGTCGAGCGGTTGAACAGAACAATCAAAACTCAAATGTGGATGCAGTTTAATCTTCGCGGTTCGTACAAGTGGGCAGATATCCTCCCACAGATAATTGCAAAGTATAATCGAACCAAACATAGTACAATAAAAATGAGACCGATCGATGTTCGTGATAAGTCACTCATGGACACAGTATATTTCCGGATTGAAATGCTCGACCGTCGCAAACAGAGGTTCAATATAGGCGACTTAGTACGTATTTCGAAACACAAGACAGCGTTCGAGAAATCGTGTTTACCAAATTGGTGGGCTGAGATATTCACAGTATCCAAAGTGCAGCGAACCAACCCTGGGACATATATCTTAAAGGAAGGCAAGGGCGAAGAAACCGCAGGATGCTTTTACACGGAGGAATTGCAGAAGAGCTCTGAACCAGATGTATTTCACATCGAGCGCGTGATAAGACGCCGTGGGAATAGAGCACTGGTTAAAGTGCTATGATTTCCATCATCAGAAAACAGTTGGATCGAAGCTGACATGTTAGTATATAACAAGGAGAGTGGACCTCTATCTCCTCAGTAGCGTGCCATGCACGATAGGAGGCACATCATAATAAGAGGTGGAGGTGGTGTTCTCGACAAGTTGCCTGTTGAATTGCACATTCCCGGATATAACTTCTGTGGGCCTGCAACAAAGCTTCAGAAGCGCCTGGCACGAGGCGATAAAGGTATTAACCTACTAGACGAAGCCTGCCTTGAGCACGACCTCGCATACGCAGCAAATAAGGACTTCCCAGCACGCCACGTTGCCGACCGGAAATTAGCAGCTAAAGCCAAGCAAATAAGGCGAAGACAAGATCTCGGAATAGGCTAACGCGTTGCTGCATTCGTGGTTGATAAAACCATGCGTGGAAAAATTAAGTTGGGCTTGGGTGTGATGAATTTCAAACGAATTATGAAAGCAGTGCGAACAGCTTTGGGAGCGAAGAAAAACAGGAAGAAGAACAACAAACGCGGTTACTTGAAAAACTGTATTCTCTCCTCAATGTCTGCAGCTAAACGTGTGTTGAATGGTGGGAACAAGAAGAAATACACGACTTCAATTAAACCACCTAGGGTCCTACCATTACCAAAGACTTCGGGTGGAATTATCCCATTCCTCGTTCCATCCCTTTCAACCCTGTCCGCTGCAGGTTCACTCACAGGCGGGGCCGCAACTGTCGCCAAAACGGTCAAAAACGCACAGAATGCACAAGCCCAACTAGAGGAAGCCAGAAAGCCAGAAGAAATAATCGCGCTATGGAGGCAGCAGCTATCGGAATGGGCTCTACTTGAAACCATACAGGAAAGGACTAGGTCTCTTCATAAATAAAAGAAAAAGTCCGTTAGTTATCTAACCCGACCGAGCGCTCACGAATAAAGATCTATTTACAATTCTTAAACAAAAACTTCACATTCGTGGATTCCGCAGCGTCTTTATGCGGAATACATTACCGAAGACCATGCGGCGGACTAATGAGTGCGGAATTGTAAATTTAGAGGTTGCTGGCGGTCCAGGGACCCGTTGGGTTCCGTATGTTAAGAAAAGTCCAAATACAGTTCAGTATTTCGATTCCTTCGGTGATTTACAGCCGCCTGAAGAATTACAACGCTACTTCACCAGCAAAAGACGCATCTTCTACAATTTCCGGCGTTATCAGGACTTTAACATATATCTCTGTGGTCATCTCTGCGCTATGTTCCTCATCACAGCGACGGCAAACCCTCTCTAGAATGCGTCATCGTCAGATCATGTGCGCGATGTATAAAAGAGCTGTCATTGAACACATGACCATCATGTTTAGATGCAATGTCGTATACTCTGACTTTAAAAGAGCGAGGATCAGTATTACGCGCAAATTACTTCCCGCAGATTGATTTAAGTGCAGGGGGCTGGAGTAATGCACTGATTGGTATAGAGACGTATAACAGCATTCCAAATATTACACAGAGCAACAATAAACTACATCTCGGAATTGACAGCCGGAAGGATATTCTACAAATACAACCTGGTGCCTACGATATTGATGATTTAAATGAATTCTTAAAACAGTCAGGAAAAGGTATTGAACTACTGGCAAACATTAACACCCTTAAATTTGAAATACTGACAGAGAGTGCTATGATCGACTTTACACAGAGACATTCAATTGGTCCACTGCTAGGTTTTGCGAAGGATCATATTTTGGTGAAGGACGGAAGTAAATTTTACGCATCAGATCATGCTGTAGATATACTCCCAGTGAGTAATATTACCACAAACTCATACCTGTACTATAAATTGAGTCACTCAAATTACGGATTCTTTCCTACAGTCGGCACAGAGTATAAAATAGTTCAAGCCCCCACAAACGGTACATATCTCCCGGTGACTGTTCAGACACTGGACGACCTTGAACGGCGTATTGTGGACCAGAATAATCAGATTGTTAACTTTAGGGGAGAAGAGATCATTGTACGCCTGCATCTAAGGCGAGATAATAATAACAATGGCGTGTGACGAGGACCTCCCGTCGGGTAGACCGCTCGCCTAGTGCATGTCTTTCGATTGGACGCCACTTCGGCGACTTGCGCGTCGATGGGGATGAAATGATGATGATTAGGACAAAAAAACACCCAGTCCCTGAGCGGAGAAAAATCTCCGACCCAGTCGGGAAGCGTACCCGGGCCTTTAGCATTGACAGTCGATCGCGCTGACCACTCAGCTACCGGGGGCGGACTAAGGCGAGATGGGAATAATGTATAAAGCTAGCACACCAGGCTCACAACCCGTCAGTGCAACGCGGAAGGGCAAGGTGATAACACGCCTCAATTAGGAATTCCTCATTTCTGCAGGTTTAAAACCGCGGAATGACGTCGCTCAAGGTAACTCAGTCAGTAGAGTATGATGACCGAATTATTCGTCAAACCCTACGCTTCAAGCACATTTAACTAAAATGATGAAATTAGGATTGTTATCCAGCATCAGGATGCGGTAACACTGCCTAGCAAAAACTTTCTCTTTCTGGACTACACATTTAAGAAAGCTGACGGGGCTGCCGTAGCGCTCTCGAAGCTCACTCGAAATGCCGTAGCATTCCTGTTTCAAGAGATAAGCTATGAACTCAACGGAATTGAAACAGACCGAACACGCAATGTTGGTATTACATCAGCCCTTAAGACATACGTTTCAGCCTCACCCTCTTATTCAAACAGTTTGGAAAATGCTGGGTGTTTCATAGATGCAGCGGATGGGGAGGGTGGACAAAGCCGATTTACCGCATGCGTGCCACTATAAATGGTTATGGGTTATTTTGAGGATATGCAGCGAATTCATTCTCTCAAACAGCTGCAGAGAATAATCAAATCAAGATTAATAGCATATCATGGAAAATGCCTCACATCACCGTTGCCGTCGAGGAGAACTTGAGGCTCTTAAAAGTTCTGAATGCTGGCACCTACCTACCACTAACTTTTCGATCATGGAAGCTTTTTGAATACCCAGTCCTACCTACAGCGTCCACACATACTTGGGCTATTAAAACATCAGTGCAGCACCTCGATTCATCATACTCGCATTTTAAACTTAAAGGCGTGCTAATGTATCAAAGGACTCAACTGAATTTGACCACTGCAAGTTAACTAACGCTAGAGTCTACTTGAATTCAGAATACTACCCATATGAGAATCTACATCTACAGTGGGACAGCATTGTATACAGTCTGGAATTTGACATATATGGGAGATTCCGAGCATCTTACTACGAAGGTGTTGAAAATGAAGGATGCCTACTCAGCCCGCAGAGTTTCAAGAAGCTAGCGCCAATAATCGTGATTGACTGTTCAAAACATAATGAGATAGTTGAATTAGGACCTATAGATGTACGGGCTGCAGCAAACTTCCCTGATCAGACTTCGGCATATGCTCTCATTCTGCATGATCGTCTCGTTAACTACTGTCCGCTCACTGGTGTAGTGCAACGAGTTGTATAAATTAATACGCACTCTGCTAGCTCTAGCGTAGATCACAATGTTACCTAAAGGTGTGAGGATCGTAGCTGACGTTCAAGGATTTCACTATGATGAGTGCAGGCGTTTCATAATTAAAGACTGTGCATTAATAGCATTCACGCAAAGTGATGGGGTAATAGGAACATTTGTTCCAAGAGTTGAATCGCCGAAACAATTTAAAGACGTCAAGTGCAATAAGACAGTCAGAAGCGCGATGTGGCTAACAAAATTTTATCATGGGATTCTGTGGGATGCCCCTGGCATCTCTCATAAACATTTGCTTCATTTGCTGAGGGTATTTGATCACAAGGAGACAATAATCTACGTTAAAGGCGATGAGAATAATAGCTGGCTGCGTCGAATCTTCAAATATGCGGCTCTCCAGAACCTGGAATAGTACGATTGTCCACCTATCCATCAACTTAGACAGCGAACGTGTGAAGAAGAAAAAAATAGTTTTGCGTCTGCATCTGAAAATGTAAAATTACTACTGGGTGTTGTGTGATGTCCTTAGGTTAGTTAGGTTTGAGTAGTTCTAAGTTCTAGGGGACTGATGACCATAGATGATAAGTCCCATAGTGCTCAGAGCCATTTGAACCATTTTTGTAAAATTACTTTTAAAATGCCTCACAAATAAAGAAATAATTTTTTTTCTCCATAAGAATTCTTGTTGTTTTCTTTCTGTGACACCTATTTCCATAGAAGTAAGTTTATTGGTGATACTGTGCGTGAAGCGGATTCTACTGGCGCTGTCGGAGCCAGTTTACATGCTTCCACTTCGCCGGCGCGGCGATGAGTCGACCATTGAAAGTAACAGTACCTGAAAGAGACATTGCTGGGGTCGGCTTCGCCAGATGCCTACCATTTAAAGTGACAGGACCACAAAGAGAGTGGCGTGGTCTGTTTGTGACCGGAGGACGAAGTCCAGCATGGGTCATTCAGATTTCATCTCTGTCTTTAAATCAGTAAAAACCTTATAGGTCTCTCTCTGTGCCAGTGCAACACATATGGATCATTATTGAGGGTGAAATAATAACAAACTCAGGCAATCTTTTTTACATTAAAATAATTGAATTTATTATTCAATTCATATTTTTTTAAATGTTGTTTGCTACATATCAGTTTACAGTAAAATGATTCACTCTCTTTTTCACATTATGTGAGTTTACAGATAAATTATTTGTCTTTCAAGTAAAAATATGAAGTTCCGATCTTTGCAGATACGTGTTTTTACATTATTCATAAATATATAAGCATTGTGCAGAGATAACTCCCTCTCTCTCTCTCTCTCTCTCTCTCTCTCTCTCTCTCTCTCTCTCTCTCTCATTATCTCTCTCTCCCTCTCAATCAGAGTCCCCCACCCCTTCTCTCGCTACAAGTGAGTAGTGTGAGTGTGGGCGAGTTTTAATGCCGTCATCACAGATGACCCTTTTATTGTCATGAGGCGACAGACCAATTTTAGACTGCAGCACGGTTTACACCTCGTGCGCTATCGATCGAATACTAGTTTGCCGGACCATATGCGGTGGCTGCAGCTCAGAACCGCGAACACCACCACGTAGGCACTGCATATAGTCTTCGATAGACAGAGCTCGTGATGCCATTTGTCGTACCCCCTTAGCCCGTCTCTTGAGTGGGACCTTCCAATGTGCAGTATGCATACATCTTAGACCGAAGACCTACAAACTCCACAATCGGCAATCCATTCGACTCGTCTTTCATGAGATCGATAACCTTCTTGTTTTGTGGAACAATACCATAAGGATTATCGGCTGCACAAGAAGACGTGTCGAATTCACTGACGTGGTACCTAATTGCTTCATACGGATCGCAGTTCTTCACCCAATAGATCAAACTATCTGTATCCATATAAAGTAATTTAGGATCTGCGAAATGAGTTTTCGTGAACTCATAATGAAAGCGGTACATGTGGAGTTTGGATAGGTCTAGTATGCACATCCGCACATAGATAGGTTTAGTAAACTCCACTACAGTTTTAGCCATCTCCACAGCAACAAAATTCTTATTGAAAATGGTGACCCATTTAAAATTTGGCCTGGCAATGTATTTTCGTACGCCATAACGCCCATACCATTGCGTTCTAATAAAAATTTCACGTCGTTTCCTCAAATTCTCCATGGTTTTTCCGAAAACTGAATTATTCATTATTTTATAAAAATCTTTCTCAAAGTCACACGACACAGAAGTTCTCTGTCTCGTATTCAGATCAATATACTCCTTCAACCAGGGCAACTGGGTGAAGGAGATGGCCCCGGTGATTTTAACCAGCTCCATACCCAAGCTGAGGCATTGCTGGAGGTTAAGATAGTGAATGATGTATCTCTGCTTGTCCCCCAGCGTTGTCATCAGTTTTGGTGTGGAACCTCCTTGTGGAACTAATTGCCCTGGACACAGCGGAAAATCGGTATGCTCGTAATGCAAACTAATAGAGTGTTAGAGTTCTGCCTCCACAACATACCCTACATCAGAATCGTCGGCCATACCCCCCTGATTTTTCCACCTAATCCCTTGCATTCATCTTTGGACAGCCACGTAAACTTGCCAATGGGCAGACATTCCTTCATAGCGTGTCCGTATAAGTTATTCACATTGAGATACAATATTTAACTTGCATCAAGGGATGCGTTAAATCTGTCACCCATCTGTGGGTTATTTGCTTTCGCGTGTCTATGAATACATTGGCAGAGCCCCCCACGGATCCCTCGCTCAAAGAAAAGAAGCATGTCAGGATCAGTCAGTAATTTGATCCTGCACTTCGTTTTCTTGAGCATCACGTCCCAAGACAATCCAGGTGCCATGTAATAAAATGGAGGGTCCAGAGAATATGTGGTCATACACAGACTCCGGAACTTCCCGAAAACGTCCGCAAGCAAGTACACGCCTGTGTCCATGCAAAGACATGCGTACTCTCCTAAACTAGAAATATTGAATTCCCGCCAGACATTCACGGCATGCTCATACTCTGCATTCGTCATGGTGTCGCCTGTGAGGGTGCTGGACAATGCAGTTATGTCGAGTAGCCTGGTTTCATCGAGTTTGGCCATACTATTCACATACTCGTATGGGAAAATCCCTTTCCTAGTCACAAGTTGACTCTTTTCCTCGTCAGGAAATGCAGCTCGAGTGATACGCATATCCGCCGGAGGTAGAGTTTCAACAAGTTTCTGCATAAAACGTAGTGTATCGAGGAAGCGCAGCGTTATTCTTGGCGTCATTCGTTTGGAGAATGATATACACTTCCCGACGCTCTCAGGTAGGACACTCACCCGATTTTTCGCCCAACCGGAATTGGCCAAGCGCTCGACCAGAAAATGAACATCATACCCACTTAAATTATGAAAGGAAACTGGTATGTGCCTAGGTAATTGGTACTTAAAATTTCACGCATTGTGAGCTACGCCACGAAATTTCCCTGTAAGATGACAGTGGTCCCTACGAGGAGTTTCCACTTTTCTATCCAACAGCAGCCCACAAATATGACACTCTGTGGCGTTATTATACAAATCTTCATTCTCCTTCGATTTGGTCATTGGAACGTTGCCACTGTACAGCTTATCAACTTCCGGTGAAATTTTTTCAAGATCAGAGAGCAACCAAATTGAGGGATTATCCCCGACGTAAGATTTGTACTGGTTAAGGTTGGTGTCATATGACAATACAATTTGGTATGCTGCTGCATACGGTACGTGTTTTTCTGTAAATGTGGTGTGGGAGGTCATAGGATCGCCTTCACAGCGGGTCACAGGAGCGAGGAGGCACTCAAAGTCGGCATACACTACAAACGGACATCGCTCCTGCTGGTGAGCATTATGAATTTGTTTTCCTCCGTGGGCGTAATAACACGTACCGCATCCTTGGAGGTACAGTCTACTACATGCGTAGGTAATAACTGTTCAGATGAGAAATAATTGAGACACAAATATGGTTTAGACGACAATTAGTTGATAGTTGGGAGGAAAGGAGTTGGGACATGTCCTTGATCCAGACATAGCGATAATTGTCACCTTCAGAAAAGAGAAGCATATTTACATGCAGCTCTCGCTCACCGGCAAATTTTGAGAAATGGAGGGAGCCGACTGCGATATGCTTGTCTTGCTCATCTGACTTGCTTTTCTTCTTCTCCAGGCCATAAACGTGTGCCGATATTCCGCTATTTTGTGCCTCGAATTAAGGTATGTCATGGATCTTGACGGGGAACTCAATACCACTGAAGTTATAACAAGAATGAACATTATCACCTACATGGTATGTACTCGGACGTTCAGGATGATCTCTATAATTGTAGTTTCTTTGGCAAGCCAGGATTGACCATGCAAAACAAACCTGATCGTTTCTATTTTGGACATTAATGCACGCCCTCTTGTTAGCTATATCTTGAGGGAGCTTGATATAGCTAGACCCTCCATTTAACGGATAGTGGACATGTATATGCATGTCCAGGTATAGAATTCTGCAGAGTGCCTTAGCTGAGCCACTGACTTCCATCTCGGAAAACGGGCCCAATGTGACACTCAAGGTGGACTTACGAAACCACTCGGCGATCGATGTGCTCCGCGTTATCACGCCATTATCCCCCCAAAGATAACGAATGTTGGCCTCTCCATCACCAGAGTGCACTGCACTTAACGGCAGATAACGCGGATTATCGGCTACCTTCAGGAGCTCGGTTTCTAGGACAGGGAGGCACACGTTTAAAAATCCAACAGGATCGTGGTACCCCCCTGCCGGGTTTTCGATCCTAGTGACCGAGATATGCTCCTCGAAGGCGTCGGCAATCGCCGAGCACTGTAACTGCGCAATGGTGTTACCGACCTGATCTACTTCACTAAAAGGGTGGGAGAGAGAAATGCCACTAGCCACAGGATCACTAATACTAGAACTGTAAGTAGATGAGGCATGCTGTACCTCACACGATGGAGGTGATGCACATGCTGGCCGCTGCGAGAGAGCAGCGGGCGTGCTCCAGTGTGAGCAGCCGGGGGTGGGGTCCGTGACGGTGGCTGGTGCACGTGGTGGCCAGGGGGAAGTCCCAGTGCGAGAGCGGTCGGGCACGGCGACCTTGAAAGAGGCGGCAGCTTCACGTGAGGCGACAAGGGGCGCTTTGACCGGCGATGCACGTCTCCTGGGGCGCTGCTGATTTGCTGGTTTAGTCGCCGCGACAGGCACATGTGCAACAGTGTGCTGAGAGTCGATCTCTGTAGAGATAAAGTACATTCTATATTTACGTGAATTGTAACGATCACACACATGGTTATAAGGAGAGGGACTAATTACCTATTTGGCACTGAATCCAAGGTGTGAACAATTCATCGGGGCACTCTATTGCTCCCTCAAAAATTTCATTGAGCCCTTCATCCATTAATTGTTTATAATCATCTAGAACAAACAGACAAGATATTTTATAAATAGAATTGTTAGAGAAAAGGAAATAAGTATATTATTATTATTATTATTATTATTATTATTATTATTGTTATTATTATTAAAAATAGGTATTTAAAAAAATTAAACTTACGAGTGGGCTATTGTTGTTGCTGTTGTTGTTGTTGTTGTTCTATTTGCCATTGAATGGTCTCAATCTCATGATCAACGGCTATGAGATCATCACCGGGTTTCCTGTAACAGAACGAAATAAAAATTTTAGTTTTTTTTTTTTTTTTTAAAGGATAGATAGAGTCAACGAAGATTTATTTTTCAGTATACTCACGTGAGTGGCGGTGTTCTGGAGCTGGGGGCTGAATCCAATTATGTAGGGGGCTACATGGGACAGCCTGGAGCTCTGCTTCTAGCTCGATCTGGAATTAGCTTAAGTGATCTAGAAACAAAGAAAAATAATAACAAGTACGAAATAAGAAAAAAAAATTAAAATGGTTAATATAAACGATGAACAAGCTTGAATTAAAATCATACTCACAGGGCAATTCCGGCTGTGGCTGGAGCAGAGGGTTCTGTTGGCCTCGAACTTGCTCCTCAGACTCGATGATAAAGTCCGCGAGCTCAGCTATTACAATGAGATATATAATTAATAAGGAGAATATATAAGATATAAAGGAAAAATGATAATGAAAAATAAAAATTATTAACTTACTCGATAATGGCGAATCCTGGAGTCTAAGTCTCTTTGCAGCAGACTCGCGGGTGTTGTTAACGCGCTTCATCTTAACAAAACAGATGCAGCACACACACACACACACACACACACACACACACACACACACACACACACACACACACACAATAACAAACGCACGATGCAGCGGACAACTGAAGAATGATAGAGATGACCTGGGGGTGACTCCTTATATAAGTGTGATGACGTAGTGTCACATGATCTTAGGATGAACGAATGGCTGTTGAGAATTATGTGGGAGTGGCGAATGAGTTCACTAGCGCCCCTAGTAGCTGAAAGCTGAACTAGTCAAATGGTTCCTGGACATGGTGAAGGGCTGAGAATTTTATAAAATTATCGAAAAATAATTAATCGTAATTAGAATGGAGAGTGAATTGAGGATTTGAGATGATAAAGTGCGTTAGAATGGGTGATTTATTATTAAAAGTATGTTATATAGGTATAACTGGATGTTGACGGTATTAAGAATGGCGCTGAAGGAAAAGTTTTGGAGATGAATATTGTCAGCTGCTTTTTTTTCTTGGTAAAGAGAAGATGAAGTATTTGTGAGCAGATATATAGAATTTCGTTCAGTTCTTATTTTGTGCAGAAGGGGATTTGAGTTGCGAACTTTGCGTTAGATCGATTTGCAGAGGGGAGTAGCTACAAGCGATGGATTGCAGTAGTCGCGGTTAACTACATGTGGAGCAAGCGATGTTGTTGGCTTAGGTACTGGAAGGCGTGCTCTGGCCATGTCCTAGATGGCGTGGATTGAACAACCGTATTCGGTTCATAGTTAGAATATTTACAGAGGAGTATGTCAGACAAGAGTATAAAGGTGGAGACTGTGACGTGACCGAGCGAGGTGACGCAGTGGTTAGCACACTGGACTCACATTCGGGAGGGCGACGGTTCAATCCCGCGTCCGGCCATCCTGATTTAGGTTTTCCGTGATTTCCCTAAATCATTCTAGGCAAATGCCGGGATGGTTGCTTTCAAAGGGCACGGCCGACTTCCTTCCCCGTCCTTCCCTAATCCGATGAGACCGATTATAAAATAAATAAAAAATGTTATTTTAAATATGTTAATTATTCCATCTGTATGATGGTGATTGTGATTGCAATTGTATTTGCTTATCTGGAACGTGGACGTTTAATTATTCGGTATCAGACGCTTGACAATGGCTTTTTCGTAAAGGCAATGTTACTCGTAGTTGACCGTGAAATAAAACTGAATAATCGGACTTCGTAATTAAATCGTTTCCAAAGACTGCTGCGGTAGGTGCGGCCTCATAATCTAAATCTCAATATTACAATAATTTGCCAGCCATGCCAATACGTCGTACAGAGGTGATTGTCTACTAAACATAAAAAAGTTACACAGTTAGTTAAATCAGACATATTCAATGAATAAGCCTACAGTTCATAATCCTACTTACTTTTATAAATATAAATTCTTTACAGAATCGAGTGCCTAGTGTGGTTGCAACTCGCAGTATTCTTCTATAACATGAAATATGGCGGTGTGCCAGACAATAAAATAAAATACGTGCTTCTTGCACCAATTCAACCAGAGCTCTCTCTTTCTTAATCAAACATAAGAGTAACGTAATTGTGCTTTTGTTTTATCAGCGACACAGCGCTGCAGTTGTGTGCCATAGGCTTTATTTATTTGTCACTGATTATTTATTTAATTAATATTTCGCGTTTCCGAGGAAACTCACGCTCGGCATGCAAATGTGCCTTTATATTGCCCCCTGAATTGCGAGGCGAAAGGACACACCTGCAGGCGAGCAATTCACCTAAAGGCACAAGAAAATCTAAGTTATCTACAACTATTTACATGACTTACATTACACATTATACACATTATATACAAAATTTGAATGACGCGGGTGCGCCGTAAAAGTGCTAATGTTGGCAGATAGAGTGCGCGCATGCGCAGAAGCGTCTGTGTAACTGCGGCACTGCCGTTATATCGTACAGTTAGATCACGCGGCACAGTATTGCAGATCATACTGTTCATGTGCGCGCGTTTTTCAGTCGTTGCACAAAGAATATATTCAACCAAGATTACATATGAAGACTACATTCTATGACAGGTAACTTAGTTTTAAATTTACAATATTTGTTATAACACAATACAACTTAGATTGTTGAATGTTCTTAGTTACATAGTATTGTTTTGAAATACTTCAAAGAAAAATGTCCGTATTTTTCAGGTGCGTTGACCTATACACATCGTGTCGTTATTACAGTTCATATTCATCCGCTGCACAATAATTTTTTACAGGTTAGTATCGTCGTGGTAAAGTTTTTTGATCACAGTTACATCGTTGTATAACAACGTGATTAATACATAAGCGTGTCCATTTCTCATTTCCATTATAGTCGTAGTGATGCAGATCGTTGTGACTAAAAGCATTGCTTATTACAGATCAGACGTAACCCGTCGAGTAATTGGTCCACGTGCAGTTTGTTTTTTACATTCCGTGGAAGCTTGGTTGCAGAACCTCGGACGGCACATAGCTGGCGTCGATCCTTGGACAGTCCAGGTAAGAGTGTCCGTCACATTTCGAGAACATTTCATTCCCTGAAGTTCCAACCAAAATTCTTCCACCCGTCGTGTTGTTTTCTGGACAGGCACTTTGTGTCCATTTAATCCAGTTAACATCTTGAAGTTGGGTACTGTAGTAATATCACTAGACGATGCACGAATTATGCACTTCACATTTTCAGTTTTTTGCTGAATATAGCTCACCTAAATGTTCGTAGTTATTAATCAAGGAAATCGTTCATCGCGTTCACATAGATACGCTGCATAATGAATGGCATTAACAGTTTCTTCCACATAGGTTTCCGTGTAGTTGCAGAGTTAGTAATGTTCATTAATGTCCGTGAACAGTGGTTCACTATGCAATGTCTTTTTGGCACTCGTTTTGCTCAAATTTTTACATAGTAACAGTTACACTATACATCAGTTAAAAAAATAAGTAATTATACATACACACGTCACATATTTTCTTAGCATAAACATAATATAGTTGCACATAAACATGTTTACATCATCATTACATCGCTATAGGTTATTACATTGTGTCACATTTGATTACATGAATTGCAGATATTTACATCCTCTTTAGCGGTTTTTCTGGGATATTATCGATGTTTTTTGTGATGTCATCTGAAATTAAGATAGGTTAGACACAACATTCATTACATCAGTAGGCAAGACCAGGCGTTTTCACTACTCAATAAATATTCAAAATAGTAAGAGAGAGAAAATGTTCGATTCCTCGCGTTTAGTGCGTGTGTGTAGAGTGTCTGTGTGGCCTTGACTACTGATAGATGCTTTTCGTGTTGAGAGATGTGCGTCTAATCTTTTTCTCAAAGAAAAAGATCGCTTCACAGATGACGTCTGTCAGTTCGTCAGGTGTCACACCAAGTCAGTGGTACCTTCAGTAACAAATGTTCCGTGAAAAATTAATATGTCATCCACTGCTACGTAATCATAAATTTTACTTTAATATTCCGTCTTTCAGGTGGAGGCGCGCGCTGAAAGAAGAGTTCTTCTGTCTTCAACTGCGTCACTGGAACCGCTGAAATGAAAATTTCTATACTACTTATTATCTGTGTTGTAACAACAGAGTTTTTCGAGTTGCTTAGCAATATTTTGATGGGTATGACTTTGACATTATTCAGCATGAAATGCTCTAAGATCTCGGTGTGCGTATAGCCCAATAATTTTGTTAGTTCCAGGATGTTGTAACAGATACGCACCAGGATGCGGTATGTTAACAATTATATAAGGTCCTTCATATAGCAGACGCCACTTAGCGTTGCGTCGTTTGAGTGCTACAGATTTATGATGAGTACGAAGTAGTACAAGCATTCCTACCTCGAATTTTTGTTTTCTTTTTATTATGTTTCTGTGATGTTTGTTTCGTATTTGTGCGTGATGTGTCAATGTAGTCAATACTTCTTTTATTTTCTGTTCAGGTGTGATTTCCTTGTCTGACAACTTAGGTAATGGTTCTATCCACTGATCGTTCTGTTTGCAATTGAACATGATCTCGTTAGGTGTGTAATTCGTATCGTAAATATTTAAGTTATTGTGTACGTCTTCGAAAAGACTTAAGTAGGACACCCAATTAGCATGTTTTGATGAAATATAGGTCCTCATGAATCGATTTAATTCTCGGAAAAGTCTCTCAGTCGCGTTGCATTGTGGACTAAACCTCGAAATAAATATACTTTTAATGTTATTGTCCTTCAAGAAATTTCTCCATTTGTACCCAGAGTAGTATGCTGCATTATCTGATAGAATTGCTTTAGAATTTCCCACGTGCGTCAGGTAATCACTTGAGAATCTTCGTATTATAGCATTTGCAGTGGCGGATTTTAAAGCATAAAGTTTTACATGTTTAGAAAATATATCGTAAAAAGCTAAGATATATTTGACGCCTCCAGAGCTTGCTGGATGCGGTCCACTGATGTCAGTACACAGAATTTCCAGGGGTTTACTAGGTAAAATACAATGTAAATCTGTTTTTGTGGATAAATTCTGAGGTTTTGATTTTTGACATATGACACATGTTTTTAGTTCCCTGTAAATTTTTCTTCTCATATTGCTAAAATAACAGTATGTACTGAGCTTTGCCAAACACTTTTTCGTCCCATAATGACCCCAAACTAAGTGTGTGTGCCAAATTAGATTACGTTCAGACTCTTTGGGAATGCATACACACCAGTTAGTAGCATTTGGATGTCGGCGGTAAAATAACACATCATTGTGTAACTTGTAATACTTAGTCAAAGGATGATTGTGTTTTTCTACCAGTAATGTTATTATCTTATACCAGTGAGGATCAGATTTTTGTAATTCAGCCATGTTTCTGCACATATCAATATAATATTGGTGATACTGCTTGTCTTGCATTAAGAGAATCCTGTAGTCATTTATATTTTCTAAGTCACTGTTGGTATCATTCATACCTTGTGGAAGTCTAGACAAAGTGTCTGCAATGGTGTTGTCCTTACCTCTTATGTACTTAATTTCAAAAGAGTAGTTCTGAAGTGTAACTGCCCATCGTGATAGTCTAGGATGTACAAGTTTACAAGTTAACAAAAATGTCAGGGCCTGGTGATTGGTGTAAATTACCGTATGTTTTCCAAATAAATAATAATTGAATTTCTTGAATGCCCATACTATGGAAAGTGTTTCTACCTCAGTAGTGGAGTATGTACGCTCACATTCAGTTAGAGTGCGACTCGCAAACCCAATAATTCTTATCTGTTCCTCCTCTTTATTCTTTACAACTTGAAATAAGCAACAGCCCAAGCCAGTACGTGAAGCATCACAAGTCATACAAAAATCTAAATTGAAATCTGGATGGCTCAATATGTTAGCATTCATTAAAGCATGTTTAATTGTATTAAAGTCATTCTGGCACTGTTCCGACCAGATCCAAACTTGATTCTTTCTGAGTAGATTTAGCAGATGTTTACTGTTCAAAAGTGGTTGTGGCAAAAAACGTCTGAAAAATGAACATAGCCCAAGGAATGATTTTAACTGCATTTTTAGTTCGAGGGCTAGGAAAGTTTCTGATAGCATCTAATTTACTGGGATCCGGACGTATGCCCTGTGAATTAATGATATGTCCTAAATACTTTATCTCACTGCAACCAAATTTTGATTTTCTTAGGTTGGCTGTGACTCCAGCTTGTGCAAATTTTTCTAAAATTCTTTGAAGAGTGTCAACGTGTTCATTCCAAGATTGTGTAGCTATCAGTATATCATCTACATAGTGTGTGACTGTCTCAACTAAATCGTCGCCAAGCACGGTATCCAGGGCTGTAATGAATACCCCAGAGCTGACATTCAGTCCGAAGGGTAGAACACAAAACTGATAGGTTCGCCCCCCGAACATAAATGCAGTATATTTCCGAGAATCAGGAGTGATACCCACCTGCCAAAACGAATTAGCGAGATCTATTGTGGAAAAATATTTTGCATCTAGAAATTTCTGTAATTGCTCTTCTAAATTTTCAGGTTTTGTGTGAACCGGTAAAATTATTTCATTAATAGCTCGTGCGTCTAACACTAACCTAATGCTTCCATTCGACTTTTTGACAACAAGTAGAGGACTACAATAAGGTGAGGTGGATGGTTCAATGACCTTCCAGTCTAACATTTGTTTTAATTCTTGCCACACAGCAGGTCGTTGAGATAACGGTACGTTATATGTCTTATGGTAGAAGATCTTGTGAGGCTTAACTTCAATCTTGTACACATACGTGTTGATAACACCTAATCGTTTGGTAAAAACTTGTAAATATTTGGATAACACTTCCTGTAGTTTTATACGTTCATGTACACTGAGAGCTATAGCTTCACTTATCTTATGATCAAGCAATGTTTTCAAGTCCATTAGCTCTGTGTCAGATGAGTGTGTTTGCATGTCTTGAATGTCATTGTCAAGTACTAACTGAACCTTGTACCCTGTGCAGTGTTTGTCATGCTTTAGAGTTCTCCTGTCCAAATCAATAATAATTACACTGCCTTTATCATTTAAAATACATTTACCTTTGGAGAAGTCTATAATGCAGTCCTTCTCGCTCATAATATCTATTCCTAATATGCAATTTGTCACAAGGTTTTGTACAACCAGGAATGGCCATTGTACGGTTCCATTACCTATTTTAACGTTTACAAAAACTTGCTTCGTAACCCTACATGACTTCTTACCTAGTGCAGTAGTTATTTTACAGTTTTGGGCAGGAAACTCAGGCACAGGTTCCAATTCACACATCTTTTTATAGAAATTAAAAGACAAAACGCTCACAGCTGCACCTGTATCTAGGATAATAGTAGTTGGAATCCCACCTACTACACCAGTAGTAGATGCTAAAACAATTTCATTTGTGTTTAAACGACATTGTGTACTGTCTTGTAAAAGTTCATCTGATATATTGTTATTGTGGTTGTCTCTTATAAATAAAACAGGTAGTTTTTATTTAGAATTACTCGGCATATCATTATTCTGTTGTTCAAGTGTGGTGTCAAATAACTGATTAACATTGAAGTCGCCCCCCAAGAATTCTTCAGCCACGACCTGGGGCAAAGTAGTGACTGTTTCTAGTTTGTTGGATTATCATTTGTACTAGGTACTGACACAAATTGAGGTTGTGCATCAGGTATCATTTCTATTATATTCACATTCGGATATTGCCTATTATGATCTCCAAACTTTTGCGGTTGTTGTTGCTGTTGCGCATTATAACTTACCTGTCGGTCGTAAGGTATGCTCCAATTTTGTCCTGGTGGCTGCTGTGGTAAAGCAGAGTTTGAATGAAAGTACTGATCGTTACGAGTCCAACCTTGATGCTGTCTTGGCTTGTAGTTATTATTATTTCTATTTCTGTTTGTGTTTTTGTTATTACCTTTGAATCCGTTGTTACCGTTGTAGTTATTACCGCGGTGCCTTTTGTATGGATTGCCGCATGAAATTTTATTACTGTTGTAACTATTGTTTGTATTGGAATACGCGTGTTGATTTTGATTTCCGTACTGAGACGGCATGTGAGTTTGCTGTTTTTGTTGTACCGCGTATCCAGCTGTGGGCGCGCCAGAATTGTGTTGGCAAGCCTCCATGTTTTGCATACCACTAGTGTAAACATTGTGGCTGCTGTTTTGCCGCGCGAAGCGCTGATCTTCAAGTAACATGTCAACCGAATCTAAAGCTGTTAAAAAATAATCTGAATCGTCATCCGGGATATGTAGAAGTTTTTCCTTAATGTTGAAAGGCAATTTGGCCTTCAACGCTCAGAGTATGTCACGCGTTGCGACTGGTTCGTCTAAAAAATGTCCCATGTTCAAGTATTTTTCAAAATATCTGCGTAAGTTGCCATTTTTACTGTTAAAAGTTTCAGGTTCTAAAATTTGTCTTCTGAGTCGCTCCTGGACGGATTGCGACCAGAATTTGTTCAGAAAAGCACGCTCAAACTCACTGTACGTGGTACATACGTCAGCTTGACTGTATGCCCAGACAGCTGCATCGCCTTGGATGTAACCGACAATATATGAAATCTTTTTCCGGTCACTCCAAGTGCGTGGAAATGCGTTACTAAAAGATTTAAGAAAAATCACCGGATGAATGGTTCGTTTTTCTGGGATAAAAATCTGAAATTGCCTGTGTTTCATTAAGCTTTCATCTTCCTTCGCATTGTGATATGGATTTATTCCACTGTAATTACTGGTATGTTCAGCTGGCGAGTAATTACGATAATGTTGCTGTGGTTTACCATGATAATAGCTTGTGTTTGTGTTTCCACATCGTGGTATGTGTTGTAGTCGTGGTGTGTTTTGTTCTTGTGTATTTGTCGTGTGCGGAATGTGTGTATCATACTCGAATGTATATTGGTTTCTGAACTGTACATTTTGACTGATATTTTCGTTACATTCAGACTGTAGTTGATCGGTGAATTGTCTCATGGGTGCAGTGACGCGTTGTACTGCGTCACTGATCAGCTGTTTGTTATTAGTAATGTATTGCGCTACGGAGTCGTGCACAATTGTTGGTAAATTTTCACGTAAGCATCTATCAAAATGTTTGTCTTTGTTCTCAACCCAATCATGAAATTCTTTATTAATATTTTGAAAATGAGCTGTGGCATCTGATTGTAAGATGTCAGTCAGGTGTTGTTCAACATTGTCAAATTTATTCTGTACGTCAGTAATTCGTTTTTCAAGATTGTCATGTACTGAAGGATATGTTTGAATTTGTTCAGTAAGAACTTCACACGTGACATTAAGGTTTTTTACTTGTGTCTGTAAAAGTGCTACGTCAGTTGTAGTCTTTTCTTGTCTCGTATTGAGCTGGGAAAATTTAGTACTGAGTTCGGTCATCTGTTTGGTCAGTGTGGCGTCTATAAGTTCCACACGCTTACATAAAGTGTCATTACCTATCTTGATTGCTATGAGATCAGATTTGATTTCGTCATTTTGTGTTTTTAACTGTTCATTTTGTGTCTCTAATTGTGCCTTTAAGGTTGCCATGTTTTCGGCGTTTTGTTTCATTAGCATTTGTAACATGTCGGCAATGTTTACCGTTTGCAAGGTCTCTGCCCCCGCCGCGTCATTAGACGTGACGTCATGCATTAACATGGGCTCTGATTGAGATTTTGAAATTTTTGTAGTGGACGGCCTATCGTCAAAATTTTCGTCAACACTTGCGTCAATGTTTGATGAATCGTCACTACCGGTTGCTGTCGTAAAGTCATTTTCTAACACTTGTCTCACGTCCGAGTCGGATTGCGTCTGAATAGTACGTCCTTGCTGTTCCATTTTTGCGTATTGTTTTCTAGTTATTACCATGCCACACGTGATATATGTTTCAAGAAAATTTTTGACACTGATTTTAAAATAAATGTAGTTGAGCATGAATCGCTCGCAGCAACAATGGCTGTCTGTTAATTTAAAAATATAAACTGAATTTGAGATTATTGGTAATGGCTGCTGGCCATGTTACATGATATCGTACAGAAGTCGGCCATATTGTACACTCGTGTATTGGTATTGTTGCATACGTTATTGTTTAGGGAAAAGTACTGAGAATGAAATTTATCACTGAAACTGTTATGCAGAAAAGAAACACTACAGAATTTACTGAAAAGCTAATACACTGAATTATACGTCTGGTCAAGCCTACCAATGCAAAGATGCTGCGTCTTACCTTATTTTGCTGGAAGTTTCATTGCGTCTTCCCGCAAAATTTCAGAATTGGAAAATATCTTCAGATTTTGTTATCTCTCATACATTGACGTCCAGGTCCATAAAGTTGATTTTTTACATGAAACAAAGAGAACAATGTAACAAATGACAAAATAACAAGTCCGACACGCAGTCGCCAATATAAAATAAATAAAATAAATAAAAAATGTTATTCTAAATATGTTAATTATTCTATCTGTATGATGGTGATTGTGATTGCAATTGTATTTGCTTATCTGGAACGTGGACGTTTAATTATTCGGTATCAGACGCTTGACAATGGCTTTTTCGTAAAGGCAATGTTACTCGTAGTTGACCGTGAAATAAAACTGAATAATCGGACTTCGTAATTAAATCGTTTCCAAAGACTGCTGCGGTAGGTGCGGCCTCATAATCTAAATCTCAATATTACAATAATTTGCCAGCCATGCCAATACGTCGTACAGAGGTGATTGTCTACTAAACATAAAAAAGTTACACAGTTAGTTAAATCAGACATATTCAATGAATAAGCCTACAGTTCATAATCCTACTTACTTTTATAAATATAAATTCTTTACAGAATCGAGTGCCTAGTGTGGTTGCAACTCGCAGTATTCTTCTATAACATGAAATATGGCGGTGTGCCAGACAATAAAATAAAATACGTGCTTCTTGCACCAATTCAACCAGAGCTCTCTCTTTCTTAATCAAACATAAGAGTAACGTAATTGTGCTTTTGTTTTATCAGCGACACAGCGCTGCAGTTGTGTGCCATAGGCTTTATTTATTTGTCACTGATTATTTATTTAATTAATATTTCGCGTTTCCGAGGAAACTCACGCTCGGCATGCAAATGTGCCTTTATACGATGACCTCGCTGTTTGGTCTCTTCCCCAAAACAACCCCCCCCCCCCCCCCCCAACTGTGACGTGGGCGGCCTCAAGATCGTGGCATGGGAGATAGAGGCAAAGGTGATTTAGGTTAGCGTCTTTGTTTGCTAGAAGTGGAGTACATGTTAGCGAATAAACATGGATCGGTAAGGGGATGTAGTGGTCGGTAGAGAGTTTAACTACACTCCTGGAAATGGAAAAAAGACCCACCATACTTGCTCCAGACACTGCGAGAGGGCTGTACAAGCAATGATCACACGCACGGCACAGCGGACACACCAGGAACCGCGGTGTTGGCCGTCGAATGGCGCTAGCTGCGCAGCATTTGTGCACCGCCGCCGTCAGTGTCAGCCAGTTTGCCGTGGCATACGGAGCTCCATCGCAGTCTTTAACACTGGTAGCATGCCGCGACAGCGTGGACGTGAACTGTATGTGTAGTTGACGGACTTTGATCGAGGGCGTATAGTGGGCATGCGGGAGGCCGGGTGGACGTACCGCCGAATTGCTCAACACGTGGGGCGTGAGGTCTCCACAGTACATCGATGTTGTCGCCAGTGGTCGGCGGAAGGTGCACGTGCCCGTCGACCTGGGACCGGACCGCAGCGACACACGGATGCACGCCAAGACCGTAGGATCCTACTCAGTGCCGTAGGGGACCGCACCGCCACTTCCCAGCAAATTAGGGACACTGTTGCTCCTGGGGTATCGGCGAGGACCATTCGCAACCGTCTCCATGAAGCTGGGCTACGGTCCCGCACACCGTTAGGCCGTCTTCCGCTCACGCCCCAACATCGTGCAGCCCGCCTCCAGTGGTGTCGCGACAGGCGTGAATGGAGGGACGAATGGAGACGTGTAGTCTTCAGCGATGAGAGTCGCTTCTGCCTTGGTACCAATGATGGTCGTATGCGTGTTTGGCGCCGTGCAGGTGAGCGCCACAATCAGGACTGCATACGACCGAGGCACACAGGGCCAACACCCGGCATCATGGTGTGGGGAGCGATCTCCTACACTGGCCGTACACCACTGGTGATCGTCGAGGGGACACTGAATTGTGCACGGTACATCCAAACCGTCATCGAACCCATCGTTCTACCATTCCTAGACCGGCAAGGGAACTTGCTGTTCCAACAGGACAATGCACGTCCGCATGTATCCCGTGCCACCCAACGTGCTCTAGAAGGTGTAAGTCAAGTACCCTGGCCAGCAAGATCTCCGGATCTGTCCCCCATTGAGCATGTTTGGGACTGGATGAAGCGTCGTCTCATGCGGTCTGCACGTCCAGCACGAACGCTGGTCCAACTGAGGCGCCAGGTGGAAATGGCATGGCAAGCCGTTCCACAGGATTACATCCAGCATCTCTACGATCGTCTCCATGGGAGAATAGCAGCCTGCATTGCTGCGAAAGGTGGATATACACTGTACTAGTGCCGACATTGTGCATGCTCTGTTGCCTGTGTCTATGTGCCTGTGGTTTTGTCAGTGTGATCATGTGATGTATCTGACCCCAGGAATGTGTCAATAAAGTTTCCCCTTCCTGGGACAATGAATTCACGGTGTTCTTATTTCAATTTCCAGGAGTGTATTTCATTCGAAGTCCAGGTGGACGAAAATTGATTCGAGGTCGTTGTGGACTTTGCATTTTCGGACTAGAGAGGTTAATTAATTGGTCGATTTAATTAAGTAGTGATGGGCAATTTGTGTTAAATTAAATTGATTGCGCACTGGACTAGGGACGTGCGATTGCTCATGTTTACAGGAATGTGTTGGTAATGGAAGGATATTGTTGGGTAATTTGAATAGGGTGATCAGTTAAGTTGGAGCCTAACACACTTGCTGTTGTGGACTTTCCCAGTCTTAAGGAAATAGCTTTTGGCGCGAAAAGCGTGGCAGTGCGTTCTTTGTGCGAGAAACACACGTGGTAGATGGTGAATGGTTGGTCTTGGCAGGTACTAACTTGTTAGGGAAAAAGAATTTTGGCGGGAAACGTGTAGACAGCATCTGTGAGCAAAAGTAGTTTTTACAAGGGCGGTCATGAGACAGGTATGGCCAGGGGGGGGGACGTGTCCTACAGGAAGAAATTTGGCGGGAAACATGTGGGATGGCTTTATTTCTTTCGTAGAGATGTGCAGGTTTCAACGTGCTGCTTTGCGGAGGGGATAGACTCCCCCGTCCTGGAAAATATGTTGTTGTTGTTGACGAGAACGCTGGACCGGCCGTGACGTTGGGATATGCAGTCGCTCCCTTACCTGCGGCGACCGTGGCGGGTAGGAGTAGGTACCTCTGCTGGCGACTATTTCAACTAAACCAGTTCTTGTGTGAACATTGTGGTGAGTGCACTGGGTGCAGCTGCCATCTCCAACATGTGTGAACTAAGTGAGATGGAGAACAATTGATGACCATACTTATTGAAATAAAGACTTTCATCCTCTTTTTCTGCCAATTCACAGGAGGTGACTTACGTTAGTACAAGTGCAATTTATTATTATTTGACGCGTTATTGATAGGTTAGCAGTGGAAAAAAAATAAGTGAGTGGAAATGTGAGTAATTTGGTATGTGTGATAGATTATGGTGTTGGAATTTGAAGTTGGGACAGATATTTGTTGTGGGTGTAAAGGAAATGGTTTTCTGACCGCAGAAATCGGACATCTGGATTTTGTGTTAGTGGAGGCAGGCGAATAATAATAATAATATATGATAAATAATAATAAAAGATAAGTATGGTGTTGCATGTATTATCCTGTTAGAATTTGAATTTCGCGCCATTTTTTTCTGGAGGCTTAGGTTAGTGGACATAGCCCAATTGGGCTATTTTCCCGCCAAAATTCAAAATTGCCGCCATTTTTTCTCGAGGGTTAGGTTAGTGGACATAGCGCAATTCGCCTATTTTCCCGCCAAAATCCGCCATCTTGGATGACGTCATGCGAAGTTGGCAAGTCTACATGCCACCATCTTGGATGACGTCATCGCCTCCATCTTGAATAACTTTGGCAACAATGGAGACTGGGGTGACACATACTTAGCTCTACTACTCTTCGGCCGTATATTAATTCAGTTCTTTTTAAATTTTACATAAAGGTCTTCAGCTGTGTCAAAATTTTTGAAGATTGTTTTCATTTAAAAACAAAATATTTTCCTTAAAATTTGTTCTACCTCTAATTGTTTGTAATCCAGGCCGCAAGATGTTAGTTGTTCGATGTATTATGTGTGGCCTTCAGCCAAGGATTTAAGTGACCCCTTTTAATAAGGCCTTAAGCTGTATGTATTCTTTAAAGGAAATTTTTTTATAAGAAGCAATGGGTTTATTTTAAATTGTTTGTCTGACTAGTTGTTCAGGTCCTCAGCCGTTGTTTCAGATTTGTTTGCGGCACTCAGCTGTGCAATAGGTTAATGTTCCTTTAATTAGGCTTTTGGCCATTCTGCTGTAAGTTGAAAAGAAATTTCTTGGTTAGAAAAACGTGTTTACTAATGTGTTTTAGTTACAGTTGTCTTTCAGACGTGTAGTGTAGGCCTTCAGCCGCTAATTGCTTTCAATTGCATTTTTTTTAAATTTTTAACTTCTATTTTTAATTGCTTTTGATATGTAAGACAGGCCTCCAGTCGTTCTTGTTTTTGGTGTGATTTTGGGCCCAGATAACATCTCAAGTTTTCTTTAACTAGGCCTTCAGCTGTATTGTCTGATTGTGATATTTTAAAGCAATGGGTAAATAAGTGGTTCTCAGAAAAATAAAGATGTGTGTTTGATTGTGCAATTCACAGTGACTGTTTACGGCCCCATCCACAATCGCAACCTTATCCTGTACACCCTCTGAGTACCTACCAGGTCTCAAATGGTGGCAGAGCATGGTTACGATTGCGATATTGCCATTACAGTCCCTGTTGGTTTGAATTGTTTCCGTTACTATTGCACCATATTGTGTTGGTTGTTGATTGTTCCTCTACCTGTTTGTCATAACTCCTTTACTTGGTTTGCCGGTGCTAATTGGTTGACTGTTCTTGATTTGAATCGAGCCTATTATCAGATTCCATTAGCTGAAGAATGTTACAGCATTTTGTGCTGATTGGAATGTGTTTAACAGGATTCCATTTGGTTTGACTATTGGTGCAGCCGTTCTTACTCGTTTGGCGACTGTGTTTACAATTATTTGGACGACTTGGTAATTTATAGCCGTTCGTTTCAAGAGCATTTGGATAATATTCAGCAAGTTTTTGCGAGATTGCAGGGGACCGGGTTAACTGTTAAACCCACTAAACTGACGTTAGCCGGGCAGCAGGTGTCCTTTTAGGTCACCTAGTATCAGGTCAGAGTATTCGCATCGACAAGGAACGAATTAAGGCATCAAGAACTCTGCCTCCACCTACTGACAAGCGTGGAATTGCCAGGTTCATAGGTATGGCGAATTATTTTAGGTGTTTCGTCCGTAATTTTGCTCAGTTCGCTGCTCCCTTAAATGAATTGCACCGGAAAGGAGTGCGTTTTGACTGAGAACTTGCCCAAGAGGCCACGTTTGAGCACATTAAGGCAGCTATAGCCAAACATCCTTCCTCGCAGTGCCGGATTTTAATAAAAAGTCCATTGTCCAAACTGACGCTTCTAAAGTGGGTATTTCGGCTGTCATCCTCCAGGACTTCGATGGCCAGAGGCAGCCATTATCGTACACGTCTCGTCGGTTAACCAGTGCCGAACTTAATTAATCTGTCTACGAGTGTGAGGCAATGGCGGTTTTTTTCGCGCTGGAGAAGTACCGCTTTTACCTTGATCATCGGGTATTTGAGCTAGAAACCGATAATCAAATTCAATTTTGGTAAACTTATTTGGAATACAGTGATCAATAGATTATTATATTCTAAGTAACGTTCAGTCTTGATCATAACACTTATGGCTCAATAATAATGTGATCAAGACTGAACCGGGTTCCCGGGTTCGAATTCCGGCGGGGTCAGGGATTTTCTCTGCCTCGTGATGCTACCATCGCCACGTAAAACTGGCCCTATCGCCAGGTGTGCGGTACGCATTTCTGCATTTTAACTTGAGGTTAAACACATAAAAGGAACTTTAAATGTCCTTGCGGACTTTCTCAGCCGTTTGTTCACTGAACGTACATCTAGAGAGGGCACCTGAGAAACAGAGTCCTGCAAGGTTCGCAGGAGAGCTTCTGTAAAGTATGGAAGGTAGGAGACGAGGTACTGGCGGGAGTAAAGCTGTGAGGACGGGTCGTGAGTCGTGCTTGGGTAGCTCAGTTGGTAGAGCACTTGCCGGCGAAAGGTAAAGGTCCAGAGTTCGAGTCTCTGTCCGGCACACAGTTTTAATCTGCCAGGAAGTTTCATACAAGTGCACACTCCGCTGCAGAGTGAAAACCTCATTCTAGAAACATCCCCCAGGCTGTGGCTAAGCCATGTATCTGCAATATCCTTTCTTTCAGGAGTGCTAGTCCTGCAAGGTTCGCAGGAGAGTAAAGTTTGGAAGGTAGGAGACGAGGTACTGGCGGAAGTAAAGCTGTGAGGAGTAGTCATGAGTCGTACTTGGGTAGCTCAGTTTGTAGAGCACTTGCCCGCGAAAGGCAAAGGTCCCGAATTCGAGTCTCGGTCTGGCACGCTGTTTTATTGTTGTCGGCGGGTCCAAGTGACCCACGATTTCCGGTTAAGGGTTAATATTCTAGTACTGTGATGCAGAACATAACAGATATTAAGTTGGTAAGAAAATACTTTTTTTCAGGATGAGAGAGTCTTTAGAGGAAATATAGGGTATGTCATACTATTGTACGGGATTTTCACACTGAGAATTAACACGTAACGATACTTTAGCGATGTGAAAACCTATGTATGCTCCGATAACGTGTATAAAGGCGAGAAATCCACATTTATTAGAGAAATTCAAGCTGTATGGACAGCAAGGTGCCAATCTAGGATTGGCTATAGGGGATTTTATGAACTGAGGAGTCTATGGCCGCGGTGGAATTGCAGTAAGAAATCTGTGTCTAACCGCGCCTCCTTGTATTGCAGTGTGCTAGGAGCTACCATCGCCAGACCAATTAATTTCATTAATTAATCAATTAATTTGATATAAAAGTTTGATGTTGCATCATTTGCACCCGAGTGCAGGTGGTGGGTGTGGGTTCGCCATATAGAACAAATTAAAAGTGGCACTGCATCAGCCTTATTAACCGACTTACAAGATGTATTGATCCAGACGAACCGTTTATTTGCCTCGCAACTTGAACTGATATTAACGCAAAGCAAGAAGAAATTATTAAGAGCAGCAGAAATGAAATAAGCGATAAACCTAACATCAAAGTTGTGGCACTAAAAAGGGGGCGAAGTGAAGGATTTCTGCCACGGTGGAAGCAATATTACACAGGAAGGAGAAAGTTAGGAGTGCATAAGAAGCAGACATGAGAGAATATTTCATATGTTACTAGAAGAGAAAAACTGTAGAAGACAGAACTGAGGATGTTGGCTGCATATGACATCGATTCACTGAAAATGTTCCTAAAATTCTGTCGTTTACTAGTCGATTTTCTAAATCAGGACAGCAGTTACCAGAAGAATTTATTACAGCTAACAAGGCGGGATGCTCTGCATTATAATCCAAGAGAAAAGTCTAGACTGTCTTACATAAACCAAATTGAGTTTTCAAACCGAAGCTTCCAAAGTTACTGAAACTGGAAATTCAGCATAAATGTGTAGTACCAGTTCTGACTTACGACGGTAAGAAAAGCATTCAAGACTGAGGGTTGCTGTATGATTTGAAGTATTACGACAGACAGGAAGTCAAGCAAATATATCAGGGAATATAGTGATGCCGGGGCATTAATCACCGCGATAATAAAGATAAAATGCACCGAGACGGGACTTGTGGCCCCGACGAGTGGATAACTGCTGCACGGAAGTTCTTTGTTGCCTTCGAAGAGGCAAGCAGACGTTGGGACGATGACCTAATGGGAAATGAGCAGTTCAAGTTAGAAAATACGCTAGAATAGCGAGTGTATCAGAGAAGATTATAATTTTCCATGAAACGTCAAGTGCAGGTGTCGATCCTACAGAAGATTTTAAATGACTGATGACTGAGGAGATTATGATACTAATGACCTGATAAACACTAAAGTCTAGCTGTAACTGCTGGTTTCGGAGTAACAAAAGCGGTTTATTTCAGTACTCTTTACACAACACACAGTACAGCGGTAGCTAGGGGAACAAGTCTGTGCCTTGACGTCAAAAGTGTGACACACAGTCAGCCTAAAAATTTACCAAGGAAGCCGGTAGCCACTTCAAAGACTCCGAAACTGCAGCCAGGTAGAACGGAGCTACTGTTAGCTAGCTGGAGTCATAAGGGAGGTACAGTGCTGGCCGAAGTGACAGTTTGACTCATTACGGCTGGTTGTGCGAGCTATACTAGCTATGTGACGTCAGCAGGTGCATCCATGTGGAAGCCCTCCTACGGCGTCTCGCGGCGGTCGCTGAAATCTGTGAATATTATTTTCACAGGAAATCAATCTCAAGATCTGAAGGTGGAATTTATTAGAGGAATTGTATTTTAAATTAATTACCAACACGAATACTTGATAATTGTTTGGGGTTTCTTTTTCTCTCAGAAAATTTAATTTTACTCCTCATTGACTAACTGCGCTCAAAGTGGAACACTGCTTTAGTCCATCTACCACATGTCACCTCTTTTACTTATGTACCAAACTATTGTTTGCTTGCAGTCTTGTGGATATGGTACTGAATGACGGATGTTTATTTGTCTTTGCCCTGCCTGCCTTTTAGCCTAGATACGATCGTACATTAGCACGAAATGGTTCATATATAAAATAACTAAGTTCGCTGCAGAATATGTGCTATGTAAAATTATAAAACTTTAGTTGGAAGGATTATGAATGTCTGTTACACGAAAACTAGCGGTTAAGTTTCAACAAGATTTGTCTGTTATTCTTCGCACATCCATATTTAAACTGGATCAAGGTGGGACATTTTACTAGAAATTAAATTCCTTCATATGTACTTAAGATATTATATTTACTTCGCAACTAGTTCCGACGTTTCGTCAACGCTATCTTCAAGCCCTTACACTTTGATGAAATCAGTTGTGTGTTGCTCAGTCTAGAAGTCCTCGTTGAGACCAACATAGGCTCCACATGAATGGCGGGCAGTAACGAGTGTCTATTATTCGAGCACATTCTCCCTAGTAAATAAATAACTGGATTCTGCAGTCTGTACTTTTAATCAGCAAGCAACGGCGCAGATAATACATTATTACACATCGTAGGTAGGGTTTATTCCTGAGCTGGTTCACAGTCTATAACCGAAATAACTAAATTTTACTAAATTTATGGCTGGACTTCACTATAAGAATTTCTGTGTATCGCAAACTGAGGACACACGTGATCGTATGCCATTCAGATAGTCAAGTCCAACATGTCATTACTGTACTGATACATGAATGTCAAACATCCTTCATTGTGACCCAGAAATGGGACCTGACCTACAAACCTCATTGGTTACAACTTCTACAGCTCAGCTTCTAGCCACTACAGTCACCAGTGCTACAAGTCGCTATAAATTACACGAAATTTATAATTTTCGAACAAAAATCACGATTTAAAATTTTAAAACATTGTTAGCTAAACGCCATTTCACTGAGCATTTTAGTACAAAACATGACGCGGTTAGGTAACTTATTAAACATGAAATGATGAAGTTATGGTTATTCACAGATGAGATCAACGGATCAACGATCTTAACTTTCACAGGAATGATCCTACAAGAACGTATAATACATCATTTTACGGTAAACTGTCCTTCAGAGTCTCTTCTTAGGTACCAGTAAAACTTTGTTATTTATCATCACTGGCTTCTAAATCAGTATATTGGGACAATAAGAATAAGCAACAAAAGTATCTGCAAATATTCACAAGTATGTGGAGAGAAACGGGATGGAAGGAGACGGATGCTCCACACAGTGGTGTGTTATTAGTAAAATTACAATTGCAGCTGTTGTGTTTATTCACAATGATAGAATTATAATAACTGTGTATATATAAATTATCGTTTATCGCCCAATAATCAGCTGCTGTTGTCACCTTAATATGCCTTGTTGATTATCATATCTGCTTTATTTCAGCAACAACAAGTATACTTACATTGTTCACTACTGAAACAATAATACTAATAATAAATCTGAGAACAAATAACATACTGAGGCACTTCGTGGCCCACCGCTGACGACAAAGGGATTCCACTTAGACTGGACCTGGATACAGTGAGACTTATTTGATAGCCACAGAAGAAGGAAGTTACGGGCCGAGGAACAGGTAAGAGACGACATCGAACTTTGAACACCTCAGACACTTCAATCAAGGCTTAGAGGCACTCCCACTACAACGTGCTGAGATGGCTGGTAAATTGCAGCCTGTTTGACTGTCCAGAAGTATTTACCTGATTACGAACATTCGTAAGGCATAAAATACGATGCATACAAACATTTTCCAATATTTTTTATCTTGAATTGCATGTGACATATTCTAGTTTTTGTTTACATACAGACTTACCTTGTGCCTACTTGGATAGAACATTTCTGGGAAGATGCATAAGGCATGGTGGTCCCACCAACTGGCCTCTGCGATCACTGAATGTAACACCACGGGTTTAACAAACACCAGTGAGCGACACTGCAGCATTATGGTGCAGAATTACTAACGACATAACAGCTATCACTCACGAAATGCTATCACACAGGTTGGACTGGAATATCGCCTGGACATGCTTTGGGGAACGAAAGGAGCACATATCGTAATTTATTAATTGTGTGTATGTATGTGTGTGTGTGTGTGTGTGTGTGTGTGTGTGTGTGTGTGTGTGTGTGTGCGTGTGTGTACGTACACAAAAACTTGAATAGTTTACCAGCCCTTTTATGAATGAACAGAAAATTATTATGAGAATAATTAAACTCTTTACGATGAGAAAATGCACACTTAAATACTATCTTTGAAACCCATGATGATAATTCAAACAAAACAACGCTGGTCACCCTACGTCGCAGGGCCAAAATGAAATTATCAAAGTAATTCAGGTACTAAGCAGCTCCAATTAAATTATTAATTGCCATACAGTGAAGCCGATAGCGGCAATTCAACAACATAAGTTCATCAAGCATATGTATATGCTTCAAAACTGCGTAAACAGGTTAAGTCCCAATGAAATCTGTCTTCCACAGCGAATGCAAGATGATTTGATTTATCAAGCAGTTGCAGTAAAAGTTATTAACGGAAAATTATAGGTCAAGAACGTCAATTGACCAAGCAAATAACTATACATAGCAACTACACAAGTTGCTTAAGGTCAACGATAAATATCTACCATCATGAACCTATTTTAAGTAATACAACTGCACACACAATTTTCGTTGGGGAATACGATTCCTCGCTATAAATATCAGTTTACGGCAACACTGCCCAATCTTAAGTAAACACAATGTCACTACAGGGAATTTTAATAGCATTTACCACAGCTAAAGAGTAAATGAATTAATTATAGGTGGCCATGCAACAAATTTAACAAATTATACAACTGGTGAAAATGCTTCAGGGCGTTCATGAAGTTAGTATCGAGTTTGAAGGATCTTAATATTACATTTGAAGGCCCCTCTACTGGCGGGATTAGGAACTCCGAAAGCTTGACGGCGGAATGGCCGACCCAAAACACAGGTTAAGCTTATGGATGAATTCCGTCTCTAGACGATGTTGCTCAATTTAATAAAACCTGTAAATTAGAGACTATCCTTTTAAGATATCACTCAATTAAAGAAGGCTATGGAGCACTGAATAAATAATATACGAAACATGTAATTTACAGAATGATTTTTCAGAAAGTTTGATTGAGTACACAAAAAACCAGTAACGCTACTCAGTTACATGGCGAGTAGATATACAAAAAAAGGTAATTTACGTTCTCCACAATTCGCAAATACACGAACAGAAAATCTGCTAAACACAGGCTATATCTGAATGCACATGAACGCCTTTGGCCCACTACAGCAAAACAGAGGAATGACCATAAATACCGGCTAGACCCGAAAGGAATCAGAGCACAATCTGGAACGCAGGACCGACGTCTGTAAGAATAAGATTTCTTCATGATACAAAAGGCCTCAGCATACAGTCCACAAGATCGGCACGCCACTTTTCCCCTAGCAGGCTCGTTTCCTCCAGCAGTCGAGTAGGCTGGCAGTTAAACTCCAACCAGCCTGATGGCCCCAATAACACAAGCCAGGTCGCTGCCTTCAAGCTATTGTCGGCCAAACAGAGTGCTCACACATCCTCGGTAAACCCAGACCCCTAACTACCCACTCCACTGCCAGCAAGTAGTTAACAACAAGTGATCAGCCGTGGGAAAGCTAAATGCGTCAGGGAATATGCTGTCAACGCGGATCTCCACAACAATTTCCGCTACACCTAAGGTGTTGTCGGCATTCCTAAAGAAGGACTGAAAAATGAGTGGGCTCAAGAAGGTATAGTACAGTGCATCAGGTACAACCAAACTTCTTTATCCTCACCTTCACTAGCAGGAAACGCCAAGAGTATATCAAGCCAGGTTTCTTACACCTAAGAGTGTGGCCCTAGATCGTTGGGCACGCAGCTGTCGGTTGTAAAGGAGAATCCACTTGAGGCAAATGTGATGGAGCCACTCACAAAGGAGCTGGCTGTTTGTCTCCTCCGAAGAATGTCATTTGTTCTTGGGATCACCATGTATGGAGTAGGGACTGCAGAATACAAGATACTGGGACTGGAAACAATGAGGCATATTCCATATGGTGAGGCTAAGAAAACGTGTAAATCCACACAGCCTCCCACATTTACTACATCTCCCATTTCAGATCTTAAAAAGCGTTTTGACACCTGATGCGTGTACACAAATGAAGGTTGCTAGTGTGAGCACTAATACCTGAATTTGTAGGTACTCTAGTACAGCTGCAGTTATTACAGAGCGCACAGCCGCCTGAGAACGTCGGAAAGGCCGACACTGCCGAGCTCCCAGCACGTCCAGAGGCAGGGTCTGGTAAACAGTCCGGCACTGTCTCTACAACTGCCTTCCCTGGCCATGAAAGCATATGGTAAGCTTCCATTACAGTTGTAAATAGATGGTAAATTGTTAGGCCATGCCAATGTGATTCGACCTGATGGCTGTACTTCGCCTGCTTCAGAGCCAATGGAATATACCATCTGCCAAGGGCAACCTTCTCAAACTAAGTCTGAATCTCCACAAAGTGGCAGCACCACTCCCCACTGGAGAGCCAGAGTGAATGGTGAACTCCTGTTATAAGCGGTTACAATACTAAAACAGAACGTCCATGGGTTCAGGATGCATTTTAAGGAACTGAAACTCCTAGTAAAAGGACGTCCCCAGTGGTTCTGCTTACAAGAAAAGTATGTTAAAGCACCTGACACTCCTGGGTTCTGGGACTATTCCCTCTTACACAAAGATGACCTGACTGGGGAAAGGGCCAAGGGAACGGCGACTGTGTTTGTCTATAATGCACACCACTCCTCAGCTATCGACTTGGTTAATGACCTGCAAGCAGTAACCATTGAAGTTCATAGAGGTCAGCAGACTAGCATCTACTCCCTGTACTTACCACTGAGGAAGCGAGAAATTCTGAGAGGCTGTTAGAGACCTTTTAATACCTATCCCCCACCCATTTTCCTACAGGAAGATTTCAGTGCCCATAGGTTATTATGAAGCTCCCACTTCTCTTGCCCCAGAGCTTGGGGATTATAGAGCATCATGAAGTCTCAGGAGTTCGGCATTTTAAATATTCGTGACTCATCTTAACGCAGCTAGTGGGTCATCCTCAGCCATCAACCACTTTTTCCGCTCCCCAGATCTTGAACATTCGTTCAGATGGAAGTTACTTCCATTCCAGAGACCACCTCCCACTGGTGATTCATCCACGCAAAGACGATGCCAGGATGGAAGACCATCAGAGATCACTAAATGGTGGAAGAGAATGGAAGCTTTCGAAATGTGGTGCTATAGAAGAATGCTGAAGATTAGATGGGTAGATCACATAACTAAAGAGGAGGTATTGAATAGAATTGGGAAGAAGAGAAATTTGTGGCACAGCTTGACTAGAAGAGGGGAACAATTGGTAGGACATATTCTGAGGCATCAAGGGATCTCCAGTTTAGTTTTGGTGTGCAGCGTGGAGGGTAAAAATGGTAGAGGGAGGCCAAGAGATGAATACACTAAACACATTCAGAAGGATGTAGGTTGCAGTGGGTACTGGGAGATGAAGCTTGCACAGGATAGAGTAGCAAGGAGAGCTGCATCAAACCAGTCTCTGGACCGAAGAACACAACAACAACAACATGGTTTTGAAGTACAATGTCTTTTTGTTGTATTTGGTATATGCTAAGCCTGTGTGAACAGGTCTATGTGGAAGAGATATTAAGTACCATGGACTATGTACTACTGCCCTGGTTTGTGTCTTATACTTACAGAATTTCCTAAGAGAGCACAGCTATAGCTGTTCTATCATTGGATATTTAATTATGACTGTATGCAATGTCTATAGTCAATAATATTAGAAATATGAAACATAAATTAAAACGTACCGGGTTCTCACCGCTGGGCTCTGTTTTTTTTAACCTTAAATTATTAATTAAACTTACCACAAAGTGCTAACTTAATGTCGAATTCTTACAGCTCTGGTTTAACTGGCACGCCTAGGCATTAGACAAGAACAACTTCTTATTTGCTTGTCTCACGGTGTATGAACGCTGGAAATGACGATATCAAAGCTGATGGCACTTGCGAAGCACTGCTGTTGCCGCAAAGTCGATAAGTGCTTCCTGTTTGCTCTAATTAATTACATCAATAAGACCTTCCCTCGTAACATAATTGAGCTTGGCTCGCGAAATAAGAACACTGGAACATTATCCAATAGCGTAACGAGCTGACCACAAAAATTTAATAGTGAAAAACTGACGTATATAATGAATTGAGTGTTTAGGAAATTCGTTGATATACATGGTAGCCAAATATTGCAGTGGTATCATAAAGAATTATTACATTTTGAAGTCTGATAAGGTTTTGGTGATGCAATGTTCCAGACGGTTTCTAGTTTCAGTTGAACTGAACCAATGAAACCTAAATGAGAGCCACCAGATGAGCTGTTTTTTGATAAACACATACACAAATTCATCCACCTGGGTAGAGAATATAATACGTTTATTTTTGATGGGACTGAGACAGTTATATTTTACTATCATGACTTTGCTTTGGGAACTATTGCTCCATCATCAGGTGCTACGTATCAATTAGTTTTTCAAGTCTTCGGTTTGGGACAGGAGGCCCAGTAATCACAGTGCATGTAACCCGTATTGCCCTTGCACAGGAGTTTCATGCTGGCGAGCGGTTCTCTGCTGGAAGTGGGGGAACGCATAAACGACGAAGGCAGCCAAATGTTGTCAACGTTCGTTATTCCATCATAAACAGACCTATCTGGTGCATCCTCGAGAAAGCAGACAACACGCAACAGGCACTGGTCCATGGACCCTAACGTCAGAATCAGGGCTTGGAGCTGTAAGCATCCTCAAAAAAACGGTACTGTAGAGCGTGCCCTTGGTGCCTTGTACATTCCAATCGCCAACTGTTTCGATGATAGGATGGTGTGACAGCTTCCCAAGTCGAGTGGCTGGATTGATACATGTCAGTGGCAGCGGAAGACAGATGTACTGCAGCGGGTGATGGACCGTGGATCGTTTACTATTGCATCTGGCGGACTCCAGTAGCACGGAGCTGGATGGACCTCACTTCATACCGCGGGCTATGAGGAAGTGGCAGTAGCCACAGTAGGCTGTCTCAATGAGACGGCGGTAGAATGAGGGCGACCTAACAGCCTAGCCATCGCTAGTCCTCAGCGTCACTGCTACCACAATAGCTGCATCAGGAGACTTTCGTCGACACCGCGACGCAGACTGACACGAGGTAGGTGTCAACGCATAAACAGCCTGTGCCGATAACTTACTCGTATGCAATAAACCGATCGCAACTATCACCTAGTATTTCGTCGAACCTCCATTGCTCTTAATAACTGCGAAAATCCTCTTAGCTATTGATTGTACAAGGGCAATGATATCTTCTTCCTAGATTGAGGTCCACTCCATTCGAATTTTAGTTTCCAGCTCGGCATTCTCAAACTGTCGAGTACTGCGATAAACACGCAATACAAGTATTCACCATAAATCTCCATCGGATTCAAATCTGGACTTTTCAATGGCGAGCACAGAAATGGATTTCTTCATCTTGAAACTGCGACTTTGCCTTGATAGGCCTGTGAACCCCAGCGTTATCGTGGTGGAATAGGAAATTAACATCGTCAAATTCCTCATACATATGAACCAATTCAGTTTCCAGCATTCCGTATAATCAGTGGAGTTCATTTCTGGGTACAGCCATGCTATGTTTGACGCGCCTTTGTACGAAATGATGCCCAAGTCATAACCCTGCCACCGCCGTGGTTTTTACACATTTCAAAGTGTTCTTCCGTAAGTAGATCATGACCGTAATATTGAAAATCGTCTTTCCCATCCAAATTAAACTTCTTCTGAGCATTGAAAGTTACTTTGTTCTATTCTACGGTCCACGACATACATTCTTCCGAAAACTTTATACGATCCTTCTCATTCACATTGTTGAAAAGTGGCTTATAGAACCATTAGTTGAACGCTAGTTTCGTGTCTGGAGCCAGGGTTTGTCTAAAATGTCTGGAAGAGACTGGCAACTGAAAATCATTCTCATCTAAGAGGAACGCAAGCCTCTGAATTTTGCTTTACGCAGAATCAAACGCGTCCGTGTTCGCGTCCGCAAAATTATCAACAACACAAATTGAACGCTCTAATTTCGTAGCAATCTGGTGAGTTGGGCACCTTGATTCATGCTTGCTCGTCACCCGATGAATGCTTTCCACGTGGCATTATCACAATAACATCCGTACGAGCTTAGCAGACACATTTTCAAACTATAACTGTAGTGAACTGTTGACATTCAGCACAGTGCTCGTCATCCAGTGGACCTTCGTTTATACCACCTTCCACCTCTTCCTTCGCGAAAGACAGCCTTTTTTTCGATTTTTAAGTACTCGGTCTAATTTTAGGGTAAAATGGAATTAATTTTGTTTTGCTTTCTTGTACACTGTTCGGGAAAAATGTGTCCAGTGCCAAATACATAAATAAACATTTTCTCCACTAAGAACCACATGCCATTGTACTAATTTCGCCACCATTTACCAGAAATTAATGAGATGGGACCTGGATAATTTGAGAGAAGCAGAGGTTGTTGAGAGCTTCAGAGTAACTATTAGGCAATAGGTGACTAGAACAGGGGAAAGGGATACAGTAAAACACGAATGGGGAGCTTTAAGAGATGAAATATGAACGCAGCATAGGATCAAATAAGTAAAAAGACAAGAGCAGGTTGATATCCTTCGACAGTACAAGGAATATTGAATTTATCTGATGAAAGAAAACTTAAAAATGCTGCAAATTACGCAGGCAAAAGGAAATACAAACGTTTGAAAAATGAGATTGATAGGAAATCCAAAATCGCTAAGCGGAAGTGGCAAGAGGACAAATGTAAGGACTTATAAGCAAATGTGACTAGGGGAAAGATAGATACCGCCTACAGAAAAAATAAAGGGGCCTCTGGGGAAAAGAGAGGCAGCTGTATTAATATCAAGATCTCAGATGGAAAATCAGTCTTAAGCAAAGAAAGGAAAGCTGAAAATGAGGTGGGAGATATGATACTGTGAGAAGAATTTGACAGGGCCCTGAAAGATCTAATTCGAATCAAGGTGCCTGTGGTAGATGGTTAGTGATAGCCTTGGAAGAGTCGGCGATGACAAAACCCTTTCATGAGGCGTGAAATAGGTATGAGACAGGCGGATTACCCTCAAACGTCAAGAGGAATGTACTAATTCCAATTCCGAAGGAAGCAGTTGCTGATATGTTGGAAATTTGGGGAATGGTTGCAAAATATTAGCATGAGTTATTTACAGAAGAATGGTAAAACTCATAGAAGTCGACCTAAGGGAAGATCAGTTTGGACTCTGGAGAAATGCAGGAACACGAGAGGCAATACAGACTTAGAAGCTAGGATATACAAAGACAAACCTAGGTTTATAGCATTTGTAGATTTACAGAAAACTTTCGACAGTGCTGAATGGGATACTCTTTTTGAAATTCTGAACATAGCGGGCGAAAAATTCAGGAAGCGAAACACTATTTACAACTTGTACAGAAACTGGACAGCAGTTACAAGAGTTGAGCGACAAGAAATGGAAGTAGTGATTGGGGAGTGACACACGGTTGTATTCAATCTGTGCACTGAACGAGCAGTAGAGGAAACGAAAGAAAATTTTGTCGTAGGAATTAAAGCTCAGGGAGAAGAAACGAAAACTTTTAGGTTGGCCGATGAGATTGCAATTCTGTCAGAGACAGCTAAGGACTAGGAAGAGCAGTTGAATGAAATGGACAGTGTCTCAAAAGGAAGACCCAAGATGAGCACCAGGTAAAGCAAAACAAGGGTAATGGGATGTAACAGAATTAAATCAGATGATTCTAAAGGAAATAGATTAGGAAATGAGACACTTGAAGTAAATGAGTTTTGCTATTTGAGCAGCAAAGTAACTGACGCTCGCCGAGGTAATGGGATATAATATTTAGACTGGCAAGGAGCAAGAAAAGCATTTCTGAAGAAGAGACATTTATTAACACAGAATATAGAGTTCAGGGCTAGAAAGTATTTCTTGAAGATATTTGTCTGGTGTGTAGCCATGTATGGAAGTGAAACATGGACCTCAAACTGTTTAAACAGATAGAAAATAGAAGCTATCGAAATATGGCGCCAGCGAGAAATACTGAAAAGTAGATGGATCGATCACTTAATTAATGAGGAGGTACTGAATAGAATTGGGGAGACAAGTAATTTGTGGCACAACTTGATCTAAGTAAAGTATCAGTTGATAGTGCACATTCTGAGACACAAAGGAATCACCAGTTTAGTACTGGAGAGAAGTGTGAGGGAAAAATCGTACGGGGAGACGGGGAGACCAAGAGTTAAATAAACGAATGCAGAAAGCAGTTGAGAAAGATGCAGGTTCAGCAGATTCTTATGGCGAACTATCCCTGAATATTCTATCAATGGAGAGACCATTATGACTTTTTCAGTTACTGACAACATGTTCCGTGAATATACAATGTGCCTGTAGAACAGAGGTTTGTATTGTCTTCTGCATCATCATACTTTCGCTAATTGTTAATTACTGCGTCTTATAGGTTCAAAGTATGAGATTCAAAATGGTTCAAATGGCTCTGAGCACTATGCGACTTAACTTCGGAGGTCATCAGTCGCCTAGAACTTAGAACTAATTAAACCTAACTAACCTAAGGACATCACACACATCCATGCCCGAGGCAGGATTCGAACCTGCGGCCGTAGCGGTCGCGCGGTTCCAGACTGTAGCGCCTAGAACCGCTCGGCCACTCCAGCCGGCAGTATAAGATTCCATTGTACCTTTGTCCACTCTCATGCCCTCTTCGAGCACACTGTTGGCGGAGCAACAGTCTTCTCTTACAGCTGCTGATGATTTTTGTTCACAATCTAAACAGTCACTGGGATCGCACTTGCACCCAGGACATTTGGATCGCAATTAAAAAACGCTTGCAAGAGACACGGTGAATCCATGTCTGGTTGCAGCTTCAAAAACCTGGTAAGCGTGATGACCGGTGGCAGTGTTTTGTATCTACATCAGGGTTGGGCAAAAGGGTAGAAAACAGAAATTCGAACACAGACATGTAATTGTAGGGGCACACACTTAAACTCTGGACTTGTAGTGTTGGTTACAGGAGGTCAAACAGTGCTCACAGTTCCAAGCTCCCCACTCTAAGTTTATGTAAAAAATTTAGCCCAACTTTACCTCCCTCTTTACAAAAGTCTACGTATTACCAAAACTAAGTCACCACAAACTGTTATGCAACATGAACTCACGTGTTAACCTTTGACTGAAAAGAATCTAATTTGAACTGAACTGTAGCTAGTCTCAGTACACTTTGTACGCAACTGAAATAAAAATATTATCTGGCACTAACCAAAATTTCCATTTACATCTCGTCTTGACAACAGCAAACAGCAAATACACAACGGCTAAGCTAGATTTCTATTTTTAAATAAAATTTCCAAACAGTATTCCAACAGATGCATAGGCTACCACTTGGTGCAATGTGATAATGTGTAATGATAAACGTTCTTCAAATAGTGGAATGGGGAGAGTAACTATTCCTATGAAATGACATTTCAAAACAACGATGAACAAGAATGCAGTATTTCTCATTATCTTCACACACAGTATTGGTCTGAACAACACTATGTTTAACAAAGTGAACAACGATTTGAAAAAGGTACGGTGTTAACAGAGAAATTCTACAAAACCCAAATAGCTTAATCAGTTGATATCTTAATGCATGACTCAGAGGAGTGGGGTGGTCATTCTCTCAGCTCTGAGCAAGTTACCTATGTGAACTATGGTTTCCCAAATTAGATGCTGCCAGTCATCTCAAATTTTTTCTCGTTACAATAAATGACATTATTCATAATTTATGTTATTTTCACCTTCGAGTATATAGATTATATTCGTGCTTGTTGTCCTTACACTAAATATTTCTTCACCTAACTGATACAATCACAAGTCAACGCAGCACTACTGACTACGCCCACCACCCACAACACTTCAACTAAGAATGTATCAGATTGCGCAGAGGCAAAGACTGTGCCACAAAAGTAGTTTAACATTAACATAACCTGCTCTCTCTCTGTGATGTAGACATCAATAACTTACAAGAATCAAAATTACAGCCCACCTGGCGTATCCTCCACCTTCCCCAATAAGGACTTTAAACAAACTTCATCTCATATAGGAATAAGACGAGGACAAAGTTTTATACATTATGAATAGGAACACTCAAGACACGTTAGAAATACTAAGAGAAAAATCGCTTTACATGAATATGAGTTTATACTATATTATATTATATTACATTATAAGAAAAAAAATATTTGCGAAATTTCAGAACATGTGAATGAAGAAATTAACAAAAATCACCATAGCTATACATCATGGTTCATGATGTGTATGAGAATGTTCTGCAAAGAGCTATTTTGATTGTTTGTGTCACATTTTGTACTGAAGTGGTATGGTGATCTATGCTGTTATTGAAGCTCACAGAAAGTGCGTTGGAGTGTCTGTATCACACAAGGGCTACATTTCTGAAGCATCGTCACATTGACAGTAGTAATTTGCACGATGAAAGTAGAAAGAAGTGTGTCCTTGTCACAAACGACCAAACGTTCTGGTCGGCCGGAGTGGTCGAGAGGTTCTAGGCACTTCAGTCTGGAACCGCGAGTCCTCTACGGTCGCAGGTTCGAATCCTTCCTCGGGCATGGATGTGTGTGACGTCCTTAGGTTAGCTAGGTTTAAGTAGTTCTAAGTTCTAGGGGACTGATAACCTCAGAAATGGTTCAAATGGCTCTGAGCACTATGGGACTTAACAGCTGTGGTCATCAGTCCCCTAGAACTTAGGACTACTTAAACCTAACTAACCTAAGGACATCACACACATCCATGCCCGAGGCAGGATTCGAACCTGCGACCGTAGCAGTCGCGCGGTTCCGGACTGCGCGCCTAGAACCGCGAGACCACTGCGGCCGGCTTGACCTCAGAGGTTGAGTCCCATAGTGCTCAGAGCCATTTGAACCATTTGAACCAACCAAACGTTCTATAGCACGTTGAAATACGAGGTGTCACTGTTGTAGGAAGCTATGTGGAAGCAGTCTCAGTGAGACCAGACACAGTTCTAAATTGCTAATAGGTAGTAGTATCTGTCTGAAGCAGATTAGATCTATTGAGAACTCCAAAAACATCTTGCAGTATCGAAGAGTACCTTATAAAACTCAGTTTTAGCTTGTATCGGCAAGGAAGTCGGCATTTGGCACATAGTTAGTAGAAGTATTTCTTTTGCCCTGGCTAGTCTCAATATTTATGGTGAATGGCCAATCAGTTACAGTTTGTTACATTTACAATATAGAGATACCTATATTAAGACGGGAGTGATAAGATTTTACACAGTTGTTCTTATGGACTTCACATGTAGTCTAATGGTTACAACAAATTTCTATCTCTACGTTAAAGTAAGAAAAAATCGCATCGACGTTTTACAATAATGAATTAGAGAAACATCAGAGAAGTAAATCATGTTAAACGGTATACAGTAATATGTGTGATAAGAAACATTATTAAATGTATTTGGAATGACATACAAAAAATACTAAATCTATTCATATAAATATGTGTGTGTGGACATCAGCGAAATACACGAAAGAGAAACTTTAGGATATTGATCACACACAAGAAATAAGCACATAAGGATAGAAGGAGAACACGAAAACATAATGAGGAAAAACATGGTTTAGGGGTTACCAAGGTTCACATCAAAGAATTTTATGCAGTCAGCCAAACATCAGTCTGTTATTGTACCTAATACACTCATTAATTAGCATGGTATCTAGTTATATTTTATCCTTTAGTTTGTGCACCTTTTAATCGTTTTACCCATAATTTCTGCAAAATTCCAACAAATAATACTGTTTACTTTATCTCCTTGCTTCTCTCTGTCGTATATTTCATTCATTCTTATAAGTTCATATTATCTAGCTCCATGGCCCTTCGTAACCATATGTCATCTTTGCACTACCTAACCATCTCTCATATATGTTCTACCTAACCATATTTCGTCTGATATTTACTCTGACTAATCATTTCATCTCAAATTCATCTTTCTAATCATTTCTTTCTTCATGTAAATGTTGTACAACTTCCTTTTTTACCTTTTTCCCTTTGCTTGCTCCATACACCTGTTTCTTGACTTCTTACACATCTTTCTTGTCTTATGAGAGCTTACTGCAGTACTACATTTAACTTAACTATTTTAATAATGGCGCTGCATCCTACAGTGACAATTTATACAGAAAATATGCATTACAAAGAAACTCAATAAAGAGAATAAGAGGCAAATACAACCTGAAAATTCCTAAAGCTAAAGCAGTGCATGTTATTACATTACATCACATGTAAATACAAGAAAACAATTTGACTGCAATGTCACACATGTTAGTAGACAAAAATATATGAAAGACTCTTATCCTATGCCATGGCAAAAAGAGAAAAGCAGAAAAGCAAAAAGAAAATCATTAGTATCTTACGTACATGCTGTATCTCCTTTCTCTTCTTGGTTTACTTTTTATTCTAAGTATATTATCACACCTCACGAGTCATGAGTTTCGTGATCATTGAGTATAGCCAAAAATATTTCGCAAATGAACAACACATTTATGATGACTGTGTAGACTCTCAGGAATGGTTTATAAAATACTGTCAGTGTTCATTTTATTAGAAATCATTTATTCTTATTCGGTTTCCACATGAAATTTCGATGTTTGTTGAATTTGTTGAGTAATAAACGAAAGTCTCTCGATTCTTGTCAACGTTTAGCTGACGGGAGTCGCTCCGGCATGCGGTGCAGTAGCATTGTTCATTGCTGCAAAGCAAGAAATGTATTAGAAATAGGTGACATGTAGTTCTATCATCTGGATACACCTTTAATACATATAATTATTTTATAAATGGTCTGATACTCAAAATATGACGAAGTCCCTTACTATTTGTCTGAATAGTTCCAATTTCGTTCTTTATTGCTTTCTCGTCATTGAGTATCCCCTGGATTTGCTGATCTAACTTCAGTTACATCTGTAACACTGAACTATCCCTTCCTGTATTTTGCCACTGTGAGTTATTATGTATATTACTTTGACTATGATGGTTGCTAGTTGCAAATTTTTTTTGCGCTGTGTTCTGCGGATTTTGTCTATCTGAATTGCGCCCATGAGAATCTGGATAATTGCTATCGAAGTTAGAGTACTGATTATTTTCATTATTGTGGTAATCGTGATTGCGCCTGTTCAGCTGCGAGAATAGTAGGTCATACGGACGATGTCGGTTATCCATCTGTATTTGTTTCTGTGGCTTTGTTTGTTACGCAAGTTCATATAGTTTTCTTTTCACGCGGTACAAAAGCGTCATAGTTTCTGCTGTCATATTGACTGTGTTTTTTTATGAAGACGTTGTCACAGTCCAATTCCAGTTCCGGAAGTAATGTTTGAAATACTTCTAAATCACCTTTACATCTGTTGCCCTAAATTACGTGGCTCAAATGTGTAGGAAACTTTGTTCAGCAAATGCGAATTAAGTCTGACGAACTCTGTGGGTTTGATAAGTACTGATTTCTGCGTACCACGTTTCCAAAATATTTCCTGGGCGTGAGAGGTCAGACTGTTCTAACGTTCGTAATAGGCTACAAAACTGCTTGGTAAAAGTCATTTACCGTTTGGAAAACTCTCAATAATGACAGCATTTTTGCTAGAGGTTCATTTTCCAAGTAACCGTGTTTAAGTTTCCAGTTTGGTGGTAAAAAATGTAGGAACTGATTAATCCAAGTTTGGGGGTGAATTTCGTTACTAATTCCAGAAAACGTTTAATTTACGTACTGTCAATAAGTGTCTCTAACAGAATTTCCTTTTTTGTGTGAACCAGATTTTTGCTATTGCACCACGTTGGCGATTCATTGTCGTATCTGGATGTGTGATAGTGTTCTCGTGCAAAATCACCTAAACGCCACAAATTGTATGGTTACCAAAGTTTTCTGAATAGGAATGTAAACGGTCAAATTCGTCCTTTTGGTATTCGCTGTTAAGCTTTCTTTCAATACACTCGTCTTTGTCATTCATAGCGTTCCTTCAAAGCTTGTTTTTTCGATTAACTTTCTCGTGTTTTTTTTTTAAATTTATTGATAACTGGTATTCTGCTGTGTCTGAAAATTGCACTGGCATTGTGTCATTCGAACCTCTGTCTGCACTGACTGTCAAATTTCTCATTTTCATTATCAGGTCACCAACTTTTTCTTTAATTGAGCTTTACTGTTCTTTACGTTCTTGAGAATTTAGTCTCAAAGTTTCCACTTGTTCGTTGATTTCTTTTACCGTTGTGTTAAGGTATTCGTTTTGTTGTTTTATCAGCGTAGCTATCGCACTCTGGATTACAGTGCTGAATTTAGTTAACAATTCGTCCCTGTCATTACCCTGGTTCATTTTCATGTTTTCGTGTTCTGTTTCAAGTTTATGTTATATAATTGCAAAACTAATAATTATTGTTTGAAGGTTATCTTTAGTTTCTTCCCTAGTCTAATTCAGAATATCGACATTCATGGCTTTCTTCTAACTAACGTGGACACCTGACTCAATCCAAGCATGCTCTCGAATTCCCTAAGTATAGATCCACTGTGCTAAGACTCCACAATAGTAACAGATGAACAGTGGAGTAGTGTCTTAGAAACGCTTTGTCTTATTACCGACCGTGGTACTGATATACACTGGTAATGAAGACAATCAAGTCAAATGTACGTTCGTAAATATCAAATACCTTAAGAAAATTTACAGCAGGACAATACTATACACCATACGTCGAGAACTGCTACAGAGTGGTTGCAGGAACACTCTTCTGAGTTTAAATACTTCCGCTGGCCGCCAAACTCCCCAGACATGAACATTATTGAGCATATCTGGGATACCTTGCAACTTGCTTTTCAGAAGAGATATCCACCCCCTCGTATTCTTACGGATTTATGGACAGCCCTGCAGGATTCATGGTGCATTTCCCTCCAGCACTACTTCAGATATCAGTCGAGTCCATGACACGTCATATCGTGGCACTTCAACGTGCTCGCGAGGGCCCGACACGATATTAGGCAAGTGTACTAGATTCTTCGGCTGTTCAGTGTATATGTAAGAACCATGTGACATGCTTTTTCAACGTATTGCATGTTATTTCTTTATATAAATCCGTTACACTTCTCAAATGCTTTATTCATGTTCCTGGTTGCTAGCTCAACGACTTGACACGTACATAGATGTCATTCAGTTACAGTAAATTTTCAATTTGTGTTTACAATAACAACATTTTCGGACATTTCATGGCGTTTTGGTTCTGTAAAGTAGATATTGGCATTTGCTAAACAAACAGTAAGTACGTTCATGTAATAAACTTCTTGTACTGCACATAAATGTACAACGAAGGTCTAATGATTGACAATATTCCTAAGTTTGTGTGCTTGTGAATATGACAAGTTAATTTGTCAAAAGTGGTAAAGACAAATCTATATTTGCAATTGACTATTGAAATTAGTTCTGAAAAACGTTTCTTATTGTTCACACACAGCATAGTACAAAGAATAAATTACTGCATATGGAGATGATTTGAGTGCACAGGATGTGACATTGAGCACACAGAGCTACCACATATACCAGTAACTATGGCTGTAAGAGTCGAGATGTGACCCTTACTGCGAGGAGTGATCGGCTGATGAAGTTGGGTGAAGCGCTGTCACTCCATCTGGACGTGGGTCGTGGAAGTGGTGGTGACTGGAATCACACACTGGACTGCTAGAATCCAGAGTTCTCGTCAGTAACATTATTGCAACTAACTGTATGCAAACAAAAGAGTTGTATGTGTCAAACATCTGCAGGAGAAGTAGCTCAACGACATGTAGCCTGAATATTGGTACCTTGAATTTCTATCTTACACTTTCAAAATGCCTGTTAGTTAAATTTAATTATTTAATGCAGTATTATAAAGAATTTTCGCTAACATTTTATTAAGTCACTAAGCCAGCCTTACATATTGAAGGTTGTGTCGGTTTATGTTGTGTTGTTTTATGTTGTTGTTTTGAATGTGATGGTGAAAAGATGTAAATTAGCTACTTGCCTACCTGTGATTGTCGTAGTTGACGGTAGAGAAAGCTGGGTGTCGTGGCCTCTGCCGGCCACGATGCAGCTTGACCAAGTTAGTGGCAAGATAGTGTCTATTCTCGCTTCAGGCTTTGTCACACGAAAATACAAACATTCCATGGCTACAAGGCAATCGCACATTAGATTTATTTGACGAGTGAGATGCTTCAATACTATGCCTTCACAGTCAATACTTCACTTAAAGATTTCGTTAAACTGCATGCCGTAAAAAGTACAAATACCCTTCCACCTTTCTGTAAATAATGTCATGCTCCTGTTAGCACTGTCCTTTCACCTGACCTAGTCGTCAGATGTAATTCAGATTTCAGTTAGCTGCTATAGTCTTGAAACTATTCACGTGTGCCGTCTTACATCTACTATTCTTAACATTCTTCTTCTCTTCCCATTTTTCATTGAAATCTTCAATAGTAATTGTTCATTCATTCACCGCTCAACAGTCTCCTTCTTCACTTAATTACATAGATATAAAATTTGATCATATAGTGCACGCAATTTAACGATTTTTTCAGTTATTTCGCCATCTTTAAAGTGTAACCAAACTATCAGTGTAGCTTCACAATGATACTGTATTCTCACAATATGGAACCAACCTCTCTTCGCTGTGTCACGTACATTAGGAGTCCATGCTCCTTTATTTTCGCTTGCATCATATGAGGAATCACAATGTGTCAATGCAGTTGTATACCCTCTGAGATTCCGTGGCTCATCTCATACATAGGCGCAATGGAGTGCTATTTTCATTCTACCTACCATTCATTAGTCACTACTCGTGACTGCTGCTGCTTCCCAGTCTCGGGTCCACCGTTTCTCTCTATCTTTGGTGTACTGGATCTAATAAGCAGTGTCTTGTTATAGGATATAACCACCAACTTTCTGCTATTACCTGTGATTAGTTTATATATTCCCTGTTTTTTTTCTGATTGGTAGAGGTTCGATTGCTAGAGTATCTATGGGATAAGAGAAATGATTGCGAGCATATATGTTTGATGGTTTAGTGCGATCTGAGAAGATATCGATGGCGAAGTGCATTAGCCTCCCCATTTACAGTTTTATATATTTATTTTTAAAATGTTTAAATCTTTGTATTTTATAGGTGTGTCTTTATAGATTTGATACTTTTATCAGAGGTTCTCTCTATACTGCATTGCCAAAGAAGTGTACAGGATCAAGAACGTACAATTGACACTTTATTTATGATTACATGTAATGCCAAACTAAAATGTAATGAAGACAGTGGCCTGTGTGCTTACACTATTTCTCACTTTATCTTAACGTACCGAACTCCTCTGTTCTTAAGAAAGACTATGAAAATATGTTTTACTTGATTTTATTGTTATAAACTATGTGGGAAAATTGTTGCAGAAATAGTATTATTGCAACAGTACTTCTCGTTGGTATCAGTTATGATACTTGTAGACAGATAATTAGGAAATGCCCTCAAATCGTTAAGTGTGTAAGTTTCCAGTTCTGTGTTTTACATTTTTGTTTTTATTAATAAATATATTTTACGCTTTTATTTTTGCAGAATTGACACTTTTATTTGGCGTTTAGGGAGTGTACAGGAGCATGACCATGAACTTCACCTGTTTTTATTGTTACATATGATGCCAACCTGAAATGTAATGAAAACAGTGTTTAGTTTAGTTATATTGTTTATCGGAAAAGTGAACATCTTTACGTTCTCTCATTTCTTTTAATCGTTGAAAATTTTGTTTCACAACTTTTACACAAACAGTATCACTGGAACCAGTTGTATTTCGTCAGTGTGTGTAACCATCCTTGTACACAGAATGAAGAGAAAATTATTCTTCGTTACTTCCCTTCCTAACATTCATGTCCCTATCCTAAAGAACGTACGCCACACACAGACCGTACATGTCCATACGTCAATGTTTGACTTGTGAACGGTGAGGTGGCGCTGTGCATATTTCAGAGCTCCCTCATGGTATAAATGTCTTGATTGTGTGTTGCTGTTTGAATTGAAGCGCATATCATGGCTGCAGCTTTCCAGCCCAATAAATTCGTAAATCATTCCATTATATTCTATTTTTACCTGTACTTTTATAGTGTTCAAGATTTACTTTATCGTAAATTAGGCCAGCAACGACTACCAATGAAAACATATATGGCTCTGACCTGAAACGTGTGTAGCCAACAAATTAAACTTCTTATTCTGTTTTTGGTCTGAATTTTAGGACCTCTAACCAATTGTTGCTGTATGATTTGAATTCCAGTTATGTTTAATATGCATGTAGTTGCTTGATAATGGCTACACAGCTGAAACGTGGTAGTAGACAAAATACAAATGAAATAGAAATGCAATGCAATCCATGCAGGAAACCTATTTCCTTCAAGAAGTTATAACTTGTAGTATGCCTGTTTTACACAAAAAAATTTAAATTAATGCTACTATAAATTCTGATATAAATACGTGAAATGTACCTCCATCTGACATTGGTGAATAGATGATCCCTGTGCAATGACTATAAAAGCGATGAGACACAAAACTTTTTAACTCCTTTCCTGCATTGCAGTGCACTAAGGGTGTTCAAAAATAGTGTTCTGTTGAAGAAGAAGGATATTGTTTCAGAGCAATAGTAAGCAGCGCTAAAGACCAGTTTATCGTCTTTCGTCTGATTCGTACCGTATCCTGGACTTCGAAAATATTTTCCACAGTTGAGTACATAAAAAAGAAATCACTAACACGACTGATGACTGCTATTCCTGGAAGCGTTTACCAATCACTAGGCCAGTTCCTGAATCTAAGGTGACGCAATAAACAGTAATGTATTGGTAGACTTTATGTACACAATATAAGTCGACCACTAGTTTGAAGTTAATCTCCACTGTGAAATCAGGCACGTATTGTACGTTTCTTACTGTAATGCATTTCGTCTTGTAGGAACTTGCTGTTAATTTGCATTTGTCAACAGATGGTTGTCTGATGGAGGCCGCTTTTCTGCTTCTGAATTGGTATTGAGTCCGCCAATAGACTGATTTTTTAAAGATGTTAAACTCTCAACTTCAGTCCAAGAGAAGTATTATTTGACTACAGGTTAGGAAACCCTAAAACAGTTTCAGTTTGCCGGCCGGTGTGGCCGACCGGTTCTAGGCGCTGCAGTCTCGTATCGCGCGACCGCTGCGGTCGCAGGTTCGAATCCTGCCTCGGGCATGGATGTGTGTGATGTCCTTAGGTTAGTTAGGTTTAAGTAGTTCTGAGTTCTAGGGGACTGATGACCTCAGATGTTAAGTCCCGTAGTTCTCAGAGCCATTTGAAACATTTTTGAACCAGTTTCAGTTATGGAGAGTAAACTACATCATTTTATTTAACTCAAAATGACTGCGAAACTTTAAGAGATGTATATTTTTGGAAGTTGAGATTAACAATCAAAACAGATTTTTTTCATACATGTAAAGAATGGGTGATCATAAGATTACAAAAATAAAACTATATATAATATCCTAACACAATTAGCAGAATAAATTTTATTTTTTTCACGAATAAATCATTCAGTGTTTCTGCGGTACTTACCCTGATTTCCAGTTCTTACTGAACACATATTTATACTGCACAGTTTTCAGTCTCAGTCTGCGTGCGTCTTCCTTATGAACAATGTTGGTTGTTGCCATGGTATTGTTTTTACGTAAATCATACCTTGTAGAACCAATACTGAAACATAGGTGACACATGGAAGCAAGTGAAATTTGTACATTTTAATTACAATGCTTTTTAATTAGCAAGTTTTATGAGTGAGCATAATGCGTCAATATTGATAAATGCGATGCAATGTATATATTTAATGAGTTACTCTAAACTTGTCTTCTACTATATTTTAAGATTGGCTTATCAGGTTTTATAATTCGTTCTGAATGCCCTTGCACTACCTTCATACTACACTCCTGGAAATTGAAATAAGAACACCGTGAATTAATTGTCCCAGGAAGGGGAAACTTTATTGACACATTCCTGGGGCCAGATACATCACATGATCACACTGACAGAACCACAGGCACATAGACACAGGCAACAGAGCATGCACAATGTCGGCACTAGTACAGTCTATATCCACCTTTCGAAGGAAATGCAGGCTGCTATTCACCCATGGAGACGATCGTAGAGATGCTGGATGTAGTCCTGTGGAACGGCTTGCCATCCCATTTCCACCTGGCGCCTCAGTTGGACCAGCGTTCGTGCTGGACGTGCAGACCGCGTGAGACGACGCTTCATCCAGTCCCAAACATGCTCAATGGGGGACAGATCCGGAGATCTTGCTGGCCAGGGTACTTGACTTAACCTTCTAGAGCACATTGGGTGGCACGGGATACATGCGGACGTGCATTGTCCTGTTGGAACAGCAAGTTCCCTTGCCGGTCTAAGAATGGTAGAACGATGGGTTCGATGACGGTTTGGATGTACCGTGCACTATTCAGTGTCCCCTCGACGATCACCAGTGGTGTACGGGCAGTGTAGGAGATCGCTCCCCACACCATGATGCCGGGTGTTGGCCCTGTGTGCCTCGGTCGTATGCAGTCCTGATTGTGGCGCTCACCTGCACGGCGCCAAACACGCATATGACCATCATTGGCACCAAGGCAGAAGCGACTCTCATCGCTGAAGACGACACGTCTCCATTCGTCCCTCCATTCACGCCTGTCGCGACACCACTGGAGGCGGGCTGCACGATGTTGGGGCGTGAGCGGAAGACGGCCTAACGGTGTGCGGGACCGTAGCCCAGCTTCATGGAGACGGTTGCGAATGGTCCTTGCCGATACCCCAGGAGCAACAGTGTCCCTAATTTGCTGGGAAGTGGCGGTGCGGTCCCCTACGGCACTGCGTAGGATCCTACGGTCTTGGCGTGCATCCGTGCGTCGCTGCGGTCCGGTCCCAGGTCGACGGGCACGTGCACCTTCCGCCGACCACTGGCGACAACATCGATGTAATGTGGAGACCTCACGCCCCACGTGTTGAGCAATTCGGCGGTACGTCCACCCGGCCTCCCGCATGCCCACTATACGCCCTCGCTCAAAGTCCGTCAACTGCACATACGGTTCACGTCCACGCTGTCGCGGCATGCTACCAGTGTTAAAGACTGCGATGGAGCTCCGTATGCCACGGCAAACTGGCTGACACTGACGGCGGCGGTGCACAAATGCTGCGCAGCTAGCGCCATTCGACGGCCAACACCGCGGTTCCTGGTGTGTCCGCTGTGCCGTGCGTGTGATCATTGCTTGTACAGCCCTCTCGCAGTGTCCGGAGCAAGTACGGTGGGTCTGACACACCGGTGTCAATGTGTTCTTTTTTCCATTTCCAGGAGTGTATATCATGATACCGTTTGAGAAAGTGTATAAGAAAAACTTACTTTAGTTCGTGACAAATGATTTTAATAACATTATTTGTGATGAATGAGTTGTGGTAATACGAATTTGTTTGGTTATATATCTGTAGAACATTCCCTCTCTAGTAATGGAAATTATTTTTGTACTGCACATCTGTTATTTGGAAGGATTATCTACATTTTATAACCAGGAATAACACAATAAATATATCACCGTTCTATGGTTTATTCACACAGTACTGACACAAGAAATTTAGTTATCCAGCGGCAAGTTGTAGATCAGAACTTTATGGAAAATTATATAAACTGATGGTGGTTACACCAATGTCCAGGAAGTACAAGTAAAATTTGGAATTAAGGCGGAATTTCACGTCCATTGGCATGCTAATCCTAATGGACGTTGAAGTCCAAATTCCAGGATAGCATTCGGATTCAAAGTCCAGAGCTCAGCCAAATCAGCATCGAACAGTAGGATCACCACATTGTAACATTCCGGAGTTGTGCAGTAGAACGTTGCACAATGATAAATGTCTTGTTGACGTCAGTCAGTAGCGGCGTTAAATAAGGCTCCATAGTTAATGGAGCCAGCGGCTGTGGAGCTTTATATTCTGCGCGGCCCGTCGCTGATTGTTATGGGTGGCCAGTCTCTGTGGTTTGAAGCGCGGGCGCGCGAATGCGACCTGTGCTGTTAGCGGGCTGCGCACCAGAATGTGCGGCCAGCGACTGGTTTCTCGGCCACGCGTAATGGAGCTTGCCGCTTCTCGATGCGGAGATTTAGTAGTGGTGGATACTACACTACAAATGTCGTGTTTTTACTTACAGTGTTTCTTTAATTCAGTCTTGAATTGAAACATATAAAATAAACCGATTTCGTTATTGGAAAAGCAGGTTCAGCTGCTATCAAGAGTACAGAACAAGTAACTGACCTAAGGCTTATTATTAAGTATAGAATGTGGGTTTTTTAATTCCGATTGTATACCGTTAACTAGTGAACATTTTATTGGGCACTATTGGACATAGCTAAATTTCATAAATTTGCTTAGAAACATGTTTGGGTAGAAAACATATGTTGTATTTTAAATACCTCAAATGTATTCGCCATTGCGGATTTAGACAACAGTCAGCTGTATAGTGGAGTGGTGTGAATCAAAATTTGTGGTAGACTGGGAATCTAAACTGGATTTCCTGCTTTCCCTAGGCTATCCAAGCCTCAACAAAACTTCCTTCCACAACCTGCACTCGCACTTTCATTTGTGTATTGCAGTACAAGGCAGAAATTTCAACCGAAAGTTGCTTTCCCAGTTTCAGTGAATACATATATTTTTAGGTAACTGTCACAAATTAAGTTATCTGCGAGTAGAATTTTAAAATCTTTAAAAGTTTCCATAACCTGGGAGCAATCACTGATGATTTTAAAAAGTCCCCATGTTTTTCATTCTTTTAGAGTTTATCAATTTTTACTTGACTTCCAATAGATTGTACTCGATTGTTTTTTTTCCTTGAAAACATTTAAACACTAATATTCTGATAACTATGTTTACAATTTTACCACTCCTGTGGGACTCTAATGTAAACCTTTGATCTTTAGTTTTTATTCATACTGTGTAAAGATTTTTCTAATTCTGCAAAATATTTTACTACTATCAGTGTCTGAGATGATCGTGGTCTGAGAAGCCGTTGACAAAATGATGTATACTTTAAGTTTGGAGTATTGATGTATCAACAAAAATGGTGTAAGTCTCAGTGGTGTTACTTCCTATTTCCCTAATTACTAGCAATGTGAAAGTAATTAACTTCACGAAATGCCAAGGGGTCTCTTAAAGCATTAGACTTGGTATGTTCTACAAAATTGGAACCTCATAATTACAGCTCATTTTACTTACAAGCTACAAAGTTTAATAATATTTCAAGTTCTTTTATTAATATTTCAGTATACCCTGTTACGCTTGCTTCGACTCGTTTTGTGAGTTTGTGTGTCTGTGTGTGTGTGTGTGTGTGTGTGTGTGTGTATTCTGTTCAATTATGTACTATGTTTGGTCATCCTGTAGTGCTCAGACCTTACTTTTGTGTCTCAATTGTAGAAATCATTGTGTTCTTTTCTCACTAGGTGTCCACCTGGAATGCGCAAGAAGTTGTTGTGGATGGGAGCTGCAGAAATGAACCGCCTCAGTGGACAGATGGACAGACTTTTGGCAGAGCTGCAGCTCGGTATTGTACATCTTGTTAGTCACAACGTTTGTTCTTTGGTGTTTGTAGTGCGAAAACGTTCTGTAGTGAGATGATTGCGAAATGGTATACCAGTTGCAGCAAACGTATGTACAATACCTTTACGATCATGGTTACAATCTACAATATCTATTAATGTATTTACAAAACAACTGACGACGACAATACGCCGAAATGAGATCGTTATGATTTACTCTATAAACCCATAAGAAGCTGTGTAATTGCTAATCAGTATCGTAATCATCTAAGTCAATTGGTTTGATGTCTCTCATATACTTACAATTTGTAGAGAAACCAGATGGCAGTTATAAGAGTCGAGGGGCATGAAAGGGAAGCAGTGGTTGAGAAGGGAGTGAGTCAGGGTTGTAGCCTCTCCCCGATGTTATTCAAACAGTATATTGAGCAAGCATTAAAGGAAACAAAAGAAAAATTCGGAGTAGGTATTAAAATCCATGGAGAAGAAATAAAAATTTTGAGGTTCTATCAGAGCCAGCAAAGGACTCGGAAGAGCAGTTGAACGGAATGGACAGCGTCTTGAAAGGAGGATATAAGATGAACATCAACAAAAGCAAAACGAGGATAATGGAATGTGTAAGTAGGCTGTTTAGGTTTTCTTATTGGCAACGTTACGTAGCGCTCTGTATGAAAATCACTGGCCGTGCTGTGTGCAGTCTGTGGCTAGTTTGCATTGTTGTCTGCCATTGTAGTGTTAGGCAGCTGGATGTGAACTGCGGATAGCGTTGCGCAGTTGGAGGTGAGCCACCAGGAGTGGTGGATGTGGGGAGAGACATGGCGGAGTTTTGAAATTTGTAAGACTGGATGTCATGAACTGCTACATATATTATGACTTTTGAACACTATTGAGGTAAATACATTGTCTGTTCTCTATCAAAATCTTTCATTTGCTAAGTATACCTATCAGTAGTTAGTGCCTTCAGTAGTTTGATTCTTTTATTTAGCTGGCAGTAGTGGCGCTCGCAGTAGTACAGTAGTTCGAGTAACGAAGATTTTTGTGAGGTAAGTGATTTGTAAAAGGTATACGTTAATGTTAGTCAGGGCCACTCTTTTGTAGGGATTTTTGAAAGTCAGATTGCGTTGCGCCAAAAAAATATTGTGTGTCAGTTTAAACACAGTCATGTATAAATTTTTCTAAGGGGACGTTTCATGTGTCGACCCTTAGCCGAGGATACCTCACTGGAATCTCCTGATTTTTTTCTTGTAGTTTGTGTAATTAGTGTAGCTATTGTTTATTGCTAGCCCATAACTGTAGAGAGAATCTCCTTTGTAGTTGCAGTCTTTCATTGTTGTACAGTAAAACATATGTGGCATGCATGTAGATTTGCACCAAGTATTTCGCAGCTGCACTTGCAATTAACTAGATATTATTTTCAATGTTCTGTTAATGTGTTTTCTTATTTTTCTCTTCAAATTGTGCTTTTCTGTGTTGTCGGGTGAAATATTGTGACAATAATGGCGTGTGAAAAACGTAATACTAGGCTCCAAAGTAAACTGAGAAATGACCGTGAAGACGAAAGCAGTGTGTTAGCGCCACCGTGTAATAAATTAACTAATGTTCAAAGTGGCAATTTGGTAATTGTGCATAGGGAAATGGAGCGGGCTGCAAATAATGGTGTAGGCAGTGAAACAATTAGTGAACAGGGAAGCATTATCGATCGATCGGTCGGCAACAGCTCGCCTCAGGAATCCGAAATGACAGGACACAACCTTGCAAATACTGTAGATTCAGGTTTTGCGTCCTCACCGTTTTCTCAAATAAGTCAAGACACATTTTCTGATTGTCAAAATGTAAATTTGCCGGTGCAAATTCACTGCCGAAAAGCACTGAGGAACATGTTTCAGACACCAGTGCATTGTTATTACGATTAATACAACAAATGGGACAAACACAGCAAAAGCTTCAGAAGTTAGACACAATGGAACAACACCAGAGACAAACACAGCAAGAGTTAGACACAATGGAACAAAATCTTAGGAAGTTAGACACCACACTTGAACAAAAACGTGAAGATTTAACTACTGAGTTACATAACATTGAATCGAAATGTCAAAAAGTCTGTAATGACGTAAAAACACAAATTTGTGAGCATTTACAACCTATTTTCTCGCGTCGTGAAAATGCATTACAGAGTCACGAAGCAGCCATAAAAGAACTGCAAACTATTGTTCATGAAAATCATGAGACCTTGCAAGCTAAAATTGACTCAGTAGCATCTACCGATTCGGTTACGCTACTTGCAAAAACTCAGGAAAACTTACTTAAAGAACATAGTAGATACGATTTCAACACAAATGGACACTCTGAAACTTGGTTCAGAAAAACACACTGAGGAAATAAGTACACTATCGGAGAAAGTAGCCGAACTTTCGGATCAGTTCACTAACATATCTGCAAAGGTAGATGATGATCTGAAGGACACAAGACCTGTAGCCATCACTGACACAGAAGAGTATGAACAAATTAAGAAATTCAAACAAAATCAGAATCAAATTAATACGCAATACAAAAGAGAAATCCGGGAAGTACAAGATCAGTTGGCACAAGTAATACAAAAATTACATATTTCAGAAGACACTCACGCTCCAACACGGGAAGAGGAACTTAGAAATACGGAAAAGCCACAATATAATAACACAGGGCGTTTCGGAAATTATGAAAGAAATTGGCTAGGTGCACTGAATTTTGAGATGGAACCGCCGACACGACGTAATAATGACCGATATGCGACTCGCCGACACGATGATTTTGACTATAAGCTGTTCATTACTACACGTAAATTTAAAACTTTTAAGAATTCTGGCAACGACATTCATCCACAAGCGTGGCTCTATCAATTCTCTCATTGTTTTCCTGCCAACTGGTCATTAGAGCACAGATTAGAATTTATGTGTGGCTATTTAGAAAATGAACCAGCTGTAAGAATGCGATAGGTCATTAATGACTGTCACAGTGAAGTAGAATTTTACCATGCCTTCCTCTCAGAATATTGATCTCAAGCTACACAAGACCGAGTAAAACATAGCATAAGAATGATGAAACATTTCGAACAATCTGAATTTCACAGTCTTGTGAAATATTTTGAAGACATGTTGCACAAGAATCAGTACCTGTCAAACCCATACAGCCCCTCAGAACTCATCCGCATTTGCTTAATCAAATTACCTGAACATTTACGCCATATTATTTTGGCAGGACGTTGCAAAGAAGACATTGAAGCTTTTCAGGGACTCTTACAAGAGTTAGAAATTGACACTGACAATCACGGAACGCGAAAACAGGAACACAACAATTACAGGTCACATCCGTTGCAATTCCGCTACGAAAGAAATAATAACTGGACACAACAAGGCTATTCTCACAACACAAATCGTGACCAAAACAGACACCACCCGTATGACAACCGTTGGCAGAGTAGTAATAATTACAGGGAAAGATCACCTCTCCGCAGTAGTGACTATCACAGAGACAATCAGAGAAACAGACAAATGGGAACCAAATTAATTATTATCAAGGGAGACAGAATAACTTCAGTCGCAACGGTCCACCACGCAGTTACGATTCCGGGAGAAATTCTCCACCACATGACCGACAAACAAGAAACTATGTAAGCTACCGACAAAACGACAGACCTGAATGCCATCAGAACTGGCGAGCTTCAATCAGGGCATGGCCTTCTCGTCACGGTGAATTTCTAGAAGTTAGATCTCTAAATCCCAATAACGATGCGCGCCAACAAAGAGACAGCAGACAATGACTCGCACCGCAGGCAGCAACGTGCGCCGGCTGTCTCAGAGAAAAACAACATAGACGCTAACCTTAAGAAAACTTTGAGCATTCTTTACCGATGTACCATATACCACATGATAATTGCGTTGAAGCTGGAGCTCTGCATAGTAGAAAGAGATAAGGCTTACACCACATTTCACATGTCAAACCTTTTATTGAAAGATGATCTGCTTTTTAACTTAGTCTTTGCAATAAAATTTTTCACTTCAGGCTACTAGTACACGTTGTAACACTCAGAAACTGTTCTCATGCAACAATGCTTTGAAGCTAACTATCCAATCTAGAACCTAGGGAACATATTTAGAGAGTAATTACCACAGCATTGTGATAGTGAACAGATGACACAGTGTTATTATTTGTATATTCTTGCTTGTTAGTTGCACGATTACGTAACCACTATCAGGCTTACATACATAGATCATATAACAGTACTGCTAATGAGATTTTACTGCAATATTTTGGTTTACTTGAAAATGCATCATGGATTTAAAGTGCTTTCTGAGAGATACCAGATGACTGGTTAGTTTATGTGACAGCTACATGATTTTATCATGACACTACTAATGAGTGACAAATTACAATGTGGCTTTTGCGGTGTGTCTGTTTTATTTCTGCACAATTTTTCTGTATTATTCTGCAAAGTAAAACATGTTTTAGTAGTAACTTTCGTGGTATAGCTACAAAGAGACAGCCTTTTAAGTAGCACAGCAATACGTTACAGCACAGTACTTCCTTCATCACGGCAATAAGCGTAATAACTAAGATATCTATACGCAAAACATTTCACTTTTGTTTATAATGAGGTAAGTACATTGACTTCTACAGAACTTAGCTTTCGGAGGGCGATAACTACGACACTTCCACAGAGATTATCTTACAACAAGATGCACAGTTTAGCGCTAAAGTACACGTATTTGAGTGATTAATTTTGTACTTAAAACATTTATTTTTAAAGATAGTTAAAGTACAATGATACAAAGGTTTTCCGCGATACATTTCATTCAATTGCTGTAATCTGTAACACCTGAGGGTATAATTACATTAATCCTCAGGGGGGTACACGCTTACTTTGTGTACCATGTGTTTGGCAAACACAAGGAGCCGTAGCTAATATGGTATTTGTTTATACAACTTTACACATCGGTACCATATTTCTCTAACACACAAATTACACAGCTATCTGATCATTTAACTGAAAGATAAACTTTTTTTTACTACATCAGTGACACATGTTTACGCAATTACACAGTTGGATAACTTCACACTTATGAAATTGTATTTTGTCTGTACTTTGTGAACTGTTCATATTTTTTCGGAACCATTGTGATACTATGAGAGCTTTGAATGATGTATTTGGTAAAGCAACACGATTTTAAAGTACGTTTGAGGTAGATGACACTATTGAAATGAGCAGAGAATTTTTTTAGGTTTTGAAATTATTGCAGAAAGCTACGACGATTTTGGTATTTGAATGAGGTGTTATGATGTTATTATAACGATGATGATGTGTATTATGCTGCTGAGGTATGTTTATGATTAATAAGCTGATGCTATATGAGTTATTTGTTTATGCTACGTATCTGTTATGATGAAATATTGAAGAAGTGTCGACAAATGTGTATATGTGTAATAAGGTAAGGAATAATGGGTAGTGGTTAGGGACTCTGGTTTGTGAAATAGGTTGTTGGAAACCAAGAATCGTACTTTAAGAGTTATGAAATGTATGTAAATGCGTGAATGTATTATAATGCCGACGAAAAGTTTTTGGACACTGTTATATCAATAGGATTTTGTTTCTACACATTTGTAACGCAAATTCTCAACCCGTGAAATTTTTTTATATGAGACTGCCACTGTAGTGCGAACTGGTGTTGTAAATATTTCGGTAAGAAAGTTAAGTGACCTACATGTAATGCGTCGTGGGCACAATGCATTACATGGGCAGCTGCGCGACAGTCGCCTGGAAAAAAGCCATTAGTGTGTGCCTTTCAGAGGCACAGGTGGAGAAAAAAAGAGGCCATTATCCTCACTATTGACATTTCTTTGTAGAACGCATCTCAAATGGACACTCTGATGAATACACATGATTACACTGTGGAGCTCTTAATTTATGATATTTACTGAAATGCCTAATGAAATGGTGATAAACATTTTACATCTAATGTCTTTCTAGTTGAGAGAATTTTTTTGCCTTTGGAGACGCCATTTGCCTAGTGAATGGCGTTTCATATGTTGCTTTATATATATATTTGCTCATTTTATTTAATATCAAGTTTCTAACTGCATTGCTGCATTGGTTAAAATAAAATTTAATAGATGTACTAATATGACTATTTTCTGTCTACAGACCCAGTAAAGAATACGTTTATAATGTACTTTCTTAGAAAAAAGAGCACAAATAATCTTTTCCCTTCACAGAATTTGCATACATAATTTTCTTTTCAACTACTTGGTAATATTTCTCGTAGAATAAGTTGTGGTGCACCACTTTAATTACATAGACATTAAGATGTGAATATACATTTCCCCTGTCTGCATTGTTGTCTTTAGTGTTATATTTTTTCTGCTTGAGCTATGTCATATTTAGATATAAGTTACTGCATTTGCTGCTGCTGTTTGCCAGGCATAATGCTACTAAATTTCACTTTACATTACTCTGTTAAGCCAGTTTTACTACTGATTTATTTTTCTTGTTTGCTGTTCATTGCCATATATTAGTTGTAATATTGCTGCTTGCTTTGCCAATTTGCTTTTTTTTGTCATTGCTGTTTCTGTTAATTGTTTTGTGCTGCTGCATTGCCTCGTCCCTTAGTTCAGCATCTGAGCTCAATAGATTGAAGTTAGCTTAAGAGGGGGTAGGCTATATAAGAGAATGAGTGGCGATGACTTGGAAGAAATGCATTCTGAAGCTATAAGAAAATGGTTTGGCCAAAAAAGTATTTTTGCAAGCGGATATGAACAAAAAAGTAGGGTTTAGGGACAATAGGTTTAGGTAGGATTTTCTTGGAAATAAATGATGAGGCAAGATAATGGAAAATAAATAATGAGGTATAAAAGATGTGAACAAAATACAGAAAGCATGCTTGGATAGGATTTTTTTGGTGGAAACAAATGTTGAAATAAGACGAAAGATCTATGGAATGAAGTTTAGGGTTGGACTGCAGTAACAAATGTTACACTGAAATCAAACCCTGTCTTGTATTTTTGTGTTATTACACTATGTGAATTTGTGTTTTTCCTGTCTATATGTGTCAACCTAATAAGATTTATGTTGTAGAATTTTTCTGATAATATGTTATTTACCTTGTAAATACGCTTAGACATTATTTATTCTGTTTTGTTTTAATGCTCATGTGTGAAGTTGATGTTTCAAAAGTTATTCTGATCTTTATGTATGTACTTACTTATGTCATAATTCCTATAACACTGATGTATATGTTTATTTCTATTCTTTTGTAAAGCCCCTACTACTACAAATGTTATCTGTGCTGTTATGTTCTTTAATGATGTATTTTGTACCTTTGTAATTGTATTCTTATGTTGCAAATTTATAATTGTATAGACACCAGTTCTTCAATTTAAGTTTCATTTTACTGCACACGTTTTTGTTGGTCATAGTACACGCCGAATATGCGAGAGAAAAAAGCGGAATGTTAGCATTTGCAGGTGTGTTGATAATTCAGCAAGAGACTGGTTAACAGCATTGCTGGTTCTAAGGACATACCAAAAACTTTGTGAGTACACAAGTGGTGGTTTATGGACCTTCTGTATTGTCTGTAAGACTCTTTAATGGTGACTGTGCACCGGCACAGTCGCAACAGATGGCTGCTGGCCATCTCTACAAGGACTACACCTTTGATGACTCACCAATACCATTATTTCTACAAGGCCTGCAGTGGGTCTGCACCTCTGGTGGCCCACAAATACCATAATCTCTACCAGGACTACAGTGGGTCTGCTCAGTGATGACCTACCTACCAATATTCTTCAAAACTTCGACTGACTCTGTTGTGGGTTTGCTCTGAAGTGGCCTGTTACCTGTCGGCATGTCAAGCACTGTCTTTCAGTTGGAAGGACAACAGTACTTCTTCAAGACTGCATGGAAACCCACTACTTCCATGTGCATTTTCTTTTCCTAATGATACTTTGTGAAAAAAACTGTAATTACTATTGTGATAAATGATCAGGACTGTCTTTATGAGAACAATTTTTGCTTTTGACCAACAGTGTATCAATAAATGTGTGCATTTGATATCTTTGTTATTGTAATTATGAAATTTTTTTCAAATCTGTATTGGCCACTTCCCAAAACAATTTGTAAAATTTTTTGTGGGGAGCATGGGGGCTATGTAAGTAGGCTGTTTAGGATTTTATGTTGGTAACGCCACGTAGCGCTCTGCATGAAAATCACTGACTGTGCTGTGTGCAGTCTGTGGCTGGTTTGCATTGTTGGAATACTTACCATTGTAGTGTTGGGCAGTTGCATGTGAACAGCGCATAGCGCTGCGCAGTTGGAGGTGAGCCGCCAGTAGTGGTGGATGTGGGGAGAGAGATGGCAGAATTTTAACAACGGACGAACTGGACGTGTGTCCGCCAGAAAGAGTAAATTTGTAATACTGGACATCATAAACTTTATATATATATATATATAATGACTTTTGTACACTATTAAGGTAAATACATTGTTTGTTCTCTATCAAAATTTTTCATTTGCTTAGTATGCCTGTCAGTCGTTAGTGCCTTCAGTAGTTAGAATCTTTTATTTAGGTGGCAGTAGTGGCGCTCGCTGTATTGCAGTAGTTCGAGTAACGAAGATTTTTGTGAGGTAAGTGATTCATGAAAGGTATAGGTTACAGTTAGTAAGGGCCATTCTTCTGTAGGGATTTTTCAAAGTCAGATTGCGTTGCGCTAAAAATATTGTGAGTTTAAGCACAGTCATTTATAATTTTTCTAAGGGAACGTTTCATAACTTCTAACAGAGAAATTACAAAATGAATACCTGGGTACAACAGGTTTATAACCTCGTTGTCTATAAAATCGTGTTTCAATTTTCCCTAATTGCTGCTGGAAAGTAAGTCATTATCGAATTCATAATATTGTTATATGTCACTCTTCGGACAACAAGAGTGCATTAAAGCAAGCTTTAGAGACAGCTGCTTTTCACTCGGGTAATCCTCAAAGGTGATCGCGGTCACCCTCCACATAGTCCCTTTGAAAGCTTTTAGGCTTTTCCGATTATACTTCCAGCTTGAGCTTTGTGACCTTTCACGTATTTTAAGCGCTGTACTCCACTCAACGTTGTTCGAGTTCAGCTTTTACCTTAAGCCAGACAATCTTTTAAGCACAGAACCTTTCGCCTGGTTTTCATTAATCGAATAACCTTGTGGTAAGCGATTGTGACATGGTATAGGTTACAGGCTACATATCAATCGGTATCGAATGCATATAGCTGGTAGCTTAGCACTTCATATGGATCCCAATTGCTCATCTTGTTGATAAATCTCTCGGGACCGACACAACGTTGGTTGATCAAGATGTCTCTTTGAAAGTTTATTGTGAAACACTTATTTCAAAAAATTAGAGAGATGTTATTGAAATATGGATGCCCTGTGGTCTAGGGATAGCGTCTTTGGTTACTAACGACCTTGATCCAGGATTCGGTCACTGCCAACGATTGAATTTTCAGTAGAAAAAGCATCAACAAGATTTCAGAATTGACACAGTGCCCCACACTTACAGACTGTTAACGAAGGTCCAAGCATACACAATAGGCTCCCAGATATGTGAGTGGCTCAAAGACAACTTAGGTAATATAATCCAGGACGTTGTCCTCGACGGCGAGTGTTCATCAGAGGCAGGATTGCCCAAGAAAAGTGTAATCGGTCCGCTCTTGTTCTCTACATACATAAATTGTGTGACGAACTGAGTGAGTAGCTAACTGTGGCTGTTTGCTGATGACGCTGCGGTGTACGCGAAGATGTATTTGTTGGGTAACTGCAAGAGGATACAAGACGGCTTACGAGTAGACAAATGTCCTACATGCACAGTCACGTCTATTAAATACCTGGGCCTAGCGTTGCAAAGCAATCTAAAATGGAACGAGCACATATGGACGGTATTAGGGAAAGCAAATGGTCCACTCCAGTTATTGGGAGAATCTTAGGAGTGTGTAGTTCAGCAATAAAGGAAACCGCGTGTAGAAAACCAGTGCGGCACATTTTTGAGTACTATTCAAGTGTTTGGAATCTCCGCCAGTTCGGATTAAGACCGACGTCGAGGTAATTCAGAGGCCGTATCTTTCAGGGATAACTTCGATCAACACATGAGTTTTACCGATATGGTTTGTGATCTTAAATGGGTATCCCTGGAAGGATGACGACGCTGATTTAGAGAAATATCTTCAACATTTCGAGGTCCTGTCAGCAAATGTGTAAATATTAATTTTAATTTTAATAATTAACAGCATCGGTTTCACCGTTTACCTTGAACTTGCTTAGGTTTCAGTCGGAATAACTCAACGTCCTTCAGAAAACAGCGTCTACCGTTTGTCCACAGTGGACATCGTCAAGCTAAAACAAAATTAACATTTCGAGAAACACAATTGAGAACATGTAGACAACCGGTTTTTAATCTGACTGCACAACGAATCTACTGTTGCCGGCGAACATTTCGCTTAAGGACGACAAACGTAAGATAAGAAAAATTAGGGCCCTTATGGAAGCAAATAGTCGGCAGTTTCTCCCTCGATGTGTATGTGGGTGGAACAGGAAAAGATATGACCCATAATGTTACGAGGTACCTTCCGCCATGCGACATATCGTGACTTGACTATCTGTGTCGATGTAGACGGAGATATCGTAAGCAGAAGATGAGTTAGAGATATACGACGAAACTGACCGGGTAACCGAGAATAATATAAAGAGAGATAAGAGTATGGTGACAGTGGTGGGCGCTACAGTCTAGAGCCGAGCGACCGCTAAGGTCGCAGGTTCGAATCCTGCCTCGGGCATGGATGTGTGTGATGCCCTTAGGTTGGTTAGGTTTAAGTAGTTCTAAGTTCTAGGAGACTGATGACCTCAGTAGTTAAGTCCCATAGTGCTCAGAGCCTTTTCTTTTTTTTTTTTTTTTTTTTTTTTACCGTGGTGGATTGCATCGTTGCTACAGGGGAAGGGATAGCAAAAAGTTTGTGAGAGAATATGGACTCGATAGCAGTAATGAGACAACAGATAAATGTATTTAATTCTGCAACACGTTTCAGCCGCAAATAAAGAACACAATGTTCAATAATCACAGCAGGACTACTAATACATGGAAAGCGCCTGGAGACACATACATGTACCGGCTGTATTATATCACGGTGAGACAGAGATTCCGATATAAGATACCAATAAATAACACTAATGTACGCTTTACTGTTTTGAATTACCATTTCTTAGAGCTGTATATACCACGCGCTAAATGTCCGTGAACGGGACGATGTAGAAGTGATTTTTAAATCTCGTTGACTATTTAATACATCTGCAGTTAAAGTTCCTTGCCCACAGAACAACCGACGAGAGTAAAATTCTAGTTGTACCTGTAACTTAATTATGATTCTTCTGTAGCTTCTCTTTCCAGTAATTTATGGACACTCAAACATTGATCGTAGTGTATGGGACGGTGACAAGTACACTGTATGTTCGTGAACTACAAATTATTAATCAAACTTTTCACGAATAAATGTATTTCTTAGCATTGGATACTAACTGCTTCAACTGAATGATGGGATTCCAAGAAGTTCTATAGAGCTACTTGGCTGCGCAGTTTGCCAGTACCTTAGCGTACATACGATGCAAATAATGACGTAAAAAGGATGGATCCAGCACAGACGTCGCGGTGACGCGTCGTCGATACTCTCCTTCTACTGTCTCTAATTAATGACGTCAATATACGCTACCTCCATTACTTAAATGAGCGCAGCTCGTAAGATATCGACAACGGAACATTATGCAGCAGCGTAACGAGTTGACTACCTAAAACTGATTCGTTAAAAAATAATGTATGTGAAGAATGTAGAGTTTTTGAAGTTACTTATTATTTTGCCTGTTAGATCACTATTTTAAACGCTCGGTATCGATGTTCCTTTATTTCTATTACAACATGAAATATATACCGCAGCATTACCGCAAAAATGACTTAGTAACCAGTATCAACTACAAAAAGTGTTTGCCTGTGAGGACTGCGAGAACCGCGGTTGGGTGCTCCCGAGCGTCCCTAAGAATGAGGGCATTGCTCACACATAAAGGATGCAGGAGCACAGCATTCAAACACACTTTTTTGGTGTTGAACTGAACGGTCACTGGTTTGCTACTTGGTAAGATGATTGGTGTTGTTGTAATGAATCATAGGCATTGCCAAACAGCCGGCCGGTGTGCTCGAGCGGTTCCAGGCGCTTCAGTTCGGAGCAGCGTGACTGCTACGGTCGCAGTTTCGAATCCTGCCTCGGTCTGGATGTGTGTGATGACCATAGGTTAGTTAGGATTAAGTAGTTCTAGGGCATTGATGACCTCAGAAGTTAAGTACCACAGTGATCAGATACATTGGAACCATTTTTGAACCATTACCAAACTGCAAAATTTTGTCGTTAATCATTCGATGAGGAAGTTACGTTTTATGGTTAAATTTTTATCAGTTACAGTTGTATTACTGCTATGGACAGTGACAATAGACTTACGACACTTATTTTATTTCTAACATTTTGCTCTTTTGCGAGGTCAGTAGCTAAGAGGCTTCTAACAGAATTCAAAGTAGTCACTTAATCTAAAAGACTATTACAGTTCACTCCATTTTCCATCAGTTTAATTTCCTAAATGCCTTGCGTCACATATACAGGATTAGTTCACATATTTACGTTTTAAATAACATGTGTCGCTTGTATATTAAGAGAGGTATGTATTATTTTGTTTACTTGGTTTCACAAGTCGGTTGTATGATGTGGTATCTGAATACTCCCACGCAGTACGATTTCCTAGCCATTGGTTTGTTATTTAAAAGCATTGACATGACTGATACTCTACAGCCATTATACGATCTCACCATGCCGTACGGTAATTTTGGCTCTACGAAGAGAGAAATTCCAACACTCTCACACGATTTTTCAAATCAAAGGTCGCTTTCAGCCTTTCAGCCTTCTACGAACGCATTTTTCAAGGTAGGTGTGACGCTGGAGCAACTTGTGGAGACGATGTACTTGGCTCTACACAAGTGTACGTGTTTGATGTTTCGTATTTGACCATTACGATTACGAATCAGTGGACAGTGAATGTTTTTAGATCGAGTTGCTAACGTATATTCACTATTGCTGAAATATTACAGATCGTTTTTCGTACTCACTTACATTCAATTTACATCCTCTATTCTCAGTATTTACCATAGAACTACCGAAGTAAGTGTGAACTGGTACTACCATTTTTCTTTTTGCAGGTCGTTTTCATTGATCTAATTTCTTTTTATTTGGGTTTTACTGTTGATTATTGTGGAGGAATATTGATTAAACCTCTGCTATCGCCTATCTTGTGATTATATACAGAGATTTCGGCTATTTAGTTGAAAGTTATTATCATTTTTCTATTATCAGCTTTTCCGCTTATGTTCTACAGTGGATTAGTGCCGTATACTGCAGAAGCTATTTTTTTCTTTGTGTCTTTCGGTATTCGTTACGAGATGAAATGAAATGTGTGTGTGGCTCGGTTCTCCCGTCAGGTAAACTGGTCGCATATTTTCTAGCTGACGTCACTTTGGCGAATTTTGTGTTCATGATGAAATGATCATGAAGACAAACGACACCCAGTCTCTGGGAGGATGATATCTCCGACCCGGCATGGGAATTAATCTCGAGCGCCTTGCACATTATTTTGCTACTCTGCTGACTCACCTATCGCGGTGGACTTTAGGAGATTCAGGGGACTTGTAACAAAAAGCAGTAGTTTGGTAGGAGTCTAGATAAATGTGAGAAGTCTAAATTGGTGTAGCAGACTGAGTCTAATAACATTTAACTGCTGTGGTGCAGACTAGAAGTATACCTGCTGTGATGCCTTGTAAGATAACCCTGCAGACTCTACCACCTGCCATGTTCAAATTGAAAAACCGAATGTTGTACTTATTTGCTTTCAGGACTTGATAAGAATGTTAGCAGCATAAAGGATAAAATAGAGGCTAAGTAACAGAATAAGCGGAATAATTAATGGACTACAACAAGATATAACAACAATAACAAAGTAACTATAACAAGAAATGGCACAGGTAAATTAAAAGACCAAGTAGGAGATAAAGCAAAGGAACACAATGAGAAGTTAGAGGTTACTGCTGGCAGATTAAGAGATACAGAAAGTATTTGAGAATACGGCTATTCATCATGTGAAGGCAAATAAAAATCACACAGAGTCGGAATTAAGGTATTGGATTGTAAGGCGTATCCAATGGAAGATACAGACTCGACCCACAATTTAGTAAGGATTATATTCAGACTGAAGTTTGAGCCACTTATTCGGAAGAAGCAAAGTAGGAGGTTACCGCGATGGTTCTGTAGTGGAAAATGATTAGACGCTTTTGGAGATCGCTAAGGATGGGGTACTCCTGTAAAGAATTTCCCACTAGGCATTTCGGTTGAAAAGGATTTGATATCTGTAAGAAGGGCAATCGCAGATATTAGACTGGTTGACATCGATACAAGGTAGGTAACTCCGAAGAAACCTTCGGTTACAGAAGAAATACTGAAACTGGTAGACAGAAGAAGGATGTTCATAAATGTTCACGGAAAAACAGGAGTACAGCAACATAAATAATTTGCTAATGAAATGAAGAGAAATTGCAGGCAAAATGGTGACAAAAAAATCTCAATTATCCGTAAAAGAAATTGCCGTCAGAAGGGCTGACTCAGCATATAGAAACGTCAAAACTACTTCCTTGTAATTAAAAGCAAGGATTCAACGGAAATTCCTTTGTTACACGCAGATAAAACAGCGAATAGGTGGAAAGAGTGCAATGAAGGCCTGTATCAGGGGGCGGACTGCTCTTCTGACTTGATAGAATACGGAACTGATGTCGATAAGTTTCAAATGGTTAAAATGGCTCTGAGCACTATGGCACTTAACATCTGTTGTCATCAGTCCCCTAGAACTTAAAACAACTAAAACATAACTAGCCAAAGGACATCACACACATCCATGCCCGTGGCAGGATTCGAACCTGCTACCGTAGCGGTCGCGCGGTTCCAGACTGAAGCGCCTAGAACCGCTCCGCCACACCGACCGGCCGAAGTCGATAAGGGACACGTCAAAATTTCAGCATTAGAATCAGAATATAAACCAACTCTGGAAGACGAGAGATCAAATAAAGCAGCTGGGATAGAAAAACATTCCTTCGTAATTTCTAAAATCATTATGAGAAATGGCGACGAAAAGACTATTCAGGTTAGTATGTAGGCTCCATGACACTGGTGACATACCATCAGAATATCCGATAAACGTCGTCCACACATTCCCTATGATAGCAAGGGCAGACGGATGCGAAAACTATCGCACAATCAAGTTAACATTCCGTGCACCCAAGCCTCTGACATAAGTAATGTACAGAAGAACGGAAAAGAAAACTCAGGCTATATTAGGTGATCGGTATAAGAAAGGTACAGATAACAAAACAGCAATTCTGACTTCGCGCTTGATGCAGGAAGCAAGACAAAAGAAAAATCAGGATATGCCCACCTGATTTCTGGAAGAAGCGTTCGACGATGTGAAATGGTGGAAGTTCGGAGAATAATAGAGGTAAATTACAGGGTAAGAGGGGTTGTATACAATATTCGTAAGGACCAGGAGGGAGAGAAAGATTGGAAGACCATGAACGAAATACTCGGATACGAAACGGTGTAAGGCAGATTTCGCTGCTACTGATCGATCTGTACTTGGAAGAAGTAATGTCGGAAGGTTCAAGAGCGTGATTACAATTAAGGGTGAAATGATATCATTGACAAAATTCGCTGAGGACATTGTTATTCTTAGTGAAAGTGAAGTAGAATTACAGGATCAGTCGAGTCTAATGAATTAGGATTACAGATTATGGACTGAGGATAAATGAAAATAAGACAAAGAAATGAGATGCAACAAAACTGTGAACAGTGGTAAACCTAACATAAAATTGATGATCACGAAGTACTCGAAGTTAAGGAGTTCTGCATAAATATCCGACTAGCACAGACAAAGGTGTAATTCCTATCCAAAAGCAGTCCATTGGTATCAAACGTATGCTTTAATCTGAGTAAGAAATTACTGATAATATACGTTTGGAGCATGGCATTGTGTCGTAGTGAATCATGGACAGTGGGAAAACATGAACAGAAGACAATCGAATCGTTTGACACGTGAAGCTACTGATGAACGACGGATGTCAGATGGACTCAGCGTCTCCGACTCTGTGGGTGCTCGGTGTTCGTGGACCACACGTCATCCACTCCCTCACCCCACCAACCAGAAATTTTTCTAGTACGCAGTCTCGGACCCGCCCCCCCCCCCCCCCCCAGAGACACACAAATCGAAATTTTTCAGGTGCGCAGTACAAACACAACATGGGCAACAAAAATGAAACAGAATAATTAAAAAACAGAGTAAGTGGGGAAAACTGAAAGCTGTCAGTTCTGCTCTCGCGTTGGTTCTTGTAAGTACGGCGTAGCGGTTTTCCGTACTCTGGAAACAACTGACAAGTGCTTAGCACTACTCTGCTGTGGAGACATCATGGAAACGATTTCAACCGCCTGCTTTGCGTCGATAGATATTCACTCACTCAGCAGTGTTCTTTTTTGAGTAGTAAGTTTTAGTGTATTTTTATTGCGTAATACAGATACAATACAATTGTTTACTGTCACAATTTATTGTGTTTATTTCTTTGTTGTTGTTAATTTTTGTAATGCATAAAGTCATTGTTCGGTCATCAGTGAATAAAAGTGATTCGGCTACGACATTTCCTGGCAGTGGTTGAGATGGCTCCGATCCAGCTGCTTTATCGAATGAAAAAATGAAAACTGGTCACGTTGGTGGAGGCCGTTCTTTCAAAAGACTGTGGAAACACGGCGATAAGTGAATGCTGTATGAGAAAAAGTGTGGCAAATTGTTTTACTCTGTGTGCGATGAAATGAGTTCCTTTTGCGAAGAAAACTATACTAGACGAAGATACGACAAAAGCATTCGACCACGTCTAGCTTTGTGCTTGGATCAAACATTAGAGGGGAGTATTGTCATGAATAGTCGAATTATCGTATGTCTTGCAATGTTTGGTCCCAGAGGGCATGGTGGGAGAATGAAAGTCTGCAAGAGCAGCTCTGTTGAGTGTTATCTTCACTACTTTGTCTCACAGTGCATCGGTTAGAATCCGTCTTGTACAGTTGAAAATGTAATTATAATGGATTGCTCGGTTTTGAACATAACATCAATTTGTCTTCTCAGCTTCGGCGCTTATAGCACAAATGGCTATCGGAAAATATCTCAGACGATGTAAGTCGTGTTGTGGCTCACGATCTATGTAGTTTCAAAAGGGTTGTAATATGTTGACAATACTGTTCGATAATCGTGGATGAAAATATTGACGTATGTAGACACGAGCAAGTCCACAAAAAAATTGGAGTATCAAATATTCATTGCATTTTTACATTTGGTTCTCATTCACCTACTTTTTCCATACATGTCGTGTGATTCATTTGTCACTTATAGCTATTTTCCTTAGTTATCATGTAATAGCAAGCATTAATCTAGTTTAACTTCTAAGTCTTGAAACCGGATGCTAATTTTAGTAACTCATATTTTAATAAGGATTATGTTTCAGTTAAAGGGATTTGCACAAAATTTCACTGTCTTAAGAATTTTAGTAATGTTACCAGCGACAAGCAGCACCTATTGTTATTCTATAATTTACCGTTAATTGTCAGTTTCATTTGTAAAACGACTCCCAGCGTTCGAACAATATGGGTAACGATCTTATGAAATTATTATCAGGCTCACTATCGGCAACTACAAGCATTCACGGGACAGGCGTGGACCACTGTCGGCGTCAGTTTCCGCTATGATTCACTAGCTGGGGCACCTGCACAAGATGTCATAATGTTTTCATCCCAGTCGACACAGCTGTTTTTCTAGGTACTATCAGGAGTTCAACAGAAGAGAATTGAAGCATTTGTGACGTGGTGTTACAGACGAATGTTGAAAATTAGGTGGAATGATGGGGTGAGGGATGAGGATGTTCTGCACAGAATAGGAAGTGAATATGTGGAAAACACTGACAAGGACAAGAGACAGGATGATGTGACATCTTTTAAAACATCAGGGAATAACTTACATGGTACTAGAGGGAGCTGTACACGGCAAAAACTGTAGAGGAAGAAAGAGATTCGAATACATCCAGCAAGTAATTGACGACGTAGCTTGCTAATGCTACTCTGAGATGAAGAGGTAGGCTCAGGAGAGAAATTCGTGACGGGCCGCGTCAAACCAGTCATAAGACTGATGACTCAAAAAGAAAAAGGTTAATACCCACTTCTCGCACCATGCAGATGTCTTGTCCTACAAGATTTTCATGGTAAACTACGTATATCTTTCCAGTTTCATTTAATGAGTTTCAGTCAGTTACTACGAACTGTGACCTTCTGACAGGAAATCAAGAGTCCAGTCGCAGAATTGAAAATACTTCACAGGCGTTCAGTTTGCGTAGAAGCTGCATGTGAGATTGGTGTAAGAAGCTTTCAGGAAATCTAAAATTACGAGATCAACCTGAGATCTTCTGTCGACCGAATTCATTATTTACTATGGATTGTGATTCAAAAGAACCATGTTTCCTCAATCCGTGCTGTCATGTCCCAAGACATCGTTTTCAGATACTTCATTAAATTAATACAAACTGGATGTACAAAAATCCTACAACAAAGCGATGTTGATGATATACAGCTATTTTCTTTTTTTGTGTAAGTGTGACCTAAACCACGTTGCAGTCATTAAGTACGGACCTTTCGTGTAGCGAGATGTTGTATACGATTGCTAAACTGGAGCTACTTCATCAATATACTCCGAAAGAATAGCAGTTAGTAGGAAACTATAGTTTACTGCCGTTATGTAGACAGGAGTGACACCACCAGCAGTCGACAAATGGTGTAAACGCCCATAAGATGACCCCTACGTCTGGTTGAAACCGGTTGGCGGTATAATATTAATAAATGCGATTTATTTTTGAATAATTGATTAATCATACTAATCGCTGCTTCATCTCCACAACCATGTGAAAGGTCTCTGTTGGATTCCTTTCATCTTAATTTCTTAAATCTGTTGTCATTTACTGCATAAATTTCTCTTCTAAATTTACTGTGGTATTTCTGACTAACTGGGAGGAGACTGAGCAGTGAAACGTGTTACTTTTACACATAAACAAGAACGATCTGTCACACTACTACACTTTAAAAACACAGATTATATGTAATTCATGTCACACAGTCTCATACGGAACCTACATCCACTTTCTTTTATATACTGTATGTGATAAGATACTGTCATCCCCCTTCCCTTCTGTGTGAGAGGATGAATGAGCAAATGTGTTTCTAGTTGCATGCTTGAGGGTAGCAGACAAGCCTGTCTGCTAGAGAACAGTAGGACCAACTTCGGAACAGGTAGCTACGCTTTCTAAAATCAGAGAGGTTTCCATTCTTAGCATGTTTCTGTCTGTCCCTTGTCATGTTGGCATTGGAAGCTGTCTCTCTGGTCACATCCGTTTGTATCTGGGAGGCACGCTCGGTAGGAGCGCAGGTCAGTCTGTCCGCGGCGAGCATCTGAAGTGGTATGATCTCCGGCTAAGCGCGTGTCAGCTAAGTCCGCAGGACAATGGATTTCTTAAGTTCAGCCTAACTGAAAATTTAATCACCTTTATTTCCGGTTTATCTCTAAAATATCTAATGTTATGTTAAATTGCAACGCAGTGTAATTCGCGTGTGAAGTTCAGAATATCTTCTGGTAGTTGCTTTATCACTACTTTGTGAGTAAAGTGCAACCACGTGTTGATCAGTAACTCTAACTAAGATCATCACTCTTAAATGCGAATGCTTGTGTGATTATAGCGTCTCGTCTTGACACTATTTTTCAATATAGCAACTTTTCTTTATGTTCAACCCACGTGGGGTGTACTTTGCGAGACCAGTACCACGTGCTTATATAACTGTTTGACCCATCACGTTAATAGTAAGACGATAGTAACCAGTTCGAGGTTTTCCTTTAGTAAATTGCGTTTCGATGTAATTTATTTTAATTATTAAAATTAATGTGGAGTTACACTCTTTGTGTAAACCAAGTTGGCCATGTGAAGCATTTGGTGAAAGCATCAACGTAGCCCTCAGCTATTCTTTTCGGGAAGATTTCACAGAGAGTTAGTATGAATTTAGTATACCAGTGTGTGGTAATTACATGACGGACAGGATTGCGCTACGAACGTAACTTCTTTGGGCGAAAATTGAATCGGTTGGTTGTGGTTAATTTCCTATTGCATATGTTTCAACGTTCTTTGTGTGCCATTTTATGAATGCAGTGTTGTATGTAGTCTCCCAATCTTGGCTCCCTATTTGATGTTTCCCATAAGATTACAAACTCACATTTTCCCAGTCCTAAATAAGGCACCAGCTTAGTTATGACTCACGTTTAATATGTTGAAATTTCAATGATCAATGTTAAAATAAATTTCCAAATATAAACTGATTTATTTCTTTTTATTTAAATCCTCTTTTATATATATATATACACATATATATATATGTATATGTATATGTATGTATATATATGTGTATATATATATATATATATATATATATATATATATATATATATATATATATATATATATATATCACCAGTTGTCGTATGACTATTAAAAGATTATAATTAATGTTAGTCTGGTTGGGAATTCGGTAAGCTAGACTGGATGCCTAGTGAAACAGTTGCTCAGTAATGCAAGGTTAACTTTCCCAGACAGCTCACAGCATTAACCTGCTTTTATTGTCTATCAGTACCACTTTCATAGCAAATTAAAGTTACAAAGTTACACATGGCGACCCTGTTCTGTGATTCCGCTAGACTCTGGAATCTCTGAAACGTTAGATTGCAAGCGTTGTATAATCTTAATTTTTTTCCCTACAACGCTCAAACAACTTCTGCGTTGTTTTTGAGGAGACTTTCAAAAGAGTCACTGCGTTGTTGAGCGGCGTTGTGTTGTTTGTCTTGTTGTTTTGATTGCTATATTTCTGTGTTTTATATGTGTGTGTGTGTGTTTTTCTCGTTTGTAAATTGCACTGTTTCAATCAAAGATAAAAATTTGTTTTGCGTGTGAAAAAGTGCGTACTAGGTTGGGTACCTTTCATGTAACTGTCGAAATTTTTGTGGGATACATTTATTGTGATTAGTGTGTTGCGTACCGGGTATAAATTGAATTAATGCAGACACGTAAACAAGCTAAAAGTAGGCGGTCCAACAACTTAAGCAACATGGACCAAGGGAATAATTTGATTTCCAGTATTAACGCATCGGGAGGTTCCGAAAATGCAATGGGGAATACTTCAGACGAAATGCAAAACAGGACGAACGGGCTCACAGCAGAGCCAGAAATTAATTTGCCTCCAAGTAACCAAATTGATTTGGCAGAACTCATGAAAGCCTCTTGTAACAAAATAAAGAAAACGCAGAGAAATCTAAAAGATCGATCCGCGAGCTAGGGGAACAAATGATGCAGAAATCTGAAAAATTGATCCGAGAGCTAGGCGAACTAATGATGCAGAAATCTGAAAAATCGATCCGAGAGCTAGGCAATAAAATGAAGCTGAAATCAGAAAAATCGTTTCGAGAACAAAAAGAATCATCCGAAAAATCGATCCGAGAGCTAGGCGAACAAATGACGCAGAAATCAGAAAAATCGTTCCAAGAACAAAAAGAATCATCCAAAAAATCGATCCGAGAGCTAGGCGAACAAATGGCGCAGAAATCTGAAAAATCGATCAGCGAGCTAGGCGAACAAATAGACGAAAAACTAATCCAGCAGACAAATAAAGTCACAAGTCGATGCAGAGAGTGTCTGATGATATCTCACAAAGAATAAACAATCTGGAAAGTGAAACAAGAAGTGATATTAAGAAAGAAATAGGCCGTACATTTGAACAAACCGATGATCGTCTGCAAGCCTTAGAACAGGGCAAGCGGAGTCGCGATGCGGAATCGAAAGAGCGCGAAGAACAGCTACTTAGGAATTTCCAGGCGCTGAGAGAAGAATGCCAAAGCGAACACCAGCAGGTACTTTCCAGGGTCCAGGAGGCGGAAACGCATTGCCCCACATCCGTTAGCAACACAGTAGCGGACAACGGTCGAGCGATTCACGCACTCGAACAGCAAGTAGAACAATTGAAGCAGACTAGGGCGGAGGACAACAGACAAATACAAGATAAGATTGCGGCATTAGCGGACATCGTAGGCACGATGGAGGTGACGGAAATCGAGAACAATACTACACCGATAGCGGCCGCAGAGACCAAAGAAGTGCGTTCGCTTCTTAAATTTCAGAAGGGACGGTTTGAAGTGAACAGGTGGCACAAAGCTGTAACAGGCGAATTACAAGAACGCGTGGCGCGTCTGGAAAACCGCATGGCATGTGATTCCGAACTCGCCAATAGCACTAAAAATAGCAGTACAAACAGTGTAGAGAGGGACTCCGGCCATGAGGGAGATTTTGACGACAGGGAAGAATGTATTTTGAGGGGCAGACATGAGACAAATAGAAACATTTAAGTGCCTAGCCGGGAGGAAATGCGGGGATTTGATTTCAAACATTTCCTTACGGTGAGAGAGTTTGAGATATTTTGAAATGTGCAAAAAGGAATACATCCATGAGCATGGCTCGAGGAATTTGAGTTCTGTCTTCCCCCCGACTGGGCAAGTTCACATAAGATAGAATATATGAGTGGCTATTTGGAAGGCGAACCGGCGATTCGCATGAGGTCGGCAGTGAGTCACTGCAACTCCACTCGGGAGTTTTGACAAGCCTTTCTGTCCGCCTATTGGTCCGAAGCGGCACAAGATAGGGTCAAGCATGGCATAATTATGCTGCCAAATTTGAACCAGTCTGGTTTCGGCAGCCCAGCATGCCTATTCGACAACATGCTGCAGGCAAATCAATTTCTATACGACCCATACGGGCCTGCGGAACTAATTGGGATATGCATCACCAAATAACCGATGCACTTACGCCACGTCATTCTTGCGGGACGATGCAAAGAGGACGTGGAAACGTTTAAGACATTTCTCCAAGAGTTGGAATATAATACAGCAGAATGCCTGCCTAATCAGGCACAAAGTTATTACGGTGCACAGCAGCGCGATCACAGTCGTGGCCGTAGTACTAATCAACGGCGTGACTGGTCGTCGCGACGCGAACGAAACAATAATCGGGACCGGCCGTATAGAAACTGGGGTAACAGTCGCGAACACAGGTGGAACAACGGAAATGATTGAGGAACGCAACAGGTACGGCAACCAGAATCGATACTACGATGAACACGGTGGAAATAGGATTGTAGGCGGAGCACCACATGATGTTGAAATTCGGCCGGCCAACCCTAGACATAATCCAGCAAATGGAAATGTTCGAAACCGGCAATGACAAATGATCAGCCCAGAAGGCGCCCAATCGGAACAAATGAGCGACATGGCAAATCAGTAGAAAGGACAGTGAGAAGTAGAGAGGACGGTGATGAGAAACAATTGATTAGTTTACATTTGTGATAAATGCATTTTGAATAATATATTGGTTAAAATAATGATAAAGATGTTTCTATGTGATTGATTGAAGTGATATTGTTAAATTTTTTCTTTCCTTGTGCAATTAGGATTTAGGTTGGTTCAAATGTGAAGATAAAAGGTTTCTTTGTGAACGAGTGAAATGCTGTTTATGGTTTTTTTGTGTAAATTGAAAAGAGTCGCTCCTGAGGGAAGCTAGATCAGTGTTGAATTAATGCAAAACTCAGGGAAATATCCGATCTGTGGGTATTATGGGTCTGGCAAACCCAGGTCCCCAGGTGTTAGTAGCCTTGTTTCCGATTTTCTGCTTTCAGTGCTGTTATCTATCTATTACTATTCTATATCTGTCAGTATAAATGAGGATCTCTTACTATAGTATGCGTGCTGTACGGATATTATAAGATAGGAGAACTCTGAGAAGGGAATGAGTAAGTTTAGAATCTTGAAAACAGGATGCGATAGTACGATTGTTTAACCATTGGCTTCCCAATATGCGATGATATGTTAATATTGATGATATATGTCTTTTTTGTTTTTTATAGCTGAGTATGCAAGGAGCTGTCTGTGGATTTCGTCAGTATATTGATTCCCTTCAAGGTGAAAGAAGAATTGTGGTTTGTGTAATTTACGTGGGTCTGAAATATTATTGTGGTAGTCAAATACGAGCAGTTTTTCAGCAAATGGAGAATGGAACAGAAATATGGATCCTTTCTGTAGTCTTGATTGATGTTGAGCGGGCCGGCCGCGGTGGTCTAGCGGTTCAGGCGCTCAGTCCGGAACCGCGGGACTGCTACGGTCGCAGGTTCGACTCCTGCCTCGGGCATGGATGTGTGTGATGTCCTTAGGTTAGTTAGGTTTAAGTAGTTCTAAGTTCTAGGGGACTGATGACCACAGATGTTAAGTCCCATAGTGCTCAGAGCCATTTGAACCATTTGATGTTGAGCGGCGGGATTGCACGCAACAGATGGACAAAAATCCCTACTGACAGCTGCAGCGATGAACCCCCCCCCCCCCCCCCCCTTATATTGGCCTCGGAACAGTGGAACTACTGAGTGTGCCAGTGAACAGTGATTATACGGTTCTTAGTCCAATGCATATACGTGTGTTCTTTCAGCGAAACTTTGATCATGTATTTTGCAGGGGTTCGATTTATTGGTGTTTTTTTTTATTAGACTGACTCTTGTATTTTGCAGGTGTTTTATTTATAGGTGTTTATTTTTAGATGTGACTATTGAACTTTCAGAGCTGTTTTATTTATCAATGTTTGTTGTTGTGTGATGTATTAGATTTGTGATATTTTGTTTCGTAAATTCTTTCCTGTGGCATTGCTTCATTTATCAGTCAGATAGCTATTCATTCTCATTGGACTGTGATCGATTAGCCTTTGCATGGGGCATATTTATAGTGAGGAACCCCATAAGGATAACAATAACATAATTAATTGTATTTTCAGTATCATGACACAGTGCTCACAGTTTGCTAACTAACTGAAATATAGTAGAGTGATTAAATTAGTGCCAAAAAGTTATTTTAATTCTACAAATTATTAGTTTTATAAGATATACAATTTTTTTGCGATAACCACTTCGTAAAACATGTATTTTTTCTCTTATCATTTTGTTGCTTTTGCGGATTGTGCATTGTAATATTCTGCTTTATGATACTGATGTCATTTTAATGTATTTTTCTAATTGCTGTGGCACCTTGGTTGTTTTCATAAATTTTACTTGTCAATAAACAGTCATAAATTTTCCTGTGATCAGTTGGCTCTTGCAATGAGCAACTACTGGTGAACTCCATAAGGGTAAGAACCAGAAATTGTTTTCATATTAATGACACAGGAACCATTGTTTTTACTTCCTGACCGAATTAGGTCTACACTATCATTTAAATAGGTGTCACAGATTGTTTTTTTCTCTTTGAAATTGGTAGATTCTAAAGATGTGTTGAAATTATTGTGTTTTAGCAAGTAACTGCTGACCTTTTGCCTTTTCTTTAGATTTTTGGTTTAAGTAGGGTGTCAGAAGCCCGCTTGGGGATGTCCTAGTATGGCCAGAAAATTTCCTGCACAGTCTTTTCCTGGAGCGTTGGGGTTATGATAGGTCTCTGCTGGATTCCTTTCATCTTAATTTCTTAAATCTGTTGTCATTTACTGCATAAATTACTCTTCTAAATTTACTGTGGTAATTCTGACTAACTGGGAGGAGACTAAGCAGTGAAACGTGTTACTTTTACACATAAACAAGAACAATCTGTCACACTACTACACTTTAAAAACACAGATTATATGTAATTCATGTCACACAGTCTCATACGGAACCTACTTCCACTTTCTTTTATATACTGTATATGATAAGATACTGTCATCCCCCTTCCCTTCTGTGTGAGAGGATGAATGAGCAAATGTGTTTCTAGTTGCATGCTTGAGGGTAGCAGACAAGCCTGTCTGCTAGAGAACAGTAGGACCAAACGTCGGAACAGGTTGCTATGCTTTCTAAAAGCAGAGAGGTTTCCATTCTTAGCATGTTTCTGTCTGTCCCTGGTCATGTTGGCATAGGAAGCTGTCTCTCTGGTCACATCCGTTTGTATCAGGGAAGCACGCTCGGTAGGAGCGCAGGTCAGTCTGTCCGCGGCGAGCGTCTGAAGTGGTAAGATCTCCGGCTAAGCATGTGTCAGCTAAGTCCGCAGGACAATGGATTTCTTAAGTTCAGCCTAACTGAAAATTTAATCACCTTTATTTCCGGTTTATCTCTAAAATATCTAATGTTATGTTAAATTGCAACGCAGTGTAATTCGCGTGTGAAGTTCAGAATATCTTCCAGTAGTTGCTTTGTCACTACTTTGTGAATAAAGTGGAACCACGTGTTGATCAGTAACTCTAACTAAGATCATCACTCTTAAATGCGAATGCTTGTGTGATTATAACGTCTCGTCTTGACAATATTTTTCAATATAGCAACTTTTCTTTATGTTCAACCCACGTGGGGTGTACTTTGCGAGACCAGTACCACGTGCTTATATAACTGTGTGACCCATCAGGTTAATAGTAACACGATAGTAACCAGTTCAAGGTTTTTCTTTAGTAAATTGCGTTTCGATGTAATTCATTTTCATTATCAAAATTATTGTGGAGTTACACTCTTTGCGTAAACCAAGTTGACCACGTGAAGCATGAGGTGAAAGCATCAACGTAGCCCTCAGCTATTCTTTTCGGGAAGATTTCACAGAGAGTTAGTATGAATTTAGTATACCAGTATGTGGTAATTACTTGACGGACTGGATTGCGCTACGAACGTAACTTCTTTGGGTGAAAATTGAATCGGTTGGTTGTGGTTAATTTCCTATTGCATATGTTTCAACGTTCTTTGTGTGTTATTTTATGAATGCAGTGTTGTATGTAGTCTCCCAATCTTGGCTCCCTATTTGATGTGTTCTGTAAGATTACAAACTCACATTTTCACAGTCCTAAATAAGACACCAGCTTAGTTATGACTCACGTTTAATATGCTGAAATTTCAATGATCAATGTTAAAATAAATTTCCAAATATATAATGATTTATTTCTTTTTATTAAAATCCTCTTTTATATATATATATATCACCGGTTGTCGTATGACTGTTAAAAGATTATAATTAATGTTGTTAGTCTGGTTGGGAATTCGGTAAGCTAGACTGGATGCCTGGTGAAACAGTTGCTCAGTAAAGCATGGTTAACTTCCCCAGACAGCTCGAAGCATTAACCTGCTTTTATTGTCTATCAGTACCGCTTTCATAGCAAATTAAAGTTACAACGTTACACATGTTGTCCAAAAAAGCAGTTCAAGTGGGCCAACAGAGACATTGTCATCAAACGTTTACTTCGTTTGTTTCCTAAAATCGAACAAGAGAGCAGTTCAAAGTTCGGTCGTGGGACGGTAGTAAAATTCGAGCCCGAGCCAACGGATGAAGAATCTACTGCGCCATTGTCTATGCTAGGAGAACAACTGGCACTATTTATAGTGGAGGGCAGCTTGAAAGTCGGCGCAATGTCCTTATCGGCCAACTTCAATGCTAATTAACTCGAAAACATCGCAACACATAGAAAGGAAAACTATTATTTTTAGTACTGTAACAATATTTGGTCGTGCGAGTCCCAATCTCAGTGTATTTTACAAAAACACCAGTTGCGACAGTGAAGTTGGATAGCGGTGCTAGTTCTGCATCACAGGTTCACTTCTAAGTCAGACAAATTTTTCTGAATGATTGGTGACATGGTGGAATGGTAGAATGCCGAAGTCTACATTTCAGGTGTCCGGGAAACACACCTCCAAGAGAATCACCTCACCGTTATCACCTACAGAAGCAAATTGGGTAGCTGTGTCCTGAACAGAACGAACCGGGACGATGTTGGAAAGCAAATACGTCCCCTTCATATCATTCCGTGAGCCGTGATCTTGACAGCCATACAAACCCCCTTCAGGAGATATTGAGCATTACACTATTGCGAAGATTTATATCTTACAAGCATAATCTATCAGCACCACGTCACGAAATTCTTAAAGCAAAAAGCTTCACGTTGCTTGGTGACGGTTGTACCTTTGTCTTCTTCGGCACTGGTGAATCCCTATGTCGCTACAGCCTGCTGTACTTCTGCACGGTCGGGTCGCAATACCACCGCCTACGTTGGTAAACATACAATACGCACTCACAGACAGCAGATGGCAGTACTAGCATTGCAGGGTATACAATGCGTATCGGGGTGACGCGGAAACAGTGCAGTGTTGTCATAATGCGGAAACGGAGCGATTTCTTTGACGTCCAAAGGGGCTTATCATTGGCTTTCAGGCCAAGGATGGAAGCAATTCCGAAACGGCTAAGTTATAAACTGCGCTGTGGTTAAAGTTCCCGGTGAATGGCAGAATGGCGCTATCCAAAAACTACCCCGAGGCAAATGTGGTGCACCACGGGCCATAGATGACAGCAGTGAACGATAGCTGTTGGGATGTGAACGTGCGAACAGAAGAACAACTGACTCATCAGATGAACTAAGGGGCTACCGACAATGTCTCTTGAACGACAATTCAGTGGACATTGCTGCGATGGGCCTCCGCAGCAGTCGCCATGTTCATTCACTCCAACTTAATGCTGTTCGTCGGCGACGAAAAACCCCATCGGGACGTCCACTGAGCGGCGACAGGAGGCATATCAGGTGAATCACTTTTTCTGCTCCATCAGGCATATGGCAGTTGGCATGTACTGCGTGAATTGTTTGAAAGGAACCACCCTGTAACAATAGTCGGGAGGGTCATGTTGGAGATGAGAGCGTTGTGGTCTGGGGAATGTTTTTGTAGAATCCCCTAGGTGATCTCGTCATTATAGAATCCACAATGAACCAACACAAGTCTGCATCTGTCTCTGGGGGCCATCTACACCCTTATACGCAGTTTGTTTTTCGTCGGTACGGCAGCACGTAACAGCTAGACAATGCAACGTGCCACAAAGTTCGTCGTGGACGTGTTTGGTTCGAAAATTACCTTGATTAGTTCACAGTATATCCCTGCTAATCGCACTCCCCGGCTGTAGATCCAGTCACGCTGTGGATCCCGAACCGAGAAGTTAGAGCAGCTGTCCACAATACTGGAGTTAGCATGACTCCCTATTCCTAACCTCACTGACTCTCTTCCTGCACCTCCTGCAGTGCTCCGCTCTGTTAAAGGTGTTTATTCAGGATTCTGAAAGGTTAATTTTAATTTTAAAAACCAACAGCCTCAGTTGGAAAAGTTTACCTAGGTTTCAGTCGGGATAACCCAACCTTCTTCAGAATAAAAGTAACTACCGTTTGTCCATAGTGGACATCGTCAAGCTAAATCTACAAATCCATAAATTATCATCAGACTGTAAAAACTAATCTGACACTGCCTCAGCCCCATTTCTCGACCGCGATGCGGCAGCCACGAGTGCTGTACTGGAACTGACCGTAGCGTCATGCATGTGGCCCGCCTGGGACGACACAGTACATTGCGCTTGCACATAAACTGTGTGATGGGTACTTGTTAGGACAAAAAGCGAACTCCTGACGCTGAATTTGCTACTAAAGTGAAATAAAAGGTACAGCTGAGGAAAAGGGCGTATATGTTATCCTGTGCAGAACGTACTTAGATCGACTGTCTTAACATTTATGAAGTATATGCTGGTCATGATATGAGGAAGACATCACGTGCTTACAACGATAGCCTGCCTAGGAAAACTTTGTGCTTAAGCACGAAGTTTAATCATCTAAAAAGTACTTAGGAGTGGGAAGGATAACATAGAGCCAACATCATCATTATTACGACTAGGTCTAAACATTTATTTGAGACGCAAATGTTAAGCATTTGCTTAGATATGGTTACAACGCATGAACATCCTATTGACTTAGCACACAAATGGTCATGAATGAACTTATGAACAAGTCTACATCTAATCTGTAACGTCCTGCAATACGGGCCATATGGAATATATGGTCATTATTCAAGATTAGTGTATTTGACGTAAAATGGTCTAAAATCAAGCGAAAATAAACTAATGCAAGTGCCTGATTGAGCTTCATGACGAAGTTATGATTCTGAGTTACAGAAAACAACTGAGGCTGTTGGTTATTAAAACTAAAATTAATATTTATACAGTTTTGACAGGTCCATGAAATGTTGAAAATATTTAAATTTTGACAGGTGATCACATTAATATTTGTGTCTAGTGGATAAATTGGGGTAAAGTGCTAAATCATTCGTTCGGCAAACGCAACGATGTGCTTTGAAGAAGAACAGTAAATTGGGGGAACACAGCTAGTTGGATAACTGTAGGCAAGCTGACATCATTGCATGTGACGTTCAAATTCTGTGCACGAGTGGGGAACCTCGGGAAATGTGCTCCTATACATTCAACCATTTCCACCGTGTAGTCTATCTTCTACGCAAGTTTTGCAGAATAGTGTATTTGTGTGGGAATCTGAATATCTTGGAGGTTACCTGTTTTTATCCGTGTGCTAGCGCCGCTGTCTCCATTACACAAAAAAAAAAAATTAAAATAAAAAAAGACTTAATGTGGGCGAGTGAGGAATGGTCTTCACTCCAGCAATGGGTATGCTGCTAATTCCGCCCGTTACACTTAGACACGTCGATGTCTGCAACTTCCTGAGATCCTTAGCTGCAACTTCTACTAACTTCCACCCTACTGTAACCGCATTAGTTATAAGTCCCAATGCAAAAGTGGGTATATGCTCTTGGGACTTGGACCTCAGTTATTTCCCACGGGCCGTTATAATGAACACAAGAGCATTTTCCATCTTAGAACTTACATCCGAGGAACCCATGTTAGTTTGGCAACTATCCCTTAGTACTTCAGTACGCCTTCCACTGATAGCATTTTGTCGAAAGGTTTCGCCTACCAGCCCGTGTCCTGGATATGTTTACTCATGGACAGTTTTACTGCGACTGGCTATTAGATCCTCTTCCTGTTCCTTCTATTATTTTTTACAATGTTAGAATCAGATTGGCTGAATATCACTATGACTAAATCATCTGCGTATCTCTATAAAAAGTAAACTCCACCATTTAAATCTTTAATGAGTTCATTCACCGCTTGAATTAACAATAGCGGGACATAACACAAACCTGCTGGCATGCAGTCATGAAGTGGGTCAATCAATCTTCATTTCCAACATTCGTGGTTCTGAATGTCGTCCATAATCTGCTAATGTGCCTACATATCATGGTCTCATGCTCTTATGCAGTTCTAAAAATGCACTGGAATGTCGTATTGCTGAAAACCCACACAATATCCAAAATGACGCAATGAGAAATTTATGAAAAATGTAGGGCTTTTTCTATCTCCCCAGAAAGTTAGTGAGCTAGTGTTTTGCATGTTTTACCAGCTAGGTAAGAATGTTGGCGTCCATGTAAAGGGCCTCAGCTAACCCTCTTTCCTTAACGTGAAAATTAACCTGTTTTTATAATGCCCTTAAAAAGATCCTTGACATGATCAGTTTTCCTTCGCTTTGGAATTAAAACAATAGTCATAGTCCTACTACAGTTTGGACTGATTGCTGCTGCTTCACTGACTTAAAACAGCGCGACAAGAGTCTGATTAATTTTGGTCATGCTTGCTGTAGCAGAGCCTTTGCATCTGAGTCTGGTGACCTGAACAGAGACACATTCTATCGGCCACAGAAGTTTCCTAAAGCCACCACATTCTTTAGCAGATTACCAGTTCATCTGAATGTTATCTGTTACCCAGTACCTGGCTGGGATTGAATCCTGGTCTGCGTTACCTGTCAGACTGACGGGAGGATATTGAGTCTTGAGGAGTACATCCAACGCCTCATGTGGAGTCATTGTACAACCATCCTTCTTGCTTGGTATGCCTCTTGAAATTTCCGGTGTTCTGATGAGGATTATGGGAAGTTTGGCTTCACCTGTTATACTTTCCACCTGCTCATAAAATACCTTCCACAATAATTGTTTCTCTTGCTCAATAAAAACACTGGATTAACTGAGGGCATCCCAACATTTCACCCTTCCTCCTCTCCTTCTTAGCTGCTTCCTTCGAAGTTCAAGGTTATTACTCGAAACAGGTACATTCCTGTTTGTGCACTTAATGATGATAGAAAAGTTTTCATTGTACAAGGTCACAATGACAGACCTCCCTTCTTCTGCCACATTCTATAAAGCTACTAGACTTATTATCGAAGTTTTAACGCGAGGTAAGTGTGAGTTTCGATCTTCCCTATACGAGTCGCAGTCTGTTTTCCTAGGATTTATATAAGCTGTGGACTGTTTATCACCCATTGCACTCCTAATGAAGTGATCAGATATTATTTTGCAGATGACAATGTGGCCTCAAACCCAGAAGAATTATATTGACTCAGATATTTATCGGTTCATCGTGATATGCCATTATTTGATATATCTACCCATTAAAGTAGATCCAAAACCTATATAAATCAACTATTCCCTTCTTCTGTTCAAGGGTGTATGTTCCTTACCCCTATTCCAAACGACTAGATTGATCTCCATTAGGTATTTATGTAGGTAGTCACTTGTGCTGTTCGCATTGCAGCCAACAACCAGTTGTTCATCCATGGGCAATCAGCTATCAGACCCCTCACTTCCTTGGAAGGAGGAACAACGTCCTTGCAAGGAAGGAAGTCCAGTACAATTTCCCTCGTGCTCGCACCCAAGCACTATTTCATCCTGATAGTCACTAAGTCACTAGAAAGGAAGTTCACCTTCGGTGTGAATGAAATTCCGTTTTTAATTTAAAGAGATATTTTGAGGTATTTAGGTTTCTGCCATAAGTCAGCTTATATGCAAGTACTCGAAGTCATGGTACGCCCTCTTTATGTAAAACACATTCCTGAATGAGTGCTACATCAAACTCCGGATTCCCAAGAACGCGACTAAAAATGGCAGATTTCACATTACTGCGTTGCAGGTTTATCTTGAACATTTCCATCCGCCAGCTTGCCTCTTCTGATATCCTTAATCACCCTGACGGTAACCTGTGAGAATAATAAGTTCGGTGTCTGGTCCTGTTCTCTTACTGCGTTCAGGGATTTCTCAGCGACTTCTACTCTTGGGAATTGGCGACTTGATGCTTTTTTCCGGTTTATTTTTATCCCCGTCGATACGTTCTTGCTCTGCGCCCGTAATTTTGAATTGGATCTCAGGAGAAAGGTCCTTAAGCAGACAAGATATCCAGTAAAACCTCTTCGCGCTCTTGAATAGTTCCTCTGCAGTCCTGATCAGCAGCTTCACATCTTCCTGTGGATATGTATTGGGCACGGTCCCCCCTCCCCCCCCTCCCCCACAACAGATAATGATTAGAGCACCTATGTCCAGACAGACCCTCCTGAATTCGGGGCTTTTGCATTCCCCACAAATTTTCAGCGAGAGCCGGCTGAATCAGCTCTTTCAGATGCGTGGTGCTAACATGTGGGTATTCTATTTGGATTGTCACCATCCAAAAAAACCGAAACTGGAGCACTAATTATCTGTTTCCCTGTTTTGTACCTCGGCATTTTCTTTATATAGTAATAAAAAAAAATGGTTCAAATGGCTCTGCGCGCTATGGGACTTAACATCTGTGGTCACCAGTCCCCTAGATCGTAGAACTACTTAAACCTAACTAACCTAAGTTTGGCTTTAGGGAAAGTAAAGGGACGAGAGAGGCAATTCTGCCGTTACGGTTAATAATGGAAGCAAGGCTAAAGAAAAATCAAGACACTTTCGTAGGATTTGTCAACCTGGAAAAAACGTTCTACAATATAAAATGGTACAAGCTGTTCGAGATTCTGAAAAAAGTAGGGGTAAGCTATAGGGAGAGACGGGTCATATAGAATATGTACAATAACCAAGAGGGAATTGTAAGAGTGGACGGTCAAGAACGAAGTGCTCGTATTAAGAAGGGTGTAAGACAAGGCTGTAGCCTTTCGCCCCTACTCTTCAATCTGTACATCGAGGAAGCAATGATGGAAATAAAAGAAAGGTTCAGGAGTGGAATTAAAATACAAGAAGAAAGGATATCAATGATACGATTCGCTGATGACATTGCTATCCTGAGTGAAAGTGAAGAATTAAATGATCTGCTGAACAGAATGAACAGTCTAATGAGTACACAGTATGGTTTGAGAGTAAATCGGAGAAAGACGAAGGTAATGAGAAGTAGTAGAAATGAGAACAGCGAGAAACTTAACATCAGGATTGATGGTCACGAAGTCAATGAAGTTAAGGAATTCTGCTACCTAGGCAGTAAAATAACCAATGACGGACGGAGCAAGGCGGACATCAAAAGCAGACTCGCTATGGCGAAAAAGGCATTTCTGGCCAAGAGAAGTCTACTAATATCAAATACCGGCCTTAATTTGAGGAAGAAATTTCTGAGGATGTACGTCTGGAGTACAGCATTGTATGGTAGTGAAACATGGACTGTGGGATAACCGGAACAGAAGAGAATCGAAGCATTAGAGATGTGGTGCTATAGACGAATGTTCAAAATTAGGTGGACTGATAAGGTAAGGAATGAGGAGGTTCTACGCAGAATCGGAGAGGAAAGGAATATGTGGAAAACACTGATAAGGAGAAGGGACGGGATGATAGGACATCTGCTAAGACATAAGGGAATGACTTTGTAAGGGGTCCGCAGGCCCTTACTACTAGGTTTGCACTCACACAGGTCGACAGGGCAACTACCGATTAGTGTGTCGGGTCGCGAGAGCGAGAGTTGAGTCAAGTCAGTGCGTGTTGTAGGTTCCCGCGAGGCGGGCAGAGCTGAGCAGAAGCCAGCAATTGATAGAAATTAGCGACAAAGGGAGTGGCCATCGCCGCGGTTTAACCCCTTGTGTTAGGAATATTCGGGAAAGTGAAAAAGTATAATTACTAGTTTGATTCAGTGATACTTTTGTGCCGATATTTGTAATTACGCGTCTACCACGCCGGCATAATTGGGATTGCAGTGTTGGATTGCAGTGTTGGATTGTAGTGTTGGATTACAGTGATTGTATGTTGCGTGTGACGATTATGAATAACGAAAGGGCCTGTGCTGAGATTAGCCGTTATTAACAGTGTATTGACGAAGGCAGTGGCTGTCTCCTTATCTTTGTGGCTTTTGATAAGAATATAGGTTTTGTTTAGTGAAGCTGTGTTTGTTGTTCTTCTTGCCACCAAACAGTACATCATTACAGTATTTGCGAAGGACAATATGGAATGTAACAACTCCGTAGCAGTCCAATCCGATTGCCAGCCCCGTTAGGTACACGGTCACATTAATTATTATCTATTTGGGCTGCTATCAGATCCCGATCGAGGGGGATAAGTCAGTAGAATAAACCGGAGTGTTACAACTTCCATGGTACTAGAGGGAGCTGCAGAGGGCAAAAACTGTAGAGGAAGACAGAGATTGGAATACGTCAAGCAAATAATTGAGGATGTAGGTTGCAAGTGCTGCTCTGAGATGAAGAGGTTAGCACAGGAAAGGAATTCTGGCGGGCAGCATCAAACCAGTCAGTAGACTGATGACCAAAAAAAAAAAAAAAAAAAAAAAAAAAAAAAAAAAACAACCTAAGGACGTCACACACATCCATACCAAAGGCAGGATTCTAACCTGCGACCGTAATATAGTTATCCTCGGACGTGGGAGTAATGAGTAATAGACGTCTCTGTCCCGTCCTCGTCTTGCAAGTGGAATGGGGCCGTTTACCCCTTTCACTCTGACATAGTCTTTTCTTGGTGGTCTTCAGTTCAAATTATTTTGGTTCCCTAGTTTTGTTTTCAGGAAGTTTTGCCTTCCTGTAATTTTCATTCTCTTAGAAGTATGCTTCTATTTGCTACCGACAGGTTTTCGACCTGGATTTGCTGGAGCTTCTCAGTGTCGTTTCCCATTCCTTGGACTGTTCTGTCGTCCGATCCAATTGCGGAACGGCTTCCATCAGCTCAAAACAAAAAGTTCGGTTATTCAAAGTATCATAAGGCCCCACAGAGTTTGAGTTAATTCATGTATGCTCCACCTTAGGGCCCACGAGAACTCGGGATGTGTCACATTAATACCAGGGGATACCACATCGGTGTAGAGTAATGAATCAGGGAGTTTGCCCAATGATCGAATCACATCTTGCGTTAACCTTCCTATAGTGTTTCAAAGAATAAACACACATATTGTGAAAGGGTCAGTTGGACCCACTGATAAGGAAAATGTATTCTTAAAAGACACTTCAAAGTATCTTTTGTAGATGGTTTTCTATGTAGAAAAAAGACATTGGAACTTATCAACATTTATTAAACATAAATATTACAAAATAGAAAGTTATTTACAAAATTTTAATTGAAAAATAAGTTATTGTTACATGTACATTCAAAATACTTTTTTGTAGCAAAACATACATCAGAGATTACATTTCAACTCCTGTTGCTGATAACAATTACCATAAAATTTAAATTCAGTTACAAAATTTGACTTTGAGGAAACATATTGAATTTAATGTCTATGCCTATCGCATTAACTTATCAAGTTCTTGGAGTACATGTTTGCCTGCTCTCGGCAGTGGAATCATTGACATCTACTGCACTTTTTGTTTGTCTTTCGCTCTTTCTTCGGTACACACTCCTTACTTACGCCCCTTTTCTGTTCTTTAGCTCCTGAACTCGTTCCTGCAATATTCTTTAAACTAACTTTGATCTTGTTAAAAAAAATTTGTCATTCTTTCCTCTCGCATTTGTTTTGGTAGCTCATATTCAAATTCTCTTAGGATTAACCGCCATCTGTACAATTTATTTTGATTGCAATCTGGATTGATAAGTAGATAAAACAAACTGGAATTTATTGCACCAATATCTAGCACGCTACAGAACAAACAAACAGGCCATAGTTTGGTACACCTTTTACACGAATAAGTGCTGAGCAGTTTATCTGTTGTGTCAAATCCTTCTTTCGGTCTGATGCAATGACATATTACTTCAGCCTCCATATGCCTTTCTAAAGACAAGCTACAGTCATGGTGTTTGATAGAGAGTAATAGAATAGCTTTATTTTGCTTTTTGGCCCGTACGACCAAAGTTACGTCCCTTTGGAACCAAAAGATGATTGAACGTACTGGTGTGGTATTGCTTGGCTGCATTTCGTCCGCAATCTCAGAATTGTTGTTTCTTTGAGTTCCTACTCATATTACATTTTTCTTAGAAGTTTCTTGGCCAGATTATGCACTGTAAAGAAATTATCTGTGGTAATGTTTACCTCAGTTTCCTCAGCATTTTCAACAAGCCTCAAAACAACATTTGTTTCTTGTGGTCCATTTTCCAGTTTTTACGTCAGCTAACAATCCCAATTTTCCCTCATTTTTTTCTCTGCGTTTTGAAGTTATACACCGCCGGAAGGTACGCCTTCCTCTGAATGGAACCACTTGCTTATCCACTGTGACATATTCGTAAGGAACAAACGTTATAGGCAACTGTTCCAAAAACATTTCGAGGTAATTCCCGGTAGCAGCCAGTTTATCATGGAGTCGACTAGCTGGTCGATCTTTTTTGCTGTCAAATCTGAGAAATCTGTTGCCTGTATGGAAACGCTGAAGTGACATCGTTGCACGAGAAACTGGCGGAGCATTCCTGTGGTCCAATATCGCTTTCAGAGATTCGCCAGTATGTTTGTACACACCAGCTGATATAAGATGTCCCAAGTAAGCCTTCAGTTCCTGACTTGTATTAGAAGTGGAAGTCGCAATTTTTGACTTATGATACTCATCTCATGTCTCTGTTGATTTCGTTCAAAATCACTGTCATCATCAACAGTAGAAATGATAATACTTTCGTTTAGTCAATCCGTTAAAGAGCAAACCCCATAGGCCCTGGAATAGCATGGAAAATGTTTTCACATCCAAAATAAAAATCTAAAACAGAGAAATATAAACTAAACTAGAATTAATTACAGTGCAATAAATTAAATTACAAAGAAACACAATAAAACATAAACCTGACAAAAAGTAAAAATAACCTGCATACAAAACCCAAGGAGTTACGCTTGATAGAGGTTTTCATGTCCCTAGACAGTCTACACACAGGAGATAAGAGGGTAACAATGAGAAATCCAGTCCCAGCATCGCGTTCTCCACCAAGACAATCACAAATGGCCTGACCGGGTTCCGAACCCAGAAACACACCTATGACAGCCCAGAGCATTAGTGGCTAGACTAAGATACAGTGCAATAATAAACATAGTATACCCATAAAATGCAATTCCGTATAATATATTTACTACGCTCACCTTGGTGTTGACTCTGTTGGAGGATTTGTAGGCTAATTGTGCCATTACGCAACGTATATACTCCTACAACTTCATCGGTTTCTTTAGACAACGATATACCGCCGTTATCTACTTCACAATCACATCAATGTCCTCACTTCCAGCTGATACGTCATCATCATCATTTGAACCATCAAGAAAGTCTAGAAAAATCAGGATTATCGACAGGATCATCTACCATTCCATCATCTGACTCATTCAAAAGCCTTTCTAACTGGTAACCACTTAGGAAACTTCTGCCGATTTTGGCACACAAAATCAGGCTAATGACGTAGTTGTTATACTTGTACCTAGTCCTACAAAAATAAAAATGTGAAATGCCTCTAAACCATTGTGGACCATACAATGACAATCGCATTTATTTCAAATAAAATATTGTTAGAATTCAAACGACAATTTTTGCCTAGGTCTAAACGACCCATTCACAATATGTGTGTCAAAGTTGTGTGTCTCCGAAATTATTTTAGATTTCGAAATAAAACTAAGGATTACCTAACGTCCTGTGGCATATGAATATGAATCGCGGTTTTCTGTTAATTTTAGTAAACTAACTGAGTCAGTTAGATCCAATCACAATAAGAAGGTTAAACGGCCAGTGTTTTAGGAAACGAACTATGGGGAAAAATGCAGGGAGCTGTAGGGGGTTTTCAGACATGTGGCATCAGGTTCATCCAGTGAGACTTGTCTGGCTTGGGTGAGCCTGCCAGCCGCTATGGCCAGCCTTACGAAAGGACAGTGACATACGATTAAAATTTATTTCTGTACTAGTTAATTCTAACACATTGTATACTTCTGTGTATATGTATTCCTCCAAATCACGTCATATTATGTAGGTTTTATTGCCTAATTGGTAAAAGCTCTGCCCGATTTTACGATATTTCGTATTTCGATACTTATGCAAAATATTTACGTCTGGGGTGGAAGGACCCTTTGGTAACAACTCAACAAAGAAAGTAAATAAGACAGGTGAGATACACTGTAGGCTTCGTATCCTCGTTCAAAATGGGCAGGTAATATAGCGACCTACAGTAAAGAATATTGGAGTGTACGCTACTTTAGTCCCTCCATCCTGCTTCTTAGAAGTACGATGCTGCAGCCATCCTAATCAGTCTTCGGCTGCGTGGATAATTGGTATGTAACATTAACTACTTCTCATCTACTGAAAGTGCTTTCACTCAACCTGAGGGCCAAAAGGTGAGGAAAAGGCTGCTGTAGGTCACTACGGACACGAAAGCAGCAATGAGGCTCAGCCGCACGGTGAGAACTCCAAGCAGGTTGGCCACTGGGCGTCCAGAGGACACCTGCCGCGCCAGCAGCCGCAGCTCGCGGTGGGCGGCGCCGCCCACACGCCGCCCCTCCAGCAGCAGCTGCGAGCACAGCCTCTGCGTGCGCCTCGCTTCTGTCTCCACACAGTGGGCGGGCACGACGAGTATCGTCAGATGAGCAAGACTGAGGAACATACTCAGATTCCCTTGCCAGCTGCTGATACTACTCATAGCTAGGAATGATGATTTTGTTCCAAGGAAGTAAACCTGAGCAGCCATAAACATTGAAATCTATATGAAGTATGACACTAGTAAAACCTCATGAGCAGAGGCAGCTAATTCTGACAATTCACTGAGTTTTGCATTCACTTGTGTGAGAGTTCGCACATAGTCTGGCACACTCCAAAGAATTCTAGGGTGTGTTCGTAGACTCCCTACGTACACAGACTGTTTCTTTACAGAAATGTTACCATAATATGCAACGTCGTTACTTATATCGCGAACGCAAACATTCAGAAGTGAAAGTCTGTATCTAATCACAAACTATAAATTTGCAAATCTCAAAAGTGATAAAGAGGTAGCAAGAAAACCGCACACAGTAAACGCTAAACTTAGCCTATGTTAATGAGATTTAATAATCGTCAACGTTGGTAAGTAGTATGAACAACCGTATAAAAATAGCAAAACCAGTTGTAGTCTTACTAGCTTCTCCTCACATGTATTTACAGGAGCAATATGAATCGTCAGAAGTTTGTCACATGATACTAACAACTTAACCATTGTCTCATACTTTTGTGTATTGAGGAAAACATCTGACACTATCGTTACGAACGTCATTGTTGACAAACTCACTAATCTGAAAAGTGATATGACGTTCACTATAGACATTGTAGGGAACGGTCTGCAGTAGAAGTGCATGGACATTTACGCAGAAATCATGTGTGATACGCTGGTGAGGGTTACAATAACTAAATGCGATTTTAATATCTTCACAGATCCAGTTTTCGTATCAACCGTAAATGGCATGAGACCAATCGACTTGCACGTGAAGTGGAATTGCTTGGTGGCCAATAGAAGTGTCCTAGTGTTCTCTAGCAGCAACGGGTTAGATTCATACGCCGACATCACCTGCAAAAGGGAAGAACAAAAAAAAGAAAATAAACAGTACTCATACTTCACAATAGCTCCTACGTTATAAGTAGTAATGAACGGGTTTTCAGATTTCTAGGCCATCATCAGATAACCTGATTAAATAGGTAGATCACATATCAGCGGCAGTTTATAGAAGCAAATTACATTTTGCAAAGATATAGCTAAACAAAAACAACGAATTTAGTAAGTAAGCTATGAATGAACAAGTTTTATGTTACTTTATAGTGAAAGATCTAAAGTATAAGAATGTACAGGCAATAAACGGCACACACTCGAAAATCGGCACAGAGCACTATGCTACATAAACAAAATATCTAATGTATGGACTGAACATGCACGAAAAAGGGGAAGCAGAGCGGACGAAAGAGTCAGTGGAATGTGGAGTATAACAGTTATACAATTTATAACAAGCATATTATCCAATGCTGAGAAAAATATTTACTGGCTGTTACTACTTGGAACTGATAAGCAAATGTTACCTCAATGTATAGCGTCGTTTCTCATTTGGCCAATGCAAATATTTAGAAGTGAAATTCGGTACCTAATTACAAATCGTAAATTTGTAAATCTGAGATGTCATAGAGAGTTGGCAAGAAAACTGCTGACAGTAAATGATAGACTCACAACAGTGCATAGAGTGCATTACAGTGCCTAATTTATAAGCCACAATAACACCTATCTTGAAAAATTCTTGTTAACTTTATTTTTCTTTCACCTCTGTATGTGCAGATAATTTTCCGTTGAAAAGTAATTTATAATTCACAGCGGCAATTCTACCACAAAAACGCGTTAACGTTTTTCATTTCTTAGTGTCGTCTTTGAGAGTAAGGATAAGGTACTACAGACGTGTACTCGATCTGTTAGACTGCGCGAGGACCCACATTTAAAGAGGCAGCACGATCTGATCGTTGTAATTCTCAAGGGCATGGAACAGAACCAAAACACACTAAGAATATATTTCTCCATATAGTGATTGAGGTGTTCGAAATTTAACTGAAACTGCAGTAGGACTTCCCCGGTTCCTATATTCCTATGATCCTCTCACAATGCACCGGGATTCTTAGCCTCACAGAAGAGTAGGCTGAAATGTAAGAGAAACTTCACTAAGAATCAAAGTACAGGGTGGTGAGATCAAGGTACGTTGAGAAGCCATGATGTAGTTTCGACGTTGTCTGAAGTTATAGGTACTGGGATACTGAATGTCACGTTCAGTTGAAGGGGAACTGACATATCTAAAAATTATAATCATATAAACTGGACACACAAATATTGGTACAGGTAAAATGTAGGTAATGAAAATGTGGATTAGAATCCAAAAATACTCCAGCTGACAGATGAAAGGAGAAGGCACACAAACGTTCAGGTACACTATGTGATCAAAAGAATTCGGTCCTCCCCAAAAAGAAACGTTTTTCGTATTACGTGCATTGTGCTGCAACCTACTGCCAGGTACTCCTTATTAGCGACTTCAGTAGTCATTAGACAACGCGAGGGAGATGAATGGGGCTCTCCGCGGAACTCACGGGCTTCGAACGTGGTCAGGTGCTTGGCTGTCACTTCTCTTATACGTCTGTACGTGAGATATCTCCACTCCTAAACATGCCTCGATCCGCTCTTTCCGATGTGATAGTGAAATGGAAACGTGAAGGAACACGCACAGCACAAAAGCGTACAGGCCGACCTCGTCCGTTGAATGACCGCCGACAGTTGGTAATGTGTAGCAGGCAGACATCTGCCTAGAGCATCACACAGGAATTCCAAAGTGCATCAGGATCCACTGCAACTTCTATGACAGTCAGGCGGGAGGTGAGAAAACTTGGATTTCGTGGTCGAGCGGCTTCTCATAAGCCAAACATCACGCCGGATAATGCCAAACGACTCGTCGCTTAGTATAAGGACCATAAACATTGGACAGTTGAACAGTGGGAAAACGTTGTGTGGAGTGACGAATCAGGGTACACAATGTGGCGATCCGAGGGTGAGAATTTGGCGAATGCAAAGTGAGCGTCATCTGCCAACGTATGTAATGCCAACAGTAAAATTCGTAGGCGGTGGTATTATGGTGTGGTCGTGTTTTCGATGGAGGGGACTTGCACCCCTTGTTGTTTTGCGTGGCACTATCACAGCACAGGCCTACACTGATGTTTGAAGCACCTTCTTGCTTCTCAGTATTCAAGAGCTATTCGGGGATGGCGATTGCATCTATCAACACGATCGAGCACCTGTTCATAATGCACGGCCTGTGGCGGAGTGGTTACACTACAATAACATCCCTGTAATGGGTTGGCTTGCGCAGAGTCCTGTCGTTAATCCTACAGAAAAACCTTTGGGATGTTTTGGATCGCCGACTTCGTGCCAGGCCTCACCGACCGACATCGACACCTCCCCTCAGTGCAGCACTCCGTGAAGCATGGGCTGCCGTTCCCCAAGAAATCTTCCAGCACCTGACTGAACGTATGCCTGCGAGCGCGGTAGCTGTCATCGAGGCTAAGGGTGGGCCAACACAATATTGAACTCCAGCATTACTGATGGAGGGTGCCATGAAATTGTAAGTCATTTTCAGCCAGTTGTCCAGATACTTTTGATCACACAGTGTGCAGAAAGAAATAGTGCAGTATTACAGACAAAGATACGTAATCAATCGGGAGTAAGCAGTAGTTAAAACTAAATGCCTGCAGGAAAAAATACGGTACAGAAAAGAAAACGGTCGCCCGAAGGGCAGACTAAACTCATAGAAAGGTCAAAATAGCTTCCGGGTAACTTAAAAGCAAACAAGTCCACATTACCAATGTAAAAGGAACTCCAACGTTAACCAGAAACGAAAGCGAATATTAGTGGAAGGAGTACTATGTTTCCTATGTGGAGAGAAGAATATAAAATAGATATGCGTATGTAAGGCATGAGGGATCTATTATTAATATCTGAGATTGAAAGAGCTTTAGAGGACATGTGATCGAACGAATCACAAGACATAGATAACACTCTTTCGGAGTTTCTGAAGTGACTGCAGGAATTGGCAGCCAAATCTTTCTCCAAATTAGTGTGTGGAATCTCCACGCATTCTTTTGGACTTTCTGAAGAGTATCAGCCACACAGTTCCTAAGTGAGCAGGGTAAGTATGTGCGAGAGCGGCTGCACAATACGTCTGACAGATCAGGCGTTAAACTTTCTGACCAAATGAGTGGAAAGAGTTTTGTGAACCTGTTACACAGGTCAAAAGTTCAAACGAAACTACGCCACGGCAAAGTAGCGCAAGGCTTTTGAAATTCCCAAAACAATAATTACTATATATCTGGATTGACGGGTAATGAACAATAAGAATGGTAGATTAAGAGTGAAGGGCGTGAGGCAGAAGCACAGTCAACTTCACCACTGTTCACCCCTCAAAGCAAAGAATAAAGAAATTAATAAAAGGCAGATTCTAAAGTGGGATTAAATTTCGAGGTGGAAGGATGTCACACAAGACTTGAGGCTGATATAATGGGGTGTGCGTACTGTATGACCTTTGGTACACACACCATCAGATTATTTGACTTGTCGCTCTAACGAAGTAAGCGAGTGTCAGCAATATGTCTCGTGGTCTTATCATGGAGTGTTTATCTTCTGCCGTTAGGTCAGACGATAGAAATGCCACTTGCACGCTTAGAGCAGCAGATTGACAGTGACCAGCTTTAAACAGAACTTGATTAATTTTTACACACATTTATGAAAATAATAACAACCATAAACCTTACTTAACTTGATTCTGGATGATATTTACAACTGACAATCTTAAGTTCCTTTGGTATTGGTAAGTTAATCTTATTCTCACATATCTCTGATACTTGACAAATTGTCTATACATTTATCTGCATGGCTATGTACAGGAATATGATAATCTTATTAGGCGCAGACTGAAACTTGACTACAGACTAATGCAGACTAATGGAGACTGGTACAGAGTGGTGCAGATAAATGCGGACTGATTAATCGGAGGTTTGTACAGTTGTTATAATACCTGACGCGTTCAGGTATCACTGCACGAGTGTGATCCGTGAGGAGGAAAGGTTCTACGTTAGCAGCAATCTCATTGGCTGCGTTACATATTAATACGCGGATCAGCAGAAGCAGTATTTAGTCCGTCTCTAAGACAGCGCCATCTCGTAGTGCGGAGGCGGACGAGCGTTGCACCTGCGCTGTTGTGCTTAGCGGGTCGCGCTCTAGTGGGAAAGTTGTTTACGCGCTGACTACGCGGAACTATGTACACTACACATAGCTCTCTTCTCTAATTGGATCTTTTTGTGTGGTGAACTGTCTATTGACCACACTGTTTGAACTGAGAGTAAATCAAAGAAAGACGAACGTGTTAAGCAGTTGCGGAAATGTGATTAGGGGTAAATATAACATCACAAATGGAGATCACGATCTAGACGACGTGGAAGCACTCTCCTAAAGTAACGTATGTTAATTTCAGGAACAAATCTCTACGAATGTTTGTTAGGAGCATAGCAATCTGTGGAGGTGCATCATGGACTGTGAGAAAACTTGATAAGAAGGAAATGATAGAGTCTGAAACTTGTTATACTGAAAGATGCTGAATATTAGATAGACTGATATAAGAATCCAGGTGGTTGCCACAGAATCGACTAACGGAGCAATACACGAAAAATATATTAGAAGATATCAGAGAACATTATCTATGTTACTATATGATAAAAATTGAATGGGACTACAGGTATGAGAATATCACAATTCATAACTGGTTACGTATGATGCAGATGCCACGCTGTAATGAGCAGGTTGTGACAAAGGAGGAGGTTGGGAAGGGAGGGGAAATCGTATGAGGTCGCGCCAGCCAGTGTGCTAACGACGAAAATAAAGAAAAAAATAAAACACCTTTATGGACAATAACGGGTACTCCACACCAATGGTTTCCTAATATTTTGCTAATCATTGTGCTGTCTTCTCGGTGTCCAGGATACTTGAAATTTTGTTTAATGTTACAGTCATTAAATATTTCTTCATTCAGTGAAATGTGACTAAATGGTAGATTCACCATATGAGGAAAATTATTTTCATGATAATTTATTACTGTTGTCAAAAGCAATAAACGGAAGAATAAAACTGGCCCAGAGTGCTGTTTATAAACTAAATCGAATTTTCAAACCGAAGCATCTAGTGAGACTGGACCCATCAATGTGTGTAATTTGTTTCGAATCACTGCAGAGAAAAATGGACTTAAATAGCAGAAAGCGTTCAAGACTGAGGATCGTGTTGTGAGAGAGGGATGTATACAAGTTTCGAATTACTGTGAGAGTAAGAGGAAATAAAATTCAAATGTAGTAAATAGCAAAGACCTCACCCGGCAGTACTAAAATTTAAATGTATATTGCCTGGAGGTAAATGGAGGCGAGTGGATAACTAGTGAAGTTCCCTGTTTCAGTCGAAGAAAAAAGCAAAGACTGGTACTATGTTGTAATGGATGTCGAATATCGTCTCACAGCAGTAAATACGAAAGATCTTCGTGTATGAGTGTCATTGAAGAACATACTATTCCAGGAATAGTCAAGGAGAGAAATTTACCCAATAGTGGATGCTAAAAAGCTGATGACTGTTGTAACTGTGGTGCTCTGTTTGACATCCTAAATATGTCAGACAACCAGTCTCTACTGATTGCATCCGACTGTGAGGGTGTCGAAGTGAATCCACAGCAGAATTTTATATCTCCTTGGCCCGACTGCATAGATCGTACATTAACATAAAATAGTTTCAGTACAAGATTCCGTTTGTAAATGTGACCGTAGAACACGAATGGCGTGAAGTTATTATATTGAACTAGTACCTGACGTGAATTTAAATAACTATGATACGACGACTAGCAGGTTTGAATTCCAATATATTGTGACTGAACCATAAAGAGTTGCCAGACAAATTAAGTATCATCTAGATACGAATAAGAACAATAAAACCTAGTAACCTAGATGGGGCCATACAGCGTTTGTCACTTTACAACGCCAGTCGCTTTCGCCATTTCAGCATGAGGTCATACGAAATAATAAACAGCTAGTTTCACGCTCGCTGGTGACGAATTCAGCGCAAAAACTGACACAGTCACGTAATACATGTAACCAAACAGCTCCAAATGCAGTATATATGGACGCTACCAAAGGGTTGAGTTGCAGCCAGCACCAAATCTGCATCCTACCAGCTACTCTAATGATCAACAGCCGACAACCGAAACTACGTGAGCGACACCTAAGCAGGTGCGCTAAGAAAAGATAAACAAGCCTTTTGGGTTTCGGGACTGCGATTAGAGGTTTGATTTGAACCAATTTTCCTCTATACGTTTGTCATTTCCATTCTGACATGCATCTGAACCTAGAGGTAGGGTTACACCTATTGAAACTGGTTCCTCTTCATGATTCGTGGCCTCGAAAAACATCGTTAGACGCTCCTGTGTGTTATCTAATCCTAATAGAGTGTTAGGTCTGTGTGACCGTTTGTTTTCATAATTAGTTGAAGTATGACGTAGGATAGAAATGTCGTCTGTCTTTTACATATACGATATGTGGGTTTTCTTACACTAGTAGTAGTCTGTGCTTCCCGGCACACTGTAGACAGGTGTTTCTTTAGCTTAGTATTTCAGATGACCAGAAGGCTAAGAACACCAGACTCCTATTCACTCCCCCCATGAGTGTGCATATGGAGATATTAAGTAATTTTTTGCATGAAAATGGAAGAAATGGTTTAAAATATTTGCATGCATCAACATCACATTTATATCGATACTGCGAAAGCCGCCGTATGGTGTGTGGCGGAGAGTACCCTGTACCGCTACTAGTCATTTTCTTTCCTGTTCTACTTGCAAATAAAGCGACGAAAAATCGACCATTCATATGTCCCCGCATGAGGCCTAATTTCTTCGTAGTCCTTACGCGCATTGCGTGATGGTGGCAAAAGAATCGTCCTGCAGTCAGTTTCAAACGCTGGTTCTCTACATTTTTTTCACTGCTGTTAGTCAAAATGAACGTCACCTACCCTCCAGGGAATCCCAGTTGATTTCCCGAAGCATCTCCGTAACACTTACGTGTAGTTCAAACCTATTGGTAACGTATCTAGCAGCCCGCCTCTGATCTGCTTCGATGTCTTCCTTCAGTCCGATCTGGTGCGGATCCAAAGCACTCGAGCAGTACTCAAGAATAGGTCGCACTAGTGTTCTATATGTTGTCTCCTTTACAAGTGAACCATTCATTGCTAAAATTTTCTGAATAAACCGAATTATTCGATGAATCGTCCTCCTTACCACAGTTCTCCCATGCTACTTCCACCTCATCTCGCTTTAACTGTGTCAACCAGGACACTAGTAATACTGTGTGTAAAAATTACAGGTGTGTTCTTCCCATTCATCCGCATTAACTTAAATTTTTCTACGTGTAGGGCTAGCTGCCATTCATCACACCAACCGGAATTTTTGTCTAGTCGTCTTGTACCCTCCTACAGACTTCCACACCTTTCAATACAGTACGGCAACATCAGCAAATAATTGCAGACTGCTGGGCACTCTGTCCACTAAATCATTTAGGCCTATGTATATAGAGAACAACATCGGTCCCATCACAGTTCCCTGTGGCACTCCTGACTACACGCTTGTCTCTGACGAACACTAACCGTCGAGGACAGCATACTGGGTTCTGTTACTTAACAATGGGTAGCCTTGAGGGATAAAATAGTGAAGGCAGCAGAGGATCAAATAGATGAAAAGACGAGGGCTAGCAGAAATCGTTGGGTAACCGGATAGATATTGAATTTAACTGATGAAAGAAGAAAAGATAGAAATTTAGTAAATGAAGAGCCGAAAAGGAATACAAAATTCTGAAGAAATGAGATGGACAGAAGCTGCCAAATGGCTAAGTAGGGATGGGTGGAGGACTAATTTTAGTATGTAGAGGCAGATATCACAAGGGGAAGATAGATATAGCCTACAGGAAAGTTAAAGAGGCCTCTGGAGAAAGCACAACCACCTGTATGAATATCAAGAGCTCAGATGGAAAACCAGTCTTAAGCAAAGAGGGGAAAACACAAAGGTGGGCGCGCAGGAAAGCCGCACGGTCCGAGGCGCCTTGTCACGGTACGCGCTGCTCCCACCGTCGGTGGTTCGAGTCCTCCCTCGGGCATGGGCGTGTATGTTGTGCATAGCATAAGTTAATTTAAGTAGTATATAAGCCTAGGGACAGATGACCTGAGCAGGTTGCTCCCATAGGAACTTAACACAAATTTTAAAAAATAGATAAATAAATAAATAAAATAAAATAAAAAAAATGCAGAAAGATAGAAGGACTATATAGAGGGTCTATACAATGGCGATGTGCTTGAGGGCAATATTATGGAAGTGGAAGAGGACGTAGATGAAGATGAATTGGGAGATATGATACTGCGTGAAGAATTCGATAGAGCACTGAAAGACCTAAGTCGAAACAATGGCACGGAAGTAGACAAAATTCCATTGGAACTACTGATTACCTTGGAAGGGCCAGCCATCTCTACTATCTGGCGAACATGATGTGTGAGAGAGCCGAAATATCCTCAGACTTCAAGAAGAATGTAATAATTCCAATCCCATAGTAAGCAGGTGTTGCTAGGTGCGAAAATCACCGAATTGTCATTATAATAAGTCACGGCTGCAGAATACTAACACGGATTCTATACAAACGAGAGGAAAAGCTGGTAGAAGACGACCTCGGGGAAGATCAGTTTGAATTCCGTAGAAATATTGGAACACGCGAGGCAATACTGACATCTTATAGAACAGGTTAAAGAAAGGCAAACTTATGTTTCTAGCATATGTAGACTTAGAAAAAGCTTTTGACAATGTTGACTGTAACACTCTCTTTCAAATTCTGAAGATGGCAGGTGTAAAATACAGGGAGCGAAACGCTATTTACAATTTTCACAGAAAACGGAAGGCAGTCGAATGGCGTGAAAAGGAAGCGGTGAAGGCGAAGGGAGTAGGACAGGTTTGTAGCCTCTCCCCAATGTTATTCAATCTGTATATTGAGCAAGCAGTAAAGGAAAGAAATATTTGGAGTAGGATTTGAAATCCATGGAGAAAAAATAAAAATTTTCAGGTCTGCCGGCGAGATTGTAATGCTGTCAGAGAGAGGAAAAAGCCTGGAAGACCAGCAGAACGGAATGGACTGTGACTTGAAAGAAGGACATAAGATGAACATCAACAAAACCAAAACGAGGACAATGGAATGTGGTTGAATTAAATTAGGGGATTCTGAGGGAACTAGATTCAGGAATGAGACACTAAAAGTAGAAGATGTGTTTTGCCATTTTGGGAGGAAAATAACTGATGGTGCTCGAAGTAGAGAGGATATAAAATGTAGATTGGCTATATCAATGAAAGCGATTCAGAAGAAGAGAAATTTGTTAAGATTCGTTTAGATTTAAGTGTCAGGAGGTCTTTTCTGATAGCATTTGTACGGAGTGTAGCCACGGATGGAAGTGAAACATGGATGATAAGCAGCGTAGACAAGAAGAGAAGCTTTCGATATGTGCTGTTACAGAATAATATTGAAGATTGGATGGGTAGGTCACGTAAATATTGAGGAGTTACTGAACAGAATAGGGGGCAAGTGGAATTTATGGCACAACATGACTAATAGAAGGGATCGGTTGGTAGGAGACGTTATGAGGCATCAGGGGATCACCAATTTACTTTTAAAGGGAAGTGTGGAGGGCAAAAGTCGTAGAGACAGGCTAAGGGATAAATACACTAAGAAGATTCAGAAGGATGCAGGTTGCAAAAGCTATTCGGAAATGAAGAGGCTTGCTCATGTTAGAGTATCATGCAGAGCAGAGCTGAAACGATCCAGTCTGTGGACTGAAGGCCACAAGAACACAACATGCTAGGTGAGGGGCCAATGCCGAAGGCTACTCTTTGTAAAATCAAACTGGTATTCCATCCGAACCTGATGATTTATTTCCGTTCAAATCTTTCAGTCGTTGACTGGGTGCCGCGGCAAACTTATCCTATCAATGACTAAATTGATGTGGCTGGAAATTCATCACCCTGATGGACAAAGTTGGCGGAAAATGTACAGAGTGGACGATGGGTGAGTCGGAGGATTATGAGTGGAGCCGAAGTATTCAAAAGCGTCCTGACTTTGTCTTTTGGAGGCTTGTCATTTCTACTGAGTTTTCACACTTTTCGTCTGGTTCCTGCATTGATTCAGATTTACCCTGTTATCCTGTGACATCCCGAGTCAAGCGACCCTTACTGTTGTTCTATGCTTGAATCCTTAGGCACCCGCCAGTTTCACCTCGTCTGACCTCAAATTCCGAATATAACAATACAATGAGGGGGTCATAATCGCAAACAATATATGCGGCGTGTACGTTAGGAACCTTCAGGTATCCGCTCTCGGAGAGGACAATAGCACCGCATTGGCCGCTGTGCAGTGGTTTTACCTGACGAGTTCGTAGGGAGGCTACGCTTCACGAAGAAGAAGTTCGGACGCTCAGAGTGACGCCTCCAAAGCTGTGATAGATGCCAACCAATAGACACTGAGATTCGGCGGGAAGGAATGCACTCGCAACGTCCATGACTGCACATAACACCAAGTCACGTCGTGTGATGAGAGGAAGTGGCTAAAGTCGTGCATTACATACCTTATTACGGAATTGTGTCCACATCCAGGCAAACTGGTCCACATTCAATGTATGTGTTTATAATTTCTTAGATATTGTAAGAAATGTAAATATTTTGCACCTTTGTGCTTTGTCATTTTAGATTCCTACATTTTGGCACCAAGTGTAGGTCCATTATCATTTCATTTCCCTATTTTACTGCAGTGAAGTGTGATTCATTATTTTATGTAAGTCTGCACGAAATCCGTGCACATTATAAAAACTGGTGGTATGTATGTGCGTCCCACATCTTCTCCTAAACCACCGGACCGATTTCAAACACACCTGGTACACATATCCATTGCTGAGAAGCAACAGTCGCTGAGTGGGGGAGCTGGGTGGGGGTAAGTACCATCTATATATTTCAGGAGATATTGTGTCATAAACAGTGAGATGCGTGGAAAACAGTTGCATCATGCGTGACGTTTAAATTGATTGCTTCTTTGCTACTCTCCCCACTCCTAACATATTTGGCAGACAGCATCCACTTATGTCGCAGAATGAACCAACAGAAATCTATCACTGTACGACACATATTACTAGAGATATGAAGTCATAAACAGTGATATATATGAAGAATTTAGGCTTCTTACAGAAAGTTTTAATACATTTATTCATTATTACTATGACACACCTACAGTCGAGTCAACTTAAGGAAATTCCTGTCGTCTCGTTGTTCCTTTGACAACTTACAGTTACGAGACGCAAACGGCCACAGGCGGAAATAATGGCATTCTGTAGAGCCATGAAGAGGCGTTGCCATGGAGACTTGTACAAAACAGCGTTGTAGACGTGTGAAACCACAGCGTCTAGCTTACAGAAACAGTCGGGGACACGGTAATTATACATTTCAACATAATGCATATTTCTATGTATGACTGTTTCACATTTTAAAAGACTTTTTCATGAATACGCAGAAATCAAACATTTTCGATATTACGCTACGAATAAATTTCATAATTTTGTTTTCGCTTCTAATAGAAAAATTACAAAATGTATACCTGGGCCCTAAAGGTTTCTCACCTACTTGTCTGTAAAACAAAGTTTCAATTTTCCCTAATTGCTAGTGGAAAGTAATTTATTATCGATTTCCTATTATCGTTATATGTCACTCTTAGGACAGCAAGTATACATTCAAGCAAGCCTTAGAGACATCTGCTTGTCACTCGGGCAAACCTCTAAGGTGATCGCGGTCGCCCTCCACTTGGTCCCTTTGAAAGCATGTAAGCTTTGCCGATTATACTTCCAGCTTGAGCTTTGTGACCTTTCACGTATTTTAAGGGATGTACTCCACTCAACGTTGTTCGAGTTCAGCTTTTACCTTAAGCCAGACAATCTCTCAAGCGCAGAACCTTTCACCTTGTTTTCAATAATCAAATAAACTTGTGGTAAGCGATTGTGACATGGTATAGGTTACAGGCTACATATCCATCGGTATCGAATGCATATGGCTGGTAGCTTAGCACTTCATATTGATCCCAATCGCTCATCTTGTTGATAAATCTTTCGGGACCGACACAACGTTGGTTGATCAAGATGTCTCTCTGAAAACTTATTGTGAAAACTTATTTCAAAAAATTAGAGAGATGTTATTGAAATAAGGATGCCCTGTGGTCTAGGGATAGCGTCTTTTGTTACTAACGACCTTGTTCCAGGTTTCGGTCACTGCCAACGATTGAATTTTCAGTAGAAAAAGCATCAACAAGATTTCAGGATTGACACAGTGCCCCACATTTACAGACTGTTAACAAAGGTCCAAGCAGCTTTTACCTTAAGCCAGACAATCTCTTAATCAGAGAACCTTTCATCTCGTTTTCCATAAATCATATAACCTTGTGGTAAGCGATTGTCATGTCTATAGCTTACAGGCTACATATCCATCGGTATCGAATGCACATGGCTGGTAGTTTAGCACTTCATACGGATCGCAGTTGCTCATCTTATTAAAACTTTCGGGACCGACATAACTTTGGTTGATCAAGATGCCTCTATGAAAACTCATTGCGAAACACGTATTTCAAAAATTTGAGAGATTTCATTGAATTAAGGGTACCCTGTGGTCTACGGATAGCGTCTTTCGCTACTAATCAAAACGACCTTGGACCAGGATTCGGTCAAAGCCAAAGATTGAATTTTCAGTAGAAAAATCATCAGCAATGGCCACCGAAGGCTATCAGAGCGTAGGCAGTCACTCTTCATCAGCCAACGATATTCTCAGCGTGACGGAGGAGGGTTGTGGTGAGAAAAAGCCCCTAAATGTCGGGATAACAAGTAACGATTAACGACATGAGGTTTCAGAAGCCACATCTAAATAAATATTACATAATAAGTATGAGCAGAGCACTCGGTCAGTTAGTGAATAAAGAGTAATGATGATCACGCCATCGGTCAAAGATTACGGATTAGTCCCCCACATTCGGAGCTGATGCAGGGGAGATCCAAGTGGGTACTGAATGTGGGAGAAAGACTGAATAACCAGTTCCTGTGTAAGCTTCTCCGAGTTGCACTGTGGGATCTTAAAAGTTTACTTCTGATAGGGAAGGTCGAAAATATTATAATGCTAAGTTTGGATATAGTTCGTGAGTCAGTGAAGCGAAATGAACGGAAGAAAAGATTTTCCAGCTACACGGATATAGGGAATAGCACCAGCATCAGAAAGTGGTATACATGTCCGGGACTCTTTATTAATAGGACGGCAAGGCCGAATCTGATATACGCCATCATTAATAGTTGAGATGTACAATCTAAGATTTCAGGATTGACACGGTGCCCCACACTTAAAGACTGTTAACCAAGGTACAAGCATACACAATAGGGTCCCAGATATGTGAGTGGCTCGAAGACAAGTTACGTAATACAATCCAGTACGTTGTCCTCGACGGCGAGTGTTCATCAGAGGCAGGATTGCCCAAGAAAAGAGTAATCGGTCCGCTCTTGTTCCCTACATAAATTGTGTAACGAACTGAGTGAGCAGCTAACTGCTGCTGTTTGCTGATGACGCTGCGGTGTACGCGAAGATGTATTTGTTGGGTAACTGTCAGAGGATACAAGACGTCTTACGAGTAGACAAATGTATTATTTCACGTGATGAACAGCAGCTTGATCTAAATGTGGAAGTTTATGTAGGCGAGTATGAAGAAAAATCCCATTACATCCGGGTACAGCATTGGCAGTGTGTTGAGTGCACACTCACGTCGATTAAGTACCTAGGCGTAGCGTTGCAAAGCAATCTACAATGGAAAGAGCTCGTAAGGACGGTATTAGTTATTGCGAATGGTCCTATTGAGTTATTGGGAGAATCGTAGGACAGTGTAGTTCATCAATAAAGGAAAACGCGTGTAGAACGCCCGTGCGACACATTCTTGAGTACTGCTCAAGTGTTTGGAATTTCCGCCAGTTCGGATTAAGACTGCCGTCGAGGTAATTCAGAAGCTGTATCTGTCAGCGTTAACTTTGATCAACACATGATTTTACCGGGATGCTACACTGAGAAAATTTAGAAAACTGGTTTTTAGGCTGACTGCACAACGATTCTACTGTCGTCGGGGCACATTTCGCGAAAGGACGACAAAGAAAACAAAAATTAGGGCCCTTATGCGAGTGGAACAGGAAAAGATGTGACTAGTAATATTACAAGGTATTCTCCGCTATATGCCATATAGTGACTTTAGAGATATACGTCGACACCGACCGGGTAACCCACTATAATATAGAAGAGATGAGAGTATGACGAACGTGGTGGATTGGATCGTTGCTACAGGGGGAGGGATAGCAAACAGAGTTGTGAGAGAATATGGGCTCGACGGTACTAATGAGCCACAGATTAAAGTATTTAATTTTGCAATACGTTTCAGCCGCAAATAATGATCATAATGTTCAATAATCACAGCAGGCCTACTACTACATGAAAACGCCTGGAGACGCAAGCATCTACGTCTGGATTATGTCACGGTGAGACAGAAATACCGATATAACATACCAATAATTAACAGTATTGTACGCTTTACTGTTTGGAATTATCATTACGTAGTGCTCTATATGCCACAAGCTAAACCCATATGAAATGGACAATGTAGAAGAGATTTGTAAATCTCATTGACTATGTAATGCATCTGAAGTTAAAGTCTATTACCCACAGAATAACCGATGAGAATATAATTCTAGTTGTACCTGTAAGATAATTATATTTTTCTAGGAGCTTCCGTTTCCACTAATTTATGGACACTCAAATGCTGTACGGGACGATGACAAGTACGCTGTATGGTCGTGAAGTACAAGTTATTAATCAAACTTTTCACGAATAACTATATAACTTAGCAGCGGATACTTACTCCTTCAACTGAATGATGGGATACCAAGAAGTTCTATAGAGCTACTTGACTGCACAGTTGCCAGTATCTTGGCGTACATACGATGCAACTAATGACATAAAAACAGGTGGCTCCTGCACAAACGTCTCGGTGACGCGTCGTCGATACGCGCCTGCTACTGTCTCTAATTAATGACGTCAATATACGCTACCTCCATTACTTAAATGAGCGCAGCTCGTAAGATATCGACAACGGAACATTATGCAGCAGCCCAACGAGTTGAATGCATAAAACTGAATCGTTGAAAAATGATGAATCTGAAGAATGTGGAGTTTGAGGAGTTACTTATTATTTTAAATTGAGTGTTAGATCAGTATTTCCAACAGTTAGTTTAGCTGTTTCTTTACTTCCATTACTTCATGAAATAGTTATCGCGGCATTACCGCAAAGATGACTTAGTAACCAGAATCAACTACAAAAAGACGGCCGCTGTGACCGAGCTGTTCTAGGCACTTCAGTGTGGAACCGCGCGACCGCTACGATCGCAGGTTCGAATCCTGCCTCGGGCATGGATGTGTGTGATGTCGTTAGGTTAGTTAGGTTTAAGTAGTTCTAAGTTCTAGGGGACTGATGACCTTAGATGTTAAGTTCCACAGTGCTCAGAGCCACTTGAACCATTTCCGAACTACAAAAAGCGTTTGTCTGTGAGGACTGCGGAAACCGTAGTTTGGTGCTCCCGAGCGTCCGGACGAATGGCGGCTTTTCTCACACACAAAGGATGCTGGAGCACAGCTTTCAAACACACTGTTTTGGTGTCGAACTAGAGGGTCACTGGTTTGCTATTTGGTAAGATGATTCGTGTTGTTGTAATTCATCGTAGGCATTGCGAAACTGCAAAATTTTGTCGTTGATCATTCGGTGAGGTAGTTACGTTTTATCGTTAAAATTTAATCAGTTCAAGTTGTGTGATTGCTATGGACAGTTGGAATAGACTTGCGATACTTGTTTCATTAGTAATATTTTGTTTCTCTGCGAGGTCAGTAGCTAAGAGGCTTGTAACAGAATTGGACTTAGTCACTTAATCTGAAGACTATTACAGTCAGTTCAGTCCATTTTCCATCAGTTTAATTTCCTAAATGCCTTGTATCACATATACAGGATTCGTTCACATTATAAGTACATATTTAAGTTTTACCTAATATGTATCGCTTGTAAATTAAGGCAGCCATGTATTATTTTGTTTACTTGGTTTCACAAGTCGGTTGTACGATGTGGTATCTAAATACTCCCACGTCGTTCGATTTCCTTGCCACTGGTTTGTTATTTAAAAGCATTACCATGGATGATACTCTACAGCTATTATGCAATCTCACCATGCCGTACGGTAATTTTGGCTCTACGAAGAGAGAAATTCCAACACTTTCACTTGATATTTCAAATCAAAGACCGCTTTCAGTATTATCAATATTACGTATGCCCTTCTACGAACGCATTTCTCAGGGTAAGTGTGACACTGTTAACAACTTGAGGAGACGATGTACTTGGCCTTACACAAGTGTACGTGTTCGATGTTTCGTATTTAACCATCACGATTACGAATCAGTGGACACTGTTTATAGGTCGAGTTGCTAAAATACATTCACTATTGCTGGAATATTACAGATTGTTTTTACTGATTTACTTTCTTTTTAATTTGTTGTTTACTTTTGATTATTGTAGCGGAATTTTGATTATTCGTCTGCTGTCGCTTATCTGGTGATTATATATAGAGATTTCGGCGATTTAGTGGAAAGTTATCAGTTGTTCGGCTTATGTTCCGCAGTGGATTTGTGACCTATACCTTTGACGTTGCTTGTTTCTTTGGATCATTCGGTATTCATTACGAGATGAATTGTGTGTATGGCTCGGTCCTCCCGTCAGGTTTACTGGTCGCCTTATGCAAGTCTTTTAGCTGATGCCGCTTGTGTGTTCATGATGAAACGATCATGAAGACAACACGACACCCAGTCCCCGAAAGGAGAATATCTCCGAATCGGCCGGGGAATCAAACCCGAGCCACTAGTATAGCATTTTGCGACTCCGATGACTCACCATTCGTGGCGGACCTTACGAGATTGAGAGGACGTGTAGCAAGAATCAGTAGTATCTTTGGAGTTTAGATAGGATTGAGAAATCTAAACTGGTGTTGCAGACTGATGGTGTTGCTTTGAGGGGGAGAGCTGGTAATTCTTAAGTAGTGTTGACAGTGCAGTCTACAAGTGTACCTGCTGTGATGCTTTGTCAGATAACCCTCCAGATTCTACCACCTGTCATGTTCAAATTGAAAAACCGAATGTTGGTCTTATTTGTTTTCAGAACTTGATAAGAATGTTAGCAGCATAAAGGATGTAATAGAGGCCCAGTTAAAGATAAGCGGAATAATTCATTGACTATAACAACAATTACAAAATAACTATAACAAGAAATGGCACAGGTAAATTAAGAGACCGAGTAGGAGATAAAGCAAAGGAACATAATGAAAAGTCAGAGGTTACTGCTTGCAGTTTAAGTGAAAAGGTGGAAAGGATTTCAAGATAGCAGCACACTAATTTTAATGCAGACGAAGCACAAATTCGAAACTTAGAACAAAAGTTAGACTCCTGTGAGGAAACTGCTTCAGGCAGGTTTAATGTCCTCACTATTCAAGGTAGTTGCATTCTGAATGGTAGCAACTCTGTACCAGAAAACACATTTGTTACTGTAGATTTTTAATGAAGGTGTGAATAGACATCATAAGTCATTACAAGGAGGTTGCCATGTTTTGTTTTATTAGAGGAGTGTGTGAAATCTGAGACAAATCTGTCAGGGAGAACTGATACTAATCCAAGTCAGGAATATTAAAGGTAAGGGTTTACTGAGGCACCTGTCTTGGATTTGGTCTGTATTTGTTATCATACGCTTCTACAGTGATGAGCTACCTGTCACATTACTTGTCAATAAAATGACCTTGTCCTTAAGGGTCTCCACTTTTTTCGGTAGTGTATTCAAGTTCAGTGAATTTATTTCTTTTATTACGCCTCTTCCGTTCCAACGGTCACCCACCCCGCTTTACATTCTGTACGCTATATTCCGTGACCCACTTTTCATGCGGCAGTGCATAGTTCTGAGAACGCTATCTTTTTCATTCTGTCCTGCTCCATTTACGAATGATGCATATTCAAACTGTCAAAAGGCTATTTCATGAGCTCTAGTTTCTCTGGTTTTCCCATTGTACTCATTTCGTGGAACATATTTGGGAGAATGCAATGTGTTTTCTGTTTTCAGAAAGAATTGTCTCGGAATTCCAACACTAAATCTGCCTGACATGCAAATCGCTTGTCTTGTAATGTTTACCACAATAGCTTCATGAGCATCGCGTAATACTCTAACGCATACTAAACTAAACTGTGATGGAACTTATTGTCCCTCTTTGACTCTTCCACATACTCCTCTGGATATTATCCCCAACCGTTGGCAGAATCAGCAACGTTCAGCGGGCATGAGGAAGAAGAAGGCCATAAAAACTATCGTGTCATGAAGCTCTGTCTATTGGCAAAATATTCCGGACTGGTCCCACATTCGGGTCCCCAGGAGGTGCTGCCGAGTGGGCGGTGATCATGAGAAAGAGATGGAATAACCAAGGAAAGGGTGACACTATACGAGCCGGAGTGTGAAATGTCGCAAGTTTGAATGTCGTAGGAAAGCTAGGAAATCTGAAACGGGGAAATGCCAATGCGCAGTCCATATATGGAGCGGATCAGTGCACTGAAATGAAAGGTATTTCGGATCAGACGACCACAGGGTAATATTAGCACCAACAAAGGAACGTACAACGGAAGTACGATTGGGGAAACATGACAGAGAATGAGTTACTGTAAAGAAATCAGTGAGCGGGTTTGTGTCACTGTATGCGACAGCAAATCAACGCAGACAACGATTCTTCAGGTGGAAATAACGACACCGAAAGCACAAGATGAAGAGATACAGAGAGTATATGACAATACGGTTATTCATCATGTGAAGGGAAAAAAATGTGATAATCATGAGGAATTAGAACGCGAATGTATGGAACGGAACAGGAGAAGGGGTTACTGGAAAATGTTGGATAGGTCGCAGAAGTGAGAGAGGTGAAAGACAAGTTGAGTCCTGCAAGAGATTTCAAATGGTGCTGGCGAAAACTCACAAGACTCCCAAGGCGAAGAGGTGCACTAAGAAAAGTGCCGGTAACATGGGAAGATTCCATGGTCAGACACAGAGTCGGAATTCAGGTATTGGATTGTAAGGCGTAACCAGTAGCAGATACAGGCTCGACTCTTAATTTTGTAAGGATTATATGCAGACTGAAGTTTGAGCCACTCGTTCGGAAGAAGCCAAGTAGAAGGTTGCGCGATAGTTCTGTAGTGGAGAATTATAGGACGCTTTTGAATATCGCTAAAGATGGGGTACTCCTATATAGAATGTCCCACTAGGCAATTCAATGGAAAAGGATTGGACATCGCTAAGAATGCAGTCGAAGTCTTAGACTGTCGGTACAAGGTAGGTAACTCCGAAGAAACCCTGGGTTACAGAAGAAATATTGAAACTGATCGACGAAAGGAGAAAGTTCATAAATGTTCAGGGAGAAACAGGAGTACAGCAATATAAATAATTTGATAATGAAAGAAAGAGAAAGTGCACGACAGCCAAGGGAAAATGGAGACAGGAAAAATCTGAAGGAGCCGTAAAAGAAATTACCGTCAGTATGACTGACTCAGCATATTGAAAAGTCAAAATAACTTCCTTGTAATTTAGAGAGAGGATTCAAGGGGAATCCCTTTGTTACACGCAGATAAAACAGCGAATAGTAGGAAAGAGTGTATTGAAGTCCTGTTTTAGGGGGGCGGGGACTGCTCTTTGACTTCATAGAATAAGGAACTGAAGTCGATAAGGTTCAAATGGTTCAAATGGCTCTGAGCACTATTGGACTTAACAACTGTGGTCGTCAGTCCCCTACAACTTAGAACTACTTAAACCTAACTAACCTAAGGACGTCACACACATCTATGCCCGAGGCAGGATTCGAACCTGCGGCCGTAGCAGTCGCGCGTCCCAGACTGAAGCGCCTCGAACCGCTCGGCCGCTCCGGCCGGCCAGCTAATTTCTTTTTTTTTTGTGTAAGTGTGACCTAAACCACGTTGCAGTCATTAGGTACGGATCCTTCGTGTAGCGAGAAGTTGTATACGATTGCTAAACTGGAGCTACTTCATCAATATACTCCGAAAGAATAGCAGTTAGTTGGAAACTATAATATCCTGCCGTTATGTAGACAGGAGTGACACCACCAGCAGTCGACCAATGGCGTAAACGCCCAGAAGATGACCCCTACGTTTGGCTGAAACCGGTTGGCGGTATTATAATAATAAATGTGATTAAGATTGTTTTTGAATAATTGATTAAGCATACTAATCGCTGCTTCATCTCCACAACCATATTGTCCAAAAGTATAGTTCAAGTGGGCCATCAGAGACGATGTGATCAAACGTTTACTTCGTTGGTTTTCCTAAAATCGAACAAGAGAGGAGCCTAAATCTCGGTCGTGGGACGGTAGTAGAAATCGAGCCCGAGCCAACGAGTGAAGAGTCTGCTGCGCTATTGTCTATGCTAGGAGAACGACTAGCAGTATTTATATCTGGAATGCAGATTGAAATTCGGCGCAATGTCCTTATTGGCCAACTTCAGAGCTAATTAACTCGAAAACGTCGCAACATATAAGAAGAAAGGCTATTATTTATATAACAATATTTTCTCATGCCAATCCAAAACTATGCGTATTACACAAAAACAGCAGCTGCGACAGTGAAGTTTGATAGCGGTGCTAGTTCTGTATCACATGTTCACTTCTGAGTCGGACAAATTTTTCCAAATGATTGGTGACATGGTGGAGTGGTAGAAATCAGAAGTCTACATTTCTTGAGTCCAGGAAACGTACCTCCATGAAAATCATCTCCTCGTCATTACCTAAAGAAGCGAGTTCGATAATTATGTCCTGAGCAGAACGAATCGTGACGATGTTCAAAAGCAAAAACATCCTCTTCATATCATTCCGTAACCCTTGATCTTGACAGCCATCCAGACCCTCTTCAAAAAAATGGTTCAAATGGCTCTGAGCAGTATGGGACTCAACATCTGAGGTCATTAGTCCCCTAGAACTTAGAGCTACGTAAACCTAACTAACCTAAGGACATCACACACATCCATGCCCGAAGCAGGATTCGAACCTGCGACCGTAGTAGTCGCGCGGTTCCGGACTGCGCGCCTAGAACCGCTAGACCACCGCGGCCGGCCCAGACCCTCTTCAGGAGATATTTAGCATTACGCTCTTGCGAAGATTTGTCTCTTACAAGCATAACGTGTCAGCACCCTGTCACGAAATTCTTAAAACAAAACTCAACTTTACGTTGCTCGATGACAGTTGTACCTTTGACTTTTTCGGCACTGGTGAATCCGTAAGTCGCTACAGCCTGCTGTACTTCTGCATGGTCGAGTCGCAATACCACCGCCTACGTTGTTAAACATACAGTACGCACTCACAGACGGCAGATGGCAGTACTAGCATTGCAGGGTATACAATGCGTAGGGGGGGTGACGCGGAAACAGTGCAGTGTTGTCATATTGCGGAAAAGGAGCAATTTCTTTGGCGTCCAGAGGGGCTTATCATTGGCTTTCAGGCCAAGGATGGAAGCATTTTTGAACGGGTAAGTCTGTAAACTGCGCTGTGGTTAAAGTGCACGGTGAATGGTAGAGTGGCGCTATCTAAAACCGACCCTGGGGCAACTCTGGTGCACCACTGACCACAGATAACAGCAGTGAACGAGGGCTGTTGGGATGTGGACGTGCGAACAGTAGAGCAACCGACTGACCGGATGAACTAAGGGGCTACAGACAGTGTCTCTTGAACGACAATTCAGCGGACATTGCTGCGTTGGGCCTCCGCAGCAGTCGCCATGTTCATTCACTCCAACTTAATGCTGTTCGTCGGCGACGAAAAACCACAACGGACGTCCACCTAGCGGCGACAGGAGGCATATCAGGTGAATCACTTTTTCTGCTCCATCAGGCAGATGGCAGTTGGCATGTACTGCGTGAATTGTTTGAAAGCAAACACCCTGTAACAATAGTCGGGAGGATCATGTTGGAGGTGAGAGCGTTATGGTCTGGGGAATGATTTTGTAAAATCCCCTAGGCGATCTCATCATTATAGAAGCCACAACGAATCAACACAAGTCTGCATCTGTCCTTGTGGGCCATGTACACCCGTTTACGCAGTTTGTTTTTCCTCGGTACGACAGCAAGTAACAGCTAGACAATGCAACTTGCCACAAAGTTCGTAGTGGACGTGTTTGGTTGGAAAAATACCACGATGAGTTCACAGTATATACCTGCTAACCGTACTCCCCGGCTGTAGATCCAATCATGCTGTGGATCCTGTACCGAGAGAGTTAGCTCAACTGTCCACAATACTGAAGTTAGCATGACTCGCTATTGCTAACCTCACTGACTCTCTTCCTGAATCTCCTGCAGTTTTCCGCTCTGCTGAAGGTATTTATTGATGATTCCTACAAGTTAATTTTAATTTTAAAAACCTGCAGCCTCAGTTGACAAAGTTTACCTAGGTTTCAGTCGGGATAACCCAACCTTCTTCAGGGTAAAGGTAACTCACGTTAGTCCATAGTGGACGTCGTCAAGCTGAAACTACAAAACCATAAATTATAGTGAGATTTGTAAAAACTTATATGAAACTGCTTCGGCCCCACTTCGCAACCGCGATGCGGCAGCCACGAGTGCTGTAGTGGAACAGACCGCAGCGTCATGAGGCCCGCCTAGGCGGATACAGAACCTTGCGCCTGCGCGTAATCCGTGTGATGGGTACTTGTGACAAGAAGAGCGCATCTAACTCCTGAACTTGAATTCACTAGTAAAGTGAAGTAAAATAAAGGCACAGCTGAGGAAAATGGCGTATATGTTATCCTGTGCAGAACGTACTTAGATCGCCCGTCTTAACATTTATGAATTATTTGCTGGTCATGATATGAGGAAGACATCACGTGCTTACAACGTATGGCCTGTCTAGGAAAATTTTGTGCTTAATCACGAAGTTATATCATCTGAGAAGAACTTTGGAGTGAGAAGGTTAATGTAAAGCCAAGTCGTCATTATTATGACTAGGTCTAAAAATTTTTTTGAGACGTAAATGTTAAGCATTTGCTTAGCTATCGTTACAGTGCATGAACATCCTATTGGCTTAGCAGACAAATGGTCATGACTGAACCTATGAACAAGTCTACATCTAATCTGTAACATCCGGCAATACGGGCCACATATAATAGTCATTATTAAAGATTAGTATATTTGACCTGATATGGTCTAGAATCAAGTCAAAATAAACTAATGTACGTGCCTGATTGAGCTTCATGACGAAGTTATGGTTATGAGCTACAGAAAAAAATTGAGGCTGTTGGTTTTTAAAATTAAAATTAATATTTATACTGTTGCAGGGATGCGAAATGTTGAAAATATTTAAATTTTGACAGGTGGTCACATTAATATTTGTGTCCAGTGGATACATTGGGGTAAAGTTCTAAATCCTTCGTTCGGCAAAGGCGACGACGTGCTTTGAAGAAGACACGTGGATTGGGTGAACACAGCTAGTTGGATAACTGTGAGCAAGCTGACGTCATTGCATGTGACGTTCAATTTCTGTGCACGAGTGGCAGACCTCGGGAAATGTGCTCCTATACATTCAATCATTTCCACTGTGTAGTCTATCTTCTATGTAAGTTTTGCTGCAGAATAGTGTATTTATGTGGGAGTCTGAATATCGTGGAGGTTACCTGTATGCTATTGCCGCTGGCTCCATTAAAAAAAAAAAAAAGAAAAGAGAGACGTAATGTGGGCGCGTGAGGAATGGTCTTCACTCCAGCAATGTCTATGCTGTTAATTCCGCCCGGTACACACAGACATGCCGTTCTCTGCAACTTCTTGAGCTCCTTAGCTGTAGCTTCTACTTCATTCCACCCTACTGTAATAGCGTTAGTTATAAGTCTCAGCTTTTCTAGAGACAAGATACAGCATGGCGTATTGTAGAGAGTAATAGAATAGCTTTATTTTGCTTTTTGGCTCGTACGACCAAAGTTACGTCCCTCTGGAACCCAAAGACGATTGATCGTACTGTTGTGGTATTGCTTGGCTGCATTTCGTCCGAAATCTCAGAATTGTTGTTTCTGAGAGTTTCTACTCACAATACATTTTTCTTAGTAGTTTCTTGGCCAGATTATACACCATAAAGAAATTATCTGTGGTAATGTTTGCCTCAGTTTCCTCAGCATTTCCAACAAGCCTAATAACAACATTTAGTTCTCGTGGTCCATTCCCCAGTGTTTACGCCAGATAACAATCACAATTTTCCCTCATATTTTTCTCTGCGTTTTGAAGATACATCCTGCCGGCGAGTACGCCTTCCTCTGAATGGAACCACTTGCTTATCCACTGTGACATCTTCGTAAGGAACATACATTATGGGCAACTGTTCCAAAAACATTTCAAAGAAATTCCTGGTAGCAGCCAGTTTCTCATAATGTCAACTAGCTGGTCGATCTTTTTTGTTGTTAAATCTGAGAAATCTGTTGACTGTATGGAAACGCTGAAGTGACATCGTTGCATGAGAAACTGGCGGAGCATTCATGTTGTCCCATAGCTCTTTAAGAGAGTCTCCAGTAGATTTGTACAAACCAGCTAATATTAGATGTCCCAAGTAAGCCTTCAGTTCCTGACTGAGTGGAAGTCGCATTTTTGACTTGTGATACCCATCTCATTTCTCTGTTGGTTTCATTCAAAATGACTGTCATCCTGTCTTCAGTTATGAACAGATAGTTTCGTCAATCCGTTAAAGAGCAAACCCCATAGGCCCTCGAATAGGATGGATAATTTTTCACATCCAAACGAAAAATGTAAAACAATGAAAAATAAAGTAAACTAGCATTAAATGCAATGTAATAAAATAAATTACAAAGAAACACAATAATACCTAAACCTGACAATAAGTAAAAAGTAAAAATATAGTGCATACAAACCCCAAGGAGTTTTGCATGATAGAGGTTTTCATCTCCTTAGACAGTCTACACAGAGAAGGTAAAGGGATAACCTGTCCCAGCATCGCGTTCTCCACCAAAAATCACTAATGGCTGGATCGAGTTCCAAACCCAGAAACACAACTATGACAGCCAAGCGCATTAGTCTCTAGACTATGACGCAGTGCAATAATAAACATAGTATTCCCATAAAATATAATTTCGTATAATATATTTATTACGCTCACCTTGCTGTTGACTCTGTTGGAGGATTTGTAGGTTTATTGTGCCATTACTCCTCCAACTACATCTGTTTCTTTAGACAACGATACACCTCCTTTTTCTGCTTAACAATCACATCAATATCCTCACTTCCAGCTGATACGTTATCATCATCACTTGAACCATCATAAAAATAAAGAAAAATCAGGATTAACGACAGAATCATCTACCATTTCATCATCTGACTCATTCAAAAGCCTTTCTAACTGATAACCACTTAGGAAACTTCTATCCATTTTGGTACACAAAATCAGGCTAGTGACGTAGTTGTTATATTTGTACCTAGTTTTACAAAAATAAAAATGTGAAATGCCACTGAACCATTGTGGACCATACAATGACAACCGCATTTCATTCAAATAAAATATTGTTAGAATTCAAACGACAGTTTTTGCCTGAGTGTAAATGACCCATTGACAATGTGTGTGTCCAAGTTGTGTGTCTGTGAAATTATTTTGGAACTTGAGATAAAACTGAGGATTACGTAACGTCCTGTTAGGGTATAAACATTAATCGCGGTATTCTGGTAATTTTAGTAAACTAACTGAGTCAGTTAGATCCATTCACAGTAAGAAGGATGAACGGCCAGTGTTTTAGCAAAATAACTATGGGAAATGATGCAGGGAGCAATAGGGGGTTTTCAGACGTGTCGTCAGGTCCATCCAATGAGACCTGTCTGGCTTGGGGGAGCTTGCCAGCAGCCATGGTCAGCCTTACGACAGGACAGTGACATACGACTAAAATTTATTTATGTACTAGTCAATTCTAACACATAATGTACATCTGTGTATATGTATTCCTCCAAATCTCGTCATATTATGTAGGTTTTATGGCCTACTTGGTAAACGTTCTGCCCCAGTTTACGATATCTCATATTTCGTTACTTACACAAAATATTTACGTCTGGGATGGAAGTACATTTTGGTAATAACTCAACAAACAAAGTAAATTAGAAAGGTGAGATAAACTGTAGGTTTGATTTAACATTGGAGTGTACGCTACTTTTGTCACTCCATCCTGCTTCTCAGAAGTAAATACGATGATGCAGCCGTCCTAACCAGTCTTCGGTTACTGGGTAATGGGTATGTAACATTAACTACTTCTCATCTACTGAATGTGCGTTCACTCAACCTGAGGGCCAAAAGGTGAGGAAAAGGGTGCTGTAGGTAGTCACTACGGACACGAAAGCAGCAATGAGGCTCAACCGCACGGTGAGAACTCCAAGTAGGTTGGCCACTGGGCGTCCAGAGGACACCTGCCGCGCCAGCAGCCGCAGCTCGCGGTGGGCGGCGCCGCCCACACGCCGCCCTTCCAGCAGCAGCTGCGAGCACAGTCTCTGCGTGCGCCTCCCTTCTGTCTCCACAAAGTGGGCGGGCACGACGAGTATCGTCAGATGAGCAAGACTGAGGAACATACTCAGATTCCCTTGCCAGCTGCTGATACTACTCATAGCTAGGAACGATAGTTTTGTTCCAAGGAAGTATATCTGAGCAGCCATAAACATTGAAATTGATATGAAGTATGGCACTAGAAAAACCTCATGAGCAGAGACCACTAATTCTGAGACAATTTGCTGAGTTTTGCATGCACTAGTGTGAGAGTTCGCACATAGTCTGGTACACTCCAAAGAATACTAGAGTGTGATCGTAGACTCCCTCTGTACACAGACTCTTTCTTTACAGAAATGTTACCATAATATGCAACGTCGTTTCTTATATCGCGAACGCAAACATTCAGAAGTGAAAGTCTGTGCCTAATCACAAACTGTAAATTTGCAAATCTCAAAAGTGATAAAGAGGTAGCAAGAAAACCACCCACAGTAAACACTAGGCTCAGCATATGGTCCTGAGAGTTACTAATAGTGAATAATGGTAAGTAGTATGAACAAACATAACAAAATAGCAAAACCAGTTGTAGCCTTACTATCTTCTTCTCACATGTATTTACAGGACCAATATGAATCATGAGAAGTTTGTCACATGATGCTATCAACTTAACCATTGTCTCATACTTTCGTGTATTCAGGAAAATATCTGACACTATCGTTACGAACGTCATTGTTGACAAACTCACGAACATGAAAAGTGATATGACGTTCACCATAGACATTGTAGGGAACGGTCTGCAGTAGAGGTGCACGGAGACACACGCAGAAATCATGTGTGATACGCTGGTGAGGGTTACAGTGACTAGATCCGTTTTTAATTTCTTCACAGATCCAGTTTTCGTATCAACCGTAAATGGCATGAGACCAAGCAACTTGCATGTGAAGTGGAATGGCTTGGTGGCCAATAGAAGTGTCCTAGTGTTTGCTGGCAGCAACGGGTTAGATTCATGTGCTGACATCACCTGCAAAAGGGAAGAAGAAAAAAATACACTGTACTCGTACTTCATAATAACACCTATTTTATAGGTAGTAATGAACCGGTTTTTAGATTTCTAGGCCATCGTCAGAAAACCTGATTAAATAGCTAGGTCACATATCAGCGGCAGTTTATAGAAGCAAATTATATTTTGCAAAGATATAGGTAACAAAAACGCAACTACAATGAATTTAGTAAGTATGCTATGAATGAACATGTTTTAAGTTACTTTATAGTGAAACATCTAAAGTATAAGAATGTACAGGCAATAAACTGCACACACTTGAGAATCGGCACAGAGCACTGTTACATAAACAAAATAACTAATGGAATTAACATACACGAAAAAGGGGGAGCAGAACGGACGAAAGAGTCAGTGGAATGTGGAGGATAACTGTTATACAATTTACAACAAGCATATTATCTAATGTTGAGAAAAATATTTACTGGCTCTTACTACTTGGAACTGATAAGCAAATGTTACCATAATGTGCAGCGTCATTTCTCATGTCGCCAATGCAAATATTTAGAAGTGGAATTCTGTACCTAATAACAAATCGTAAATTTGTAAATCTGAGATGTCATACAGAGTTGGCAAGAAAACTGCTCACAGTAAATGATAGACTCATACAATGCGCAGTGTGCATTACAGTGCCTAATTCATAAGCCACAATAGTAACTATCTTGAAAAATTCTTGTTAACTTTATTTTTCATTCGCCTCTGTATGTACAGATAAGTTTCCGTTGAAAAGTAATTTATAATTCACAGCGGCATTTCTATCACAAATAACGCGTTAACATTTTTCGTCACTTAGATTCGTCTCTGAGAGTAATGATAAGTTTTTACAGACGTACAATCGCTCTGTTAGACTGCGCGAGAACCCACTTTTAAAGAGGCAGCACGATCTGTTCGTTCTAATACTCAAGGGCATGGAAGACTACCAAAACGCACTAGGAATATATTTCTCGATATAGTGATTTAGGTGTTCTAAATTTAACTGAAACTGCAGTAGGACTTCCCGTGTTCCTATATTCCTATGATCCTCTCACAATGCACCGGGAGTCTTAGACCCACAGAAGAGTAGGCTGAAATTTAAGAGAATCGTCAGGAACAATCAAAGTACAGGGAGGTGAGATCTAGGTAGGTTGAGAAGCCATAATGTTTCGACGCTGTCTGGGGTACTGAATGTCATGTTCAGTTAAAGGGGAACTGACATATCTAAAAATTATAATCATATAACCTGAACACACAAATATTGGTACAGGTAAAATGTAGGTAATGAAGATGTGGATTAGAATCCAAAACTACTCCAGCTTACAGATGAATGTAGAAAGTACACAAACGATCAGGTACACTGTGTGATCAAAAGTATCCAGACACCCCCAAAAACATACGATTTTCGTATTACGTGCATTGTGCTGCCACCTACTGCCAGGTACTCCTTATCAGCGACGTCAGTGGTCATTAGACAACGCGAGGGAGAAGAATGGGGCGCTCCGCTGAACTCACGAGCTTCGAACGTGGTCATGTGCTTGGGTGTCACTTCTGCCATACGTCAGTACGTGAGATATCTCCACTCCTAAACATCCCTAGGTCCACTCTTTCCGATGTGATAGTGAAATGGAAACGTGAAGGAACACGTACAGCACAAAAGCGTATAGGCTGACCTCGTCCGTTGACTCACAGAGACCGTCGACAGTTCGTAATGTGTAGTAAGCAGACATCTGTCCAGACCATCACACAGGAATTCCAAAGTGCATCAGGATCAACTGCAACTAATATGACAGTTAGGTGGGAGGTGAGAAAACTTTGATTTCACGGTCGCCGGTAAATGCCAAACGACGCCTCGCTTAATATAAGGTGCATAAACATTGGACAATTCAACAATGGGAAAACGTTTTGTGGAGTGACGAATCATGGTACACAATGTGGCGATCCGAGGGTGTGAATATCGCGAATGCCCAGTGAACGTCATTTGCCAGCGCGTGTAATGCAAACAGTAAAATTCCGAGGCGGTGGTGTTATGGTGTGGTCGTGTTTTCCATGGAGAGAACTTGCACCCCTTTTTGTTTTGCGTGGCACTATCACAGCACCGGCCTACACTGGTGTTTTAAGCATCTTCTTGCTTCCCAGTGTTGAAGAGCAATTCTGGGATGGCGACTGCTTCTTTCAATACGATAGAGCACCTGTTCATAACGCAATCCTTTGGCGGATTGGTTACCCTACAATAACATCCCTGTAATGGGTTGGCTTGCACAAAGTCCTGTCGTGAATCCTACGGAAAACCTTTGGGATGTTTTGGAACGCCGGCTTCGTGCCAGGCCTCACAGACCGACATCGATACCTCTCCTCAGTGCACCAGTCCGTGATGAATGGGCTGCCATCCCCCAAGAAACGTTCCAGCACCTCACTCAACGTATGCCTGCGAGCTGTCATCGAGACGGTGGGCCAACACAATATTGAATTCCAGCATTACCGATGGAGGGTGCCATGGACTTGTAAGTCATTCTCAGCCAGGTGTCCGGATACTTTTGATCATACAGTGTACAGAAAGAAATAGTGCAGTATTACAGACCAATAATAAATGAATAGCACCAAACTGTTTTTTTTTATTCATTATTATAATGTTGTTTTACCAAGAACCGACGGAAGATTCTGTTAATACGATTACAGACTAAAATACGTAATCAATCGGGAGTAAAGAGCAATTAAAAAGAAATGTCTGCAGGACAGAAAAGAAACCGGTCGCTCGAAGGGCAGACTCAACTCATAGAAAGGTCTAAATAGTTTCCGGTTAACTTAAAAGCGACCATGTCCACATTACCAGTGTAAAACGAACTACAACGTTAACCACAAACGAAAGCAAATATTAGTGAAAAGAGCACTATGTTTCCTATGTCGATAGAAGAATATAAAATAGATAAGCATATGTAAGGCATGAGGGATCCATTATTAACATCTGAGACTGAAAGAGCTTTACAGGACATGTGATCGAACGAATCACAAGGCATAGATATTACACGTTCGTAGTTTCTGAAGTGACAGCAGGAATTGGCAGCCAAATGTGTCTCCAAATTAGTGTGTGGAATCTCCAGGCAGTCTTTTGGACTTTCGGAAGAGAGTCAGCCACACTGTTCCTTAGTGAACAGGGTAAGTAAGTGCGAGAGCGGATGCACATACGACTGACAGATCAGACGTTAGACTTTCTGACCAAATGAGTGGAAAGAATTTTGTGAACCTGTTACACAGGACAAACGAAACTACGCCACTGCATCGTGGTGCAAGGCTTTTGAAGATGATATATATGGAATGTCGAGTAATGAACAATAAAAATAGTAGAATAAGAGAGAAGGGCGTGAGGCAGGAACACAGTGAACTTTACCACTGTTCAACTCTCACAGTAAAGAATTAACGTCCGCAACTTGTGGTCGTGCGGTAGCGTTCTCGCTTCCCGCGCACGGGTTCCCGGGTTCGATTCCCGGCGGTGTCACGGATTTTGTCTGCCTCGTGATGACTGGGTGTTGTGTGATGTCCTTAGGTTAGTTAGGTTTAAGTAGTTCTAAGTTCTAGGGGACTGATGACCATAGATGTTAAGTCCCGTAGTGCTCAGAGCCATTTGAACCATAGTGCCCAGAACCAACGAATTAGCGAAATAAGTAAAAGGAAGATTCTAAAGTGGAATTAAATTTCGGGGTGGAAGGATGTCGCACAAGACCTGCGGCTGACATAGCTCTAGTCTCAAATAGGATCTGTTTTATGTGATGAACTGTCTTTTGACTACACTGTTTGAACTGATAGTAAATCAAAGAAATACGAACGTGTTAAGCAGTTGCGGAAATGTGATTAGGGGTAAATATAACATCGAAAATGGGGATAACGATGTGGACGAAGTAGAAGCATTCTGATAAAGCATGTACACTAGTATCGAACTATGTCAATTTGAGGAACAAATCTCTACGAATGTTTGTTACGAGCACAGCGATCTGTGGAGGTGCATCCCGGACTGTGAGAAAACTTGATAAGAAGGAAATGGAAGAGTCGGAAACTTGATATACTGAAAGATGCTGAATACTAGAGTGATATAAGAATCCAGGTGGTTGCCATAGAAACAACTAACTGAGCAATATACGAAAAATAGATTAGAAGATATGAAGATATTTATTAAAATATCAGAGAACATTATCTACGTTACTATACGATGAAAATTGAAGGGGACTACAGGGATGAGAATAACACAATAACTGGCTACGTATGGTCCTGATGCCACGCTGTAATTAGCAAGTTGTGACAAGGGGGCGGGTTGAGGAGGGTGGGAAAATCCTATGAGGTCGCGCCATCCAGTGTGCTGACGACCAAACTAAAGAAAAAAAAAAAAACCCTTTTATGGATAATAATGGGAACTCCATACCAAATGTTTCCTAATATTTTGTGCTGTCCCCTCAGTGTCCAGGAAACTTGAATTTTTGTTTAATGTCACAGTCTTTAAGTATTTCTTCATTCAGCCTCTAAATGGTAGATTTATCAAATGAGGAAAATGATTGTAATGATAATTTATTACTGTTGTCAAAAGCAATAAGCGGAAGAGTAAATCTGGCCCAGAGTGCTGTTTATAAACTATATCTAGTTTTCAAAGCGAAGTATCTAGTGAGACTGAACCCATCAACGTGTGTTATCCGGTTCGCCTCACGGCAGAGGAATATGAACTTAACTAGCAGAAAGCATTCAAGATTGAGGATCGTTTTGTGAGAGAGGGATGTACGCATGATTCGAATTACTACGAGAGTTGTTGTTGTTGTTGTGGTCTTCAGTCCTGAGACTAGTTTGATGCAGCTCTCCATGCTACTCTATCCTGTGCAAGCTTCTTCATCTCCCAGGACCTACTGCAACCTACATCCTTCTGAATCTGCTTGGTGTATTCATCCCTTGGTTTCCCTCTACGATTTATACCCTCCACGCTGCCCTCCAATACCAAATTGGTGATCCCTTGATGCCTCATAACATGTCCTATCAACCGATCCCTTCTTCTAGTCAAGTTCTGCCAAAAACTTCTCTTCTCCCCAACACCTCATCAGTTATGTGATCTACCCATCTAATCTTCAGCATTCTTCTGTAGCACCACATTTCGAAAGCTTCTATTCTCTTCTTGTCTAAACCTTTTATCGACCATGTTTCACTTCCATACATGGCTACACTCCATACAAATACTTTCAGAAACGATTTCCTGACACTTAAATCAATACTCGATGTTAACAAATTTCTCTTCTTCAGAAACGCTTTCCTTCCCATTGGCAGTTTCCATTTTATATCCCCTCTACTTCGACCAACATCAGTTACTTTGCTCCCGAAATAGCAAAACTCCTTTACTAATTTAAGTGTCTCATTTCCTAATCTAATACCCTCAACATCACCCGACTTAATTGGACTACATTCTACTATCCTCGTTTGGCTTTTGTTGATGTTCATCTTATATCCTCCCTTCAAAACACCATCCATTCCGTTCAACGGCTCTTCCAAGTCCTTTGGTGTCTCTGACAGAATTAAAATGTCATCGGCGAACCTCAAAGTTTTTATTTCTTCTCCATGGATTTTAATACCTACTCCGAAGTTTTCTTTTGTTTCCTTCACTGCTTGCTCACTATACAGATTGAATAACACCGGGGAGAGGTTACAGCCCTGTCTGACTCACTTCCCAACCACTGCTTCCCTTTCATGCCCCTCAACTCTTATAACTGCAATTTGGTTTCTATACAAGTTGTAAATAGCGTTTCGCTCCCTATATTTTACCCCTGCCACCTTCAGAATTTGAAAGAGAGTATTCCAGTCAACATTGTCAAAAGCTTTCTCTAAGTCTACAAATGCTAGCTTCTAAGATAAGCTGTAAGGTCAGTATTGCCTCACGTATTCCAATATTTCTACGGAATCCAAACTGATCTTCCCCGAGATCGGCGTCTACCAGTTTTTCCATTCGTCTGTAAAGAATTCGCGTTAGTATTTTGCAGCCGTGACTTATTAAACTGATAGTTCGGTGATTTTCACATCTGTCAACACCTGCATTCTTTGGGATTGGGATTATTAAGTTCTTCTTTAGGTCTGAGCGTATTTCGCCTGTCTCATACATCTTGCTCACCAGATGGTAGAATTTTGTCAGGACTGGCTCTCCCAAGGCCGTCAGTATTGTAATGGAATGTTGTCTACTCCCGGGGCCTTGTTTCGACTCAGGTCTTTCAGTGCTCTGTCGAACTCTTCACGCAGTATCATATCTCCCATTTCATCTTCATCTACATCCTCTTCCATTTCCATAAAATTGTCCTCAACTACATCGCCCTTGTATAGACCCTCTATATACTCCTTCCACCTTTCTGCTTTCCCTTCTTTGCTTAAAACTGGGTTTCCATCTGAGCTCTTGATATTCATACAAGTGGTTCTCTTTTCTCCAAAGGTCTCTTTAATTTTCTGTAGGCAGTATCTATCTTACCCCTAGTGATATATGCCTCTACATCCTTACATTTATCCTCTAGCCATCCCTGCTTAGCCATTGTGCACTTCCTGTCGATCTCATTTTTGAGACGTTTGTATTCCTTTTTGCCTGCTTCATTTTCTGCATTTTCATATTGTCTCCTTTCATCAATTAAATTCAACATTTCTTTTGTTATCCAAGGATTTCTACTAGCCCTCGTCTTTTTACCTACTTGATCCTCTGCTGCCTTCACTACTTCATCCCTCAAAGCTACCCATTCTTCTTCTACTGTATTTCTTTCCCCCATTCCTGCCATTTGTTCCCTTACGCTCTCCCTGAAACTCTGCACCACCTCTGGTTCTTTCAGTCATCCAGCTCCCATCTCCTTAATTTCCCACCTTTTTGTTCTTCAGTTTTAATCTACAGTTCATAACCAATAGATTGTGGTCAGAATCCACATCTGCCCCTTACAGTTTAAAACCAGGTTCCTAAATCTCTGTCCTATCAAGGTTCTTCCATGTAAAAGGAAATAAAATTCAAATGTAGTACTACAAGCAGTACTACAATTTAAATGTATATTGCCTGGAGGTAAATGGAGGCGAGTGGATAACCGTTGAAATTCGTTGTTTCAGTCGAAAAGGCAGGCAAAGACTGATACTACGTTGTAATGGACGTCGAATATCGTCTCACAGTAGGAAATACGGAAGATCATCGTGTATGAGTGTCACTGAAGATCATACTATTCCAGGAAAAGTCAAGGAGAGAAATTCACCCAATAGTGGATGCTAAATAGCTGATGAGTGTTGTAATTGTGGTGCTCCGTTTGACAATCTAAATGTGTCGGACAACTAGTCTCAAAGTATCAAAGTGGTTAGTCGCTTCATAGCTTAAGAGCATTACAGCTTGGTCCGAAGCGGCCTTCCTCCTGCCGACGGTGGGTGACGTCAGCAGCTCGGTCAGTATGTGTGCCTTCTTCTCCCCTTGGCCCGACTGCATAGATCGTACATTAACATAAAATAGTTTCAGTACAAGATTATGTTTCTAAATGTGACTGTTGAACACGAATGGCATAAAGTTATTAAATTGAACTAGTTACTGGCGTGAGTTTAAATACCTATAATACCACGACTAGCAGGTCTGAATTCGAAAATATCATGACCGAACCATAAAGAGTTGCCAGACAAATAAAGTATCACCTAGACACGAAAAAGAACAATAAAACCTAGTAACCTAGATGGGGGATACAGCGTCTGTCGCTTTACAACGCCAATCGCTTTCGCCATTTCAGCATGAGGTCTTACGAAATAATAAACAGCTTGTTTCACGCTCGCTGGTGGCGAATTCAGCGCAAAAACTGACACAGTCACGTACCACATGTAACCAAAAATCTCCAAATGCAGTATATATGGACGCTACCAAAGGGTAGTGTTGCAACCAGCACCAAATCTGCATCCTACCAGCTACTCTAATGATCAACAGCCGACAACCGAAACTACGTGAGCAACACCTAAGCAGGTGCGCTAAGAAACGTCATTGTGACATGCATCTGATCCTAGAGGTACAATTACATGGATAGAAACTGGTTCCTCTTCCTGATTCGTGACCTGGAAAAACATCGTTAGACGCTCCTGTGTGTTATCTAATCCTAACAGAGTGTTAGGTCTGTGTGACCGTTTGTTTTCATAATTAGTTGAAGTATGACGTAGGATAGAAGTGTCGTCTGTGTTTTACATATATGATATGTGGGTTTTCATACAATAGTAGTAAGATAGTGTCTGTGCTTCTCGGCACACTGTAGACAGGTGTTTATTTAGCTTACTATTTCAGGAGATCAGAAAGCTAAGATCGTCAGTCTCCTACTCACTCCCCCCATGAGTGTGCATATTGAGATATTGAGTAATTTTTTCCATGCTAATGCATCTACATCGATACTCCAAAAGCCGCCGTGTGGTGTGTGGCGGAGTGTACCCTCTACCGCTACTAGTCATTTCCTTTCTACTTGCAAATAACACGAGAAAAAACGACCATTCATATGCCTTCTCATGAGGCATAATTTCATGTATCTTCTCTTCGTAGTCCTTACGCGCATTGCGTGATGGTGGCAGTACAATCGTTCTGCAGTCAGTTTCAAACGCAGGTTCTCTAAATTTTTTCACTGATGTTTCTCAAAAAGAACATGACCTACCCTCCAGCGATTCCCATTTGAGTTCCCGAACATGTCCGTAACACTTATGTGTTGTTCAAACCTACCGGTAACGGATCTAGCAGCCCGCCTCTGATCTGCTTCGATGTCTTCCTTCAGTCCCACCTGCTGCGGATCCCAAGCACTCGAGCAGTATTCAAGAATATGTCGCACTCGGGTCCTATATGACGTCTCCTTTGAAGGTCAACCATTCATTGCTAAAATTCTCCGAATAAACCGAATTCGGCTATTCGTACTCCCTACCACAGTTCTCACATGCTAGTTCCACCTCATCTCGCTTTGATTGTGTCAAGCAGGACACTAGTAATACAGTGTGCAAAAGTTACAGGTTTGATCTTCCTACTCATTCGCATTACCTTAAATTTTTCTACGTTTAGGGCTAGCTGCTATTCATCACACCAACCGGAAATTTTGTCTAGTCGCCTTGTATCTTCCTACAGTCACTCAAGTACCACACCTTACCATACAGCACGGCATCATCAGCAAATAACCGCAGACTGCTGGCCAGTGTGTGCACCAAATCATTAGGCCTATGTATAGAGAGAACAACAACGGTCCCATCACATTTCCCTGCGGCACTCCTGACTACACTCTTGTCTCTGATGAACACTCACCGTCGAGGACAACATACTGGGTTCTGATACTTAAGAATGGGTAGCATTGAGGGATGAAATAGGAAAGGGAGCAGAGGATCAAATAGATAAAAAGACGAGGGCTGGTGGAAATCATTGGGTAACCGAGTAGATATTGAATTTAACTGACGAAAGAAGAAAATATAGAAATGCAGTAAATGAATCAGGCGAAAAGGAATACAAAAGTCGAAAAAAGTGAGATGGACAGGAGGTGCAAAGTGGCTAAGCGGGGATGGCTAGAGGACAAATTTAGGGATGTAGAGACAGATATCACAGGAGGAGGATAGATACTGCCAAGAGGAAAATTAAAGAAACCTTTGGAGAACAGAGAACTACTTGTATGAATATCAAGAGCTGAGGTGGTAAACCAGTCCTAAGCAAACAAGGGAAAGCACAAAGGCGACCGCGCTGGATAGCGGCATGGTCTGGGACGCCTTGACACGGTACGCGCGGCTCCCACCGTAGGAGGTTCGAGTCCTCCCTCAGGCATGGGTGTGTCTGTTGTATTTAGAGTAAGTTAATTTAAGTTAGGTTAATTAGTGTATAAGCTTAGGGAGCGATGACCTCAGCAGTTTCGTCCCATAGGAACTTAGCACAAATTAAAAAAAAAAAAAATTGCAGAAAGCTGGAAGGAGTGTATAGAGTGTCTATTAACGATGATGTACTTGAGGCCAATATAATGAAAATGGAAGAGGACGTAGATGAAGATGAAGTGTGAGATATGATACAGCGTGAAGAATTTGACTGAGATTTGAAGGATCTAATTCGAAACAAGAGCACGGAGGTAGACAACATTCCATTAGAACTACTAATAGCCTTGGGGGGGCTAGTCCTGACAAAACTCTACCATCTGGTGAGCAAGATGTATGAGAAGCCGAAATACGATCAGACGTCAAGAAGACTATAACAATTCCAATCCAAAAGTAAGCAGCTGTTAATAGGTGTGAAAATTACCGAATTGTCAGTTCAATAAATATCGGCGGCAGAATACTAACACGGATTCTATACAAACGAGAGGAAAAGCTGGTAGAAGACGACCTCGGGGAAGATCAGTTTGGATTCCGTAGAAATAAAGGAACACGCGAGGCAATACTAACATCTTAGGAGACAGGTTAAAGAAAGGCAAATGTATGTTTCTAACATTTGTAGACTTAGAGAAAGCTTTTGACAATGCTGACTGTAACACTCTCTTTCAAATTCTGAAGGTGGCACGTGTAAAATAAAGGGAGCGAAAGGCTATTTACAGTTTGTACAGAAAACATAAGGCAGTTATAAGAATCGAATGGCGTGAAAAGGAAGCAGTGGTTGGGAAGGAAGTGGGACAGGGTTGTACTCTGTCCCCGATGTTATTCAATCTGTGTATTGAGCAAGCAGTAAAAGAAACAAAAGAAAAATTTGGAGTAGGATTGGAAACCCATGGAGCAGAAATAAAAACTTTGAGGTCTACCGACGACATTGTAATGCTGTCAAAGGGCCTGGAAGACCAGCTTAAAAGAATGGACAGTGACTTGAAAGATGGATATAAGATGACCATCAACAAAACCAAAACGCAGATAATGGAATGTAGTCTAATTAAATCAGGGGATTCTGAGGGAACTGGATGAAGAGATGAGACACTAGGAGTGGAAGATGTGTTTTGCTATTTGAGGAGCAAAATAACTGATGGTGCTCGAAGTAGAGAGTACATAAAATGTAGATTGCCTATGGCAAAGAAAGCGTTTCTGAAGAAGAGAAATTTGTTAAGATCCGTTTAGATTTAAGTGCCAGGAGGGCTTTTCTGAAAGCATATGTAGGGAGTGTAGCCACGGATGGAAGTGAAATAAGGATGACAAACAGCTTAGACAAGAAGAGAATAGAAGCTTTCGAAATGTGGTGTTACAGAATAATGTTGAAGATTCGATGGGTAGATCACGTAAATAATGAGGAGGTACTGAACAGAATCGGGGAGAAGAGGAATTTATGGCACAACTTGAATAATAGGAGGCATCGGTTGGCAGGAGACGTTATGAGGCATCAAGGGATCACCAATTCACTTTTGAACGGAAGTGTGGAGGACAAAAGTCGTAGAGACAGGCCAACGGATGAATACACTAAGCAAATTCAGAAGGATGCAGGTTGCACAAGCTATTCGGAAATGAAGAGGCTTGCTCAGGTTAGAGTATCACGCCGAGCTGAAACGAACCAGTCTGTGGACTGAAGACGACAAGAACACAGGATAGGTGAGGGGCCAATTGCGAAGGCTACCCGTTGTAAAATCGAACTGGTATTCCATCCGGACCTGATGATTTATTTCCTTTCAGTTGTTTCTCCACTCCAGTTACGCTTATTCCTATGTCATACATAAGGGAGTCTGTCCGACGGTCAAATGATGGTATGTTTGTTTTCCGTAGAAATATAGGAACACGCTGGTGTTCTAATGTTATACGCTAGCCGCCACCCAGGAACTTCTCAAAGCAAGTTGGGAAACATGAAACTTCCTGGCAGATTAAAACTGTGTGCCGGACCGAGATTCGACCTCGGGTCTGTGCCTTTCGCGGGCAAGTGCTCTACCATCCGAGCTATCCAAGTACGACTTACGCCCCGTCCTCACAGCTTTACTTCTGCCATTATCTCGTCTCCTACCTTCCAAAGTTTACTGAAGCTCTCCTGCGAACCTTGCAGAACTAGCACTCCTGAAAGAAGGGATATTGCGGAGACATGGCTTAGCCGGATTCTAGTCTCGGTCCGGCACAGAGTTTTAATCTGCCAGGAAATTTCATATCAGCGCACACTCCGCTGCAGAGTGAAAATCTCATTCTGGAAACATCCCCCAGGCTGTGGCTAAGGCAGGTCACGGCAATAACCTTTCTTTCAGCAGTGCTAGTTCTGCAAGTTTCGCAGGACAGCTTCTGTAAAGTTTGGAAGGTAGGAGACGTACTGGCGGAAGTAAAGCAGTGAGGACGGGGCGTGAGTCGTGTTTGGATAGCTCAGATGGTACAGCACTTGCCCGCGAAAGGTAAAGGTCTAGAGTTCGAGTCTCGCTCCGACACACATTTTTAATCTGCCAGGAAGGTTCAAGTTTGGAAAGTTTCTCACCCTACAACAAAACTGTCGGAGGTTAATACCTAGAAACTATCGTTGCTTGGGTGCCGCGGCATTATCCTACCAATGACTAAATTGATGTGGCAAGAAATTCATCACCCTGATGGACAAAGTTGGGGGAAAACGTAGAGAGTTGTCGGCGCAGGCAGCCTCAAGGGTAGTTAACGCTGAAGAGTCCGGTACCCTTTTGGACGATGGGTGAGAGATGAATCGGAGGATTATGAGAGGAGTCGAAGTTATCCAAAAGCGTCCTGACTTTGTCTTTTGGAGGCTTGTCATTGCTACTGAGTTTTCAGACTTTTCGTCTGGTCCCTGCATTCATTCAGATTTACCCTGGTATCCTGTGACATCCTTAGTGAAACGACCCTTACTGTTGTTCTATGCTTGAATCTTTAGGCACCCGCCTGTTTCACCTCGACTGACCTCAAATTCCGGATATGACATAGACGATGAGGAGGTCATTATAGTAAACAATATATGCGGCGCGTACATTAGGAACCTTCAGGTAACCGCTCTCGGAGAGGACAATAGTACCGCATGGGCCGCTGTGCAGCGCTTTTACCTGACGAGTACGTAGGGAGGTTACGCGTCACGAAGGAAGAAGTTTGGACACTCAGAGAGACACCTCCAAAGCTGTGATAGATGCCAACCAATAGACGCTGAGATTCGGCTGGAAGCAACGCACTCGCAACGTCCATGACTGCCCATAACACCATCTCACGTCGTGTGATGAGAGAAAGTGGCTAAAGTCATGCACTACTTACCTTATTACTGAATTGTGTCCATGTGCAGGCAAGCTGGTCCACATTCAATGTTTGTGTTTATAATGTCTTAGCTATTGTAAGAAATGTAAATACTTTGTAGGTCTGTGCTTTATCATCTTAGTTTCCTACATTTTGGCACCAAGTGTAGGTCCATTATCATTTCATTTCCTTATTTTACTGCAGTGAAGTGTGATTCAGTATTTTATGTAAGTCTGCACGCAATCCGTGCACATTATAAAAACTGGTTGCATGTATGTACGTCCCACATCCTCTCCTAAACCACTGGACCGATTTTAAATACACCTGGTACACATATCCATCGCTGAGCGGCAACAGTCGTTGAGTGGGTAGCGGGGGTGGGGGAAAGAACCATCTACCTATTTCAAGAGATATTGTATCATAAGCAATGAGATGCGTGGAAAACTGCTGCATTATGCTTGACCTTTAAATTGATTGCTTCTTTGCTACTCACACCATTCCTAACATATTTCGCAGACAGTATCCACACATGTCGCAGAATGTACCAACAGAAGTCTATCACTGTACGGCACATATTTCTAGAGATATGAAATAAGCATTTATATGTGTGTATAACTTAGGCTTCTTGCAAAAAGTTTTAATACATTTATTCTTTACTATTATGACACTTCTACAGTCGAGTCAACTTAAGGAAATTCCTGTCGTCTGGTTGTGCCTTTGACAACATACAGCTACGAGACGCAAACGGCCATAGGCGAAAATAATAGCATTCTGTAGAGCCATGAAGAGGCGTTGCCATGGAGACTTGTACAAAACAGCGTTGTAGACGTGTGAAGCAACAGCGTCTAGCTTACAGAAACAGTAGGAGACACTAATTATACGTTTCTACATTATGCATATTTCTATGTATGACTGTTTCATATTTTAAAACATTTTTTCACGAATACACAGAATTGAGACATTTTCGATAATACGCTAGGAATAAATTTCATTCTTTTGTTTTCGCTTCTAATAGAAAAATTACAAAATGAATACCCGGTCCCTATAGGTTTTTCACCCACTTGTCTATAAAACAGAGTTTCAATTTTCCCTAATTGCTAGTGGAAATTAAGTTATTATTGATTTCATAATATCGTTATAAGTCACTCTTAGGACAGCAAGTGTACATTAAAGCAAGCTTTAGAGACAACTGCTTGCCACTCGGGAAAACCTCTAAGGTGATCGCGGTCGCCCTCCACTTGGTCCCTTTGAAAGCATGTAAGCTTTGCCGATTATACTTCCAGCTTGAGCTTTGTGACCTTTCACGTATTTTAAGGGGCTCCGGAACGCCCTATACTTGCAATGTTAAAATAACGCTTATAAATTACGTCTTTCCTCACGGAGTATTTGAAGTAGGAAGTTGAACTTTTTACAGATTATTTATTGGAATATGGGCTACAACTTAACACAGGGATTTTACAAAATTTTAGTTCAGTTATTAAAGATGATTTTTTTTTTCAATTGTAATGAAATTCACAACATTTTTTTTTGCAATTTTTTATTTATATATTCAAAAATATACAGTTTTTTGGAAAAAGGCTGTGTTAAATTATGCAGAAGGTACTGTGTAACATTTACTGAAAGTTTGAAACAAATATGTTTGGAAGATCCTTAGAAAACATGTAATTAGTATGAGAAAATAAAAGTTTTGGGAATCGAGCGACAGAGAGTGGATTAACTTTTTAGTGTATTCCAGGTCCATAGGATGGATTATCTTCATCCTCTGCAAACTCCTCCTCCATCATCCTCTTGTTCCTCCTCCTGTTTACTCTTGCTTGTATTTCTAGTCTCTTTACAGCCCTGTCTGCAGCCCGAAGGCGTTCCTAGTCTAAATCAAGCATCGCTCGTACCATGTTAGAACCTATCTTTATTCCCATATTTCTAAATACCTTGCACCTTACAATGTTGCCATCATTGAAAGTCGCAATAGCATCATACACACCAATGTGTGACTAAAAACCTACACTTTGGTCACCAAAGTGAAGTGTTTCTATTCCAACAAATACAGTCTTGGGGATTCTCGACCATATAACACTATTTACACTTTCATTGGGGTTTTGAGTTTTTGCGTGAATACACTTTTTCAACAGTTCAGGTGCTGCTAAGTCTCTGAAAATAGGTTTTATCACCTCCATTATGGCATGAGGCAGACTAAAATGTACCTGATGAACACGGACGTTAATAATAACACCATTTGACAACAGTTTAACAGCGCCACAGTGGGTCACGCCCATGTAGAACACATTTCCAAAAAAAATTCAAAAATAGTTGTACTCTTCGGAATTTAATAAATTATATATCTATTAAAAGGTAATAGTCTGCAGATAAAGAAAACGCAAAAAAGTAAAAATTGAACTTTTCATGATTTTGAGCCTTTCCGGAGCCCCTTAAGGGATGTACACCACTTAACGTTGTTGGAGTACAGATTTTACCTTAAGCCAGACAATCTTCCAATCAGAGAACATTACATCTCGTTTTCCATTAATCATATAACCTTGTGGTAAGCGATTGTCATGTCTGTAGCTTACAGGCTACATATCCATCGGTATCGAATGCACATGGCTGGTAGTTTAGCACTTCATATGGATCGCAATTGCTCATCTACATCTACATCTACATTGATACTCCGCAAGCCACCCAACGGTGTGTGGCGGAGGGCACTTTACGTGCCACTGTCATTACCTCCCTTTCCTGTTCCAGTCGCGTATGGTTCGCGGGAAAAACGACTGTCTGAAAGCCTCCGTGCGTGCTCTAATCTCTCTAATTTTACATTCGTGATCTCCTCGGGAGGTATAAGTAGGGGGAAGCAATATATTCGATACCTCATCCAGAAACGCACCCTTTCGAAACCTGGCGAGCAAGCTACACCGCGATGCAGAGCGCCTCTCTTGCAGAGTTTGCCACTTGAGTTTATTAAACATCTCCGTAACGTTATCACGGTTACCAAATAACCCTGTGACGAAACGCGCCGCTCTTCTTTGGATTTTCTCTATCTCCTCCGTCAGACCGATCTGGTACGGATCCCACACTGATGAGCAATACTCAAGTATAGGTCGAACGAGTGTTTTGTAAGCCACCTCCTTTGTTGATGGACTACATTTTCTAAGCACTCTCCCAATGAATCTCAACCTGGTACCCGCCTTACCAACAATTAATTTTATATGATCATTCCACTTCAAATCGTTCCGCACGCATACTCCCAGATATTTTACAGAAGTAACTGCTACCAGTGTTTGTTCCGCTATCATATAATCATACAATAAAGGATCCTTCTTTCTATGTATTCGCAATACATTACATTTGTCTATGTTAAGGGTCAGTTGCCACTCCCTGCACCAAGTGCCTATCCGCTGCAGATCTTCCTGCATTTCGCTACAATTTTCTAATGCTGCAACTTCTCTGTATACTACAGCATCATCCGCGGAAAGCCGCATGGAACTTCCGATACTATCTACTAAGTCATTTACATATATTGTGAAAAGAAATGGTCCCATAACACTCCCCTGTGGCACGCCAGAGGTTACTTTAACGTCTGTAGACGTCTCTCCATTGATAACAACATGCTGTGTTCTGTTTGCTAAAAACTCTTCAATCCAGCCACACAGCTGGTCTGATATTCCGTAGGCTCTTACTTTGTTTATCAGGCGACAGTGCGGAACTGTATCGAACGCCTTCCGGAAGCCAAGAAAAATAGCATCTACCTGGGAGCCTGTATCTAATATTTTCTGGGTCTCATGAACAAATAAGGCGAGTTGGGTCTCACACGATCGCTGTTTCCGGAATCCATGTTGATTCCTACATAGTAGATTCTGGGTTTCCAGAAATGACATGATACGCGAGCAAAAAACATGTTCTAAAATTCTACAAGAGATCGACGTAAGAGATATAGGTCTATAGTTTTGCGCTCTTGAAGACTGGGACTATTTGCGCTCTTTTCCAATCGTTTGGAACCCTCCGTTCCTCTAGAGACTTGCGGTACACGGCTGTTAGAAGGGGGGCAAGTTCTTTCGCGTACTCTGTGTAGAATCGAATTGGTATCCCGTCAGGTCCAGTGGACTTTCCTCTATTGAGTGATTCCAGTTGCTTTTCTATTCCTTGGACACTTATTTCGATGTCAGCCATTTTTTCGTTTGTGCGAGGATTTAGAGAAGGAACTGCAGTGCGGTCTTCCTCTGTGAAACAGCTTTGGAAAAAGGTGTTTAGTATTTCAGCTTTACGCGAGTCATCCTCTGTTTCAATGCCATCATCATCCCGTAGTGTCTGGATATGCTGTTTCGAGCCACTTACTGATTTAACGTAAGACCAGAACTTCCTAGGATTTTCTGTCAAGTCGGTACATAGAATTTTACTTTCGAATTCAATGAACGCTTCACGCATAGCCCTCCTTACGCTAACTTTGAAATCGTTTAGCTTCTGTTTGTCTGAGAGGTTTTGGCTGCGCTTAACTTGGAGTGGAACTCTCTTTGCTTTCGCAGTAGTTTCCTAACTTTGTTGTTGTACCACGGTGGGTTTTTCCCGTCCCTCAAAGTTTTACTCGGCACGTACCTGTCTAAAATGTATTTTACGATTGCCTTGAACTTTTTCCATAAACACTCAACATTGTCAGTGTCGGAACAGAAATTTTCGTTTTGATCTGTTAGGTAGTCTGAAATCTGCCTTCTATTACTCTTGCTAAACAGATAAACCTTCCTCCCTTTTTTTATATTCCTATTAACTTCCATATTCAGGGATGCTGCAACGGCCTTATGATCACTGATTCCCTGTTCTGTACATACAGAGTCGAAAAGTTCGGGTCTGTTTGTTATCAGTAGGTCCAAGATGTTATTTCCACGAGTCGGTTCTCTGTTTAATTGCTCGAGGTAATTTTCGGATAGTGCACTCAGTATAATGTCACTCGATGCTCTGTCCCTACCACCCGTCCTAAACATCTGAGTGTCCCAGTCTATATCTGGTAAATTGAAATCTCCACCTAAGACTATAACATGCTGAGAAAATTTATGTGAAATGTATTCCAAATTTTCTCTCAGTTGTTCTGCCACTAATGCTGCTGAGTCGGGAGGTCGGTAAAAGGAGCCAATTATTAACCTAGTTCGGTTGTTTAGTGTAACCTCCACCCATAATAATTCACAGGAACTATCCACTTCTACTTCACTACAGGATAAACTACTACTAACAGCGACGAACACTCCACCACCGGTTGCATGCAATCTATCCTTTCTAAACACCGTCTGTACCTTTGTAAAAATTTCGGCAGAATTTATCTCTGGCTTAAGCCAGCTTTCTGTACCTATAACGATTTCAGCTTCGGTGCTTTCTATCAGCGCTTGAAGTTCCGGTACTTTACCAACGCAGCTTCGACAGTTGACAATTACAATACCGATTGCTGCTTGGTCCCCGCATGTCCTGACTTTGCCCCGCACCCGCTGAGGCTGTTGCCCTTTCTGTACTTGCCCAAGGCCATCTAACCTAAAAAACCGCCCAGCCCACGCCACACAACCCCTGCTACCCGTGTAGCCGCTTGTTGCGTGTAGTGGACTCCTGATCTATCCAGCGGAACCCGAAACCCAACCACCCTATGGCGCAAGTCGAGGAATCTGCAGCCCACACCGTCGCAGAACCGTCTCAGCCTCTGATTCAGACCCTCAACTCGGCTCTGTACCAAAGGTCCGCAGTCAGTCCTGTCGACGATGCTGCAGATGGTGAGCTCTGCTTTCATCCCGCTAGCGAGACTGGCAGTCTTCACCAAATCAGATAGCCGCCGGTCTATTTACGAAATTTCCATCACTAGGCATGTTAACTGCTGATTGATCGTTACTACTGGAGTCAACTCTGGAGTCATTCTCAATGTTTTGTCCAATGAATAAGTTGGATTCGGTTTGCGTCTGTTGTCTGTTGTGTTCCATTTTTGCTAGTTGTTCACGTGTTACCACCATGCTACACGTAATGTATATTGCAAGAAAAATCTTTAAAACACATTTGAGAATGAATTCATGAAATTAATTTCGTACAGTAACAATGTTGGCTTAACTGAGCGAGAATAGCAATTAATGGTGAAATAATTAAAATTAATGACTGCTTGCCATTTTGCGTTGCACATGACACAATTCGGCCATTTTGTGGAATGGTATGACTGTATTGTTGTAATAAACTGTATGATAAAAATAAATTGGAATACGCGACCTTCCGCAAAAGTGACTGCTACGGTTACGGAAAAATTTCACAAAGCTAGGAAGCAAGCTACAATTACTGAAAGCGCTTGTACCAGTGTGTTAATGTAAAAATGCGATGTCTTATGATGGATCCAAGTGCGCAGTGCATATTCCAGGTTTCATCAACAATTCCAATGGCTCGACTTCTTGTTTGGTCTTTACAAATATTCAATGGCAATGGCTCGTCGGATATGATCCCATTATACATGCAACAAAGAAAAGCAATGTAGCAAATACAATGAAAAGGTCCAGACACGAAGTCGCCTGTTTGCCTTTATCGTGGCTTTTCCAGTCTGGTATGAGAATATCAGAGAACAGACAAATAATAATAAATACTTATAGTAGTATGTGATCAGAGTATACAAACTATGGGCGCTTGACAATGGCTTATTGCGTAACGTCTGTTCATTGTAAGTTTGACTGTGAGTGATTTTTCTGAAAATATTTCGTTGTCGGACTTCGGAGACTGAATAATTCCAAAGCATTGGTTTGTACTGGACCTTTGATATAATTTGTAACACGGAACCTCTAGCCTTGCCAAGACGCCCTTTAATTGGAACAATAGTTTGCAACATAAATGAAAAACAAGATTAGATAATATCACTTTATTAACAAATTATTATATTAAATTAAATTACATAGACACTTAAATTAGTTCTGTTGCTGTGTGCAACTATGAGTACGCCTAGTGAGACTGCGTTTCAATAAAATAGCTGTGTGCCAAAAAATTATCTGCAGCGATGGCAGATATGCGTCCTATCTGGACGGCTACCAGAACAAAAAAGGTGCCTTCCTCTCGGAAGACAACTGAATTGCGCAATTATTGTAATGTTTCAACAGTTGCACGCCACAATCGATACAACCGCTTATACTAATTAATATCTTAAGTAATACTTTATTTATATTCTGAACTTACATCTACGTTTTTGCAATACATCCATGCCCATCTTGCAAATGTGCCTTTAAAAGCCTTAGAGACCTTCAAGCGTGTCTCTTCATCCCTTAGTATTTCCATATCGCACTTCTCTGGGTATTGATTATTCCTGACTTACGTCTTAAACTTCAGCCTACTCTTCATCACTACTACATTGTGATCTGAGTCTATACCTGCTGCTGGGTACGAACTGCAATGCAGTATCTGATTTCGGAATCTCTGTCTGACCATGATGTAATCTAACAGCAAACTACCCGTATCATTCGGCCTTTTGCAAGCACGTCTCCCCTTCTTGTGATTCTTGAACAGAGTATTCGCTATTACTAGCTGAAATTTATCACACCGCTTGATTAGTCTTTCTCCTCTCTCATTTCTTGTCCCAAGCCCATATTCTCTTGTAGCCGTTTGTTCTACTCCTTCCCCTACAAATTTATTCCAGTCCCCTATGACTATTAGATTTTTATCTCCCTTTACATACTGTATAACCCATTCAATTTGCTCATATACTTTCTCTTAATCTTCTGCACGCGGCGTCGCCATGAATACCTGACCTATCGTTATCGTTGTTGGTTTGCTGTAGATTCTGATAATAACAGCTATACCACTAAACTGATCACAGTGACACACTCTCTGCCCTACCTTCCTAGTCATAAAGAATTCTACTCCCGTTATACCATTTTCTGCTGCTGTTGATATTAATCTATACTCATCTGACCAGAAGTCTTTGTCTTCTTTCCACTTCACTTCACTGACCCCTACTACACTACTGGCCATTAAAATTGCTACAATAAGAAGAATTGCAGATGATAAACGGGTCTTCATTGGACAAATATATTATACTAGAACTGACATGTGATTACATTTTCACGCAATGTGGGTGCATAGATCCTAAGAAATCAGTACCCAGAACAACCACCTCGGGCCGTAATAACGGCCTTGATACGCCTGGACATTGAGTCAAACAGATCTTGGATGGCGTGTACAGGTACAGCTACCCATGCAGCTTCAACACGATACCACAGTTCATCAAGAGTAGTGACTGGCGTATTGTGACAAGCCAGTTGCTCGGCCACCATTGACCAGACGTTTTCAGTTGGTGGGAGATCTGGAGAATGTGCTGGCCAGGGCCGCAGTCGAACATTTCCTGTATCCAGAAAGGCCCGTACAGCACCAACAACACGCGATCGTGCATTATCCTGCCCAAATGTAGGGTTTCGCAGGGATCGAATGGAGTACCCTCCACGGGTCGTAACACATCTGAAATGTAACGTCTACTGTTCATAGTGCCGTCAATGCGAATAAGAGGTGACCGAGACGATTAACCAATGGAACCCCATATCATCACGCTGGGTGATACGCCAATATGGCGATGACGAATACACGCTTCCAATGTGCGTTCACCGCGATGTCGCCAAACACGGATGCGACCATCATGATGCTGTAAACAGAACCTGGATTCATCCGAAAAAATGACGTTTTGCGATTCGTGCACCCAGGTTCGTCGTTGAGTGCACCATCGCAGGCGCCCCTGTCTGTGATGCAGCTTCAAGGGTAACCGCAGCCATGGTCTCCGAGCTGATAGTCCATGCTGCTTCAACCGTCGTCGAACTGTTCGTGCAGATGGTTGTTGTCTCGCAAACGTCCCCATCTGTTGACTCAAGGATCGAAACGTGGCTGCACCATTCGTTACAGCCATGCGGATAAGATGCCTGTCATCTCGACTGCTAGTGATACGAGGCCTTTTGGGATCAAGCACGGCGTTCCGTATTATCCTCCTGAACCCACCGATTCCATATTCTGCTAACAGTCATTGGATCTCTATCAACGCGAGCAGCAATGTCGCGATACGATAAACCGCAATCGCGATAGGCTACAATCCGACCTTTATCGAAGTCAGAAACGTGATGGTACGCATTTCTCCTCCTTACACGAGGCATCACAACAACGTTTCAACAGGCAACGCCGGTCAACTGCTGTTTGTGTATGAGAAATCGGTTGGAAACTTTCCTCATGTCAGCACGTTGTAGGTGTCGCGACCGGCACCAACCTCGTGTGAATGCTCTGAAAAGCTAATCATTTGCATATCACAGCATCTTCTTCCTGTCGGTGAAATTTCTCGTCTGTAGCACGTCATCTTCTTGGTGTAGCTTTTTTAATGGCCAGTAGTGTATATCTAGATTTAGCCCTTGCATTTCCCTTCCCTCTATAGCTAAGGTGTTGCCGGTGCATAATTTTGTACACGACTGGCTTCTCGATTATGTTCCATAAATGTTCAATGGGATTCAGGTCGGATGATCTGGATAGCCAAATCATTCGTTCCAATTGTCCATAATGTTCTTCAAAGCAACTGAGAAAAAATGTGGCACAGTGCCATCGATGAAGTCCATGGATGCGAATGGCCTTGAAGTAGCCGAACATTACCATTTACAGTCAATGATCCGTTCAGCTGTACCAGAAAACCAGTCGATTTCATGCAAACACAGCCAACACCTTTATGGAGCTACCACTAGCTTGCCCAGTGCGTTGTTGACAACTTTGGTCCATTGGACTGTGGGATCTGCGGCACATTCGAACCTTACCATGGCTCTTACCTACCGAAATGAGGACTCATCCGACCAGGTCGCGGTTTTCTGCCATCTAGAGTCCACCTTATATGGTCACGATCCCATGAGAGGCGCTGCAGACGATGTCGTGCTTTTAGCAAAGGCACTTTCATTGGTAGTCTGTGCCACAGCCCATTTGGGTCACATTTCGGAGGACTGTCCTAACGGATACGTTCGTCGTACGTCCCAAATTAATGTCTGCTGTTATTACAGGTAGTGTTGCTTGTCTGTTAGCACTGACAACTCTACGCAAACGCCGCTGCTCTCGGTCGTTAAGTGAAGACCGTCGACCACTACGATGTCTGTGGTGAGAGGCAATTCCTGAAATGTGGTGTTCTCGGCACACACTTGAAATTGTGGAACTTGGATTACTGAATTCCCTAATGATTTCCGAAATGGAATGGCCTATGCGTCTAGCTCCAACTATCATTCCGCGTTCAGAGTCTGTTAAGTCCCATCGTGTGGCCATTGTCAGGTACAAATGACAGCTTCGCCAATGCACTGCCCTTTTATACCTTATGTACGCGATGTTGTCGCCATATGTGCACAACACTATCCCATGACTTTGTCACCTCAATACACATGTTAGGTGTCACAGAAGAGCTAACTACTATAAATGTTAATCTGCGTCACACTTTGTTGTAACTTACTTAGCTCTGATGTGGTTCAGTAGCGGGATAAATTAGCCATTTGCCTTTGAGCTTGTTAGAGAAATGGGCCGCCAATGAGTTCGTCGATGATACCGCTGCTCTTGTGTCCGCTCCGCATCGGATTGCTTGCCCACTAATTCCAAGTTCGATCATCATTTTGGTTGATGACCCATTCATCGGCATATCAGGCTTTATCACAAAGTTGTCGGTTGCGCCATGGATCACGTTGTCCTGACTTGCTATAAGTGCAATACTCGGCGTCACAACGTGGGCATTGTTTACACTTTTGATTGACATACTTGTTGAAAGGTGATTTATAAAATCTGTAAGTACAGGGATGAGAAGGGGCGGCTGCGATGTGCCGCATTCGCTGTTCCCAACGGTGATCCACAGTGTCTTGTATCGAAGCGTCTGCCAATGTACAGCAGATGAGTTAGAAGTTAACTTAAATGCTACTATGCGACGTATTTGTGGAGCAGATATGGATGCCGTTAAGAATGATGAGTCTTGCTTGCCATCGGCTGAGTAACGACGTCGATTACATGGAATGTCATGCAAATCGACGTAGTTTTCGGAAATTTGCTGCATAGATATACACTATGTGATCAAAAGTATCCGGAAACGTGGCTGAAAATGACTTACAAGTTCGTGGCGCCCTCCATCGGTAATGCTGGAGTTCAATATGGTGTCGGCCCACACTTAGCCTTGATGACAGCTTCCACTCTCGCAGGCATACGTTCAATCAAGTGCTGGAGAGTGAAAATTTCATTCCGGAAACATACCCCAGGCTGTGGCGAAGCCATGTCTCCGCAATATCCTTTCTTTCAGGAGTACTAGTTCTGCAAGGTTCGCAGGAGAGTTTCTGTAAACTTTGGAACGTAGGAGGCGAGGTATTGGCAGAAGTAAAGCTGTGAGGACGGGGCGTGAGTCGTTCTTGGGTAGCTCAGTTGGTAGAGTACTTGCGCGCGAAAGGCAAAGGTCCCGAGTTCGAGTCTCGGTCCGGCACACAGTTTTAATCTGCCAGGAAGTTTCAAGTGCTGGAAGGTTTCTTAGGGAATGGCAGCCCATTCTTCACGGAGTGCTGCATTGTGGAGAGGTATCGATGTCGGTCGGTGAGACCTGGCACGAAGTTGGCGTTCCAAACATCCCGAAGGTGTTCTGTAGTATTCAGGTCAGGACTCTGTGCAGGCCAGTCCTTTACAGGGATGTTATTGTCGTGTAACCACTCCGCCACAGGTGCTCGATCGTGTTGAAAGATGCAATTGCCATTCCCGAAACGCTCAGCAGTGGAAAGCAAGAAGATGCTTAAAACATCAATGTAGGCCTGTGCTGCGATAATGTCACGTAAAACAACAAGGGGTGCAAGCGCCCTCCACGAGAAACACGACCACACCATCCCCGAATTTTACTGTTGCCACTACACGCGCTGACAGATGATGTTCACCAGGCCTTCGTCATACCCACACCCTGCCATCGGATCGCCACATTGTGTACCGTGATTCGTCACTCCATACAACGTTTTTCCACTGTTCGATTGTCCAATGTTTACGCTCCTTACACCAAGCGAGGCGTCGTTTGGCATTTACCGGCGTGATGTGTGGCCTAGGAGTAGCCAGTGTCGACACTCAACAATACCCATTCTAAATTCAAAGAATAATCCGCCAGTCATTCTAATAGCCGCCCAAATTTTAGTGTAAATTAAATCGAATGACAGTCGGGGAGGAGTAATTAGATCTCGGGACCGGAAACTATCTAAAGATAAGGCAATAACGAAAGAGGAAATTATGTGAAAGAGTGCAAAAATCGATGTGCTAAGCAACTTTGGGCTCCTAAGTAATTTCCTGAACGAAACAACACGGAACTATTGAAATGTGCTAGAATACTGCAACTCCATTACAAAGGCGCCTTGGAAGATTTTTTGAGTGATGGGGTTATTCATGTTGAAGCATACATGAAGAGCAGCTTAATAAAAACCTCCTCCCTAAGCACTTTGTGAAGAGCCTTGCGTGAAACCACTGCGCTAGGAGTATTTTTTTCAACCGCTGCAACTCTTTCTCACTCCTCAAAAGGCACGAGAGTTATTTGCGGTCATCTACGTCGCAGGATCTAGTCAACAGTCTTACCGACCTCTCCATGTATTCTGAAATAACATAGTAACTAAGCAACTAGACTGTGAAGATGTGATCGACGGATCTGATGCAAAGAGACTATGCCATAAGCAGCTTGCCTGGCTTGAGTGTGCGAGTGAGTCTAATATGCATGTATTATCATTACAAATGTTGTGATTATTAATTTTAGCAGCAGCAGTCGTAGTACTTAGTTGCCTACAATATACGTTCTTTTGTATGTTAACCGGGGGCCTAGAAACGACGGAGAGGCTCCGTCCCCGCCGCAGCCGCCATGGTCCACAACCCCACGACGACTACCGCAGTCCGCTTCACCCCTCCGCCACCCCACACCGAAACACTCTTTCAGGGTTATTGTGCTGTTCGGCCTCCTGTGGACCCCAAAGCAGCAATCGCCGACATAGTGTAGCTGAGGCGGAATAGAGGGAACCAGCCCGCATTCGCCGAGGCAGATGGCAAACCGCCTAAAAACCATCAACAGACTGGCCGGCTCACCGGACCTCGACACAAGTCCGCCGGGCGGATTCGTGCCGGAGACTAGGCGCTCCTTCCCACTCATGAAAGCCGTGCGTTAGACCTCACGGCTAACTGGGCGGGCTACAATATACGTTACTTGGTAGCACATTTATGGGAGGTGGAAGCATTTTTCTCTATTTAGCGGCGGCGAATAGCTAAATTCGCCTCTGCATCGATAGGCCAATTTGCATAGGAAACATAGGCTGCGCATCCAAAGTTAAATTGTCCAGCGGCAACTTGCAATTTTTTGCATCAAGCCACAAACAATCCAGAGCTAATAGAGAGCATCATGACTGATACAGGGATTAGTGATCACAAGGTCGTTGTAGCTAGGCTCAATACCGTTTCTTCCAAATCCACCGGAAACAAACGCAAAATAATTTTATTTAAAAAAGCGGATAAAGAGTCACTAGAAGCCTTCCTAAGAGACTATCTCCATTCCTTCCGAACTGACTATGCAAATGTAGACGAGATGTGGCTCAAATTCAAAGATATAGTAGCAACAGCAATTGAGAGATTCATACCTCATAAACTGGCAAGAGATGGAACTGATTCCCCATGGTACACAAAACAGGTCCGAACGCTGTTGCAGAGGCAACGGAAAAAGCATGCAAAGTTCAGAAGAACGCGAAATCCCGAAGATTGGCTAAAATTTACAGACGCGCGAAATTTGGCACGGACTTCAATGCGAGATGCCTTTAATAGGTTCCACAACGAAGCATTGTCTCGAAATTTGGTAGAAAATCCGAAGAAATTCTGTTCGTATGTAAAGTACACAAGCGGCAAGACGCACTCAATACCTCCGCTGCGCAGTGCCGATGGTACTGTTACCGACGACTGTGCCGCTAAAGCGGAGTTATTGAACGCAGTTTTCCGAAATTCCTTCACCAGGGAAGACGAATGGAATATTCCAGAATTTGAAACACGAACAGCTGCAGGCATGAGTTCCTTAGAAGTAGATACCTTAGGGGTTGCGAAGTAACTCAAATCGCTTGATACGGACAAGTCTTCAGGTCCAGATTGTATACCGATTAGGTTCCTTTCAGATTACACTGATACAATAGCTCCCTACTTAGCAATAATATACAACCGCTCGCTCACCCATAGATCTGTACCTACAGATTGGAAAACTGCGCAGGTCGCACCAGTATTTAAGAAGGGTAGTAGGAGTAATCCATCGAACTACAGACCTATATCATTGACATCGGTTTGCAGTAGGGTTTTGGAGCATATACAGTATTCAAACATTATGAATCACCTCGAAGGGAACGATCTATTGATACGTAATCAGCATGGTTTCAGAAAACATCGTTCTTGTGCATCGCAGCTAACTCTTTATTCGCACGAAGTAATGGCCGCGATCGACAGGGGATCTCAAGTTGATTGCGTATTTCTAGATTTCCGGAAAGCTTTTGACATCGTTCCTCACAAGCGACTTCTAATCAAGCTGCGGGCCTATGGGGTATCGTCTCAGTTGTGCGACTGGATTCGTGATTTCCTGTCAGGAAGGTCGTCGTTCGTAGTAATAGACGGCAAATCATCGAGTAAAACTGAAGTGATATCAGGTGTTCCCCAAGGAAGCGTCCTGGGACCTCTGCTGTTCCTGATCTATATAAATAACGTGGGTGACAATCTGAGCAGTTCTCTTAGGTTGTTCGCAGATGATGCTGTAATTTACCGTCTAGTAAGGTCATCCGAAGACCAGTATCAGTTGCAAAGCGATTTAGAAAAGATTGCTGTATGGTGAGGCAGGTGGCAGTTGACGCTAAATAACGAAAAGTGTGAGGTGATCCACATGAGTTCCAAAAGAAATCCGTTGGAATTCGATTACTCGATAAATAGTACAATTCTCAAGGCTGTCAATTCAGCTAAGTACTGGGCGTTAAAATTACGAACAACTTAAGTTGGAAAGACCACATAGATAATATTGTGGGGAAGGCGAGCCAAAGGTTGCGTTTCGTTGGCAAGACACTTAGAAGATGCATCAAGTCCACTAAAGAGACAGCTTACACTACACTCGTTCGTCCTCTGTTAGACTATTGCTGCGCGGTGTGGGATCCTTACCAGGTGGGATTGACGGAGGACATCGAAAGGGTGCAAAAAAGGGCAGCTCGTTTTGTATTATCACGTAATAGGGGAGAGAGTGCGGCAGATATGATACGCGAGTTGGGATGGAAGTCATTAAAGCAAAGACGTTTTTCGCCGCGGCGAGATCTATTTACGAAATTTCAGTCACCAACTTTCTCTTCCGAATGCGAAAAGATTTTGTTGAGCCCAACCTACATAGGTAGGAATGATCATAAAAATAAAATAAGAGAAATCAGAGCTCGAACAGAAAGGTTTAGGTGTTCGTTTTTCCCGCGCGCTGTTCGGGAGTGGAATGGTAGAGAGATAGTATGATTGTGGTTCGATGAACCCTCTGCCAAGCACTTAAATGTGAATTGCAGAGTAATCATGTAGATGTAGACGTACATATGATCAACCCGAACGTTTTATGTATTGTTTAAAGTTGTATCTTGATGTAATAGCGTGATGAAAGACATTCTTATTTGTATATAAACGGTGATCTGAAACAATCTGAAAAGCTTGTAAGGTGTTGCAGGTTAGGTTGTACTGAGAGATAACTGTTAAGGAAAAAATTCGACACATTGTGCCGTTTCCGCGTAATTTAGCATTGAAGTTAGCCAGGCAGGTCGTTGGACGCACAAAGTCAAGCACTTGCACTCGCTAAAATGCGGAAATGCACGGTTGTATGCGGGTCCGTTATTTACCATTTGTTGAAATGCTCATTACCGGTTAAAATATACGTTTTTCGAAAGTGACAAATTTAAGCTAGATAAGCAAAAACTATCCGGTTTGTGGAAATCAAACTTAGAAACGTTTGGTGACACGACCTCCGTCAGGCCGCTTGAATTTGCACTCGACGACCTAACTGAGTAACTTCAATGCTAAATAATTCGGAAATGGTGCAACATATCGAATGTTTTATTAACAGTTATTTCTCAGCACAATCTACTTGCAACACCCTTACAAGCTTTTCAGACTTTTCTGACCACGCTCTAAGTTTGCAAGACACCTCTAACACAAACCAACAACGTGAGTTTATTGCCCATAGTGTGAATTTTCGAAATGTGTTTCTAGCTGCCGAGGTTTCTCTTCCATAATTGATGTTTGCTTCTACGTAAGCGCTGAACCGTTCGCGAAACGTGCGTGGTTTTAAAATTTCCGTTAATGCGGGCGAAGCGATTTTATGTGCTGTGAAACAAAGGAGCTTTCCATTAGGCTGGAAGATGCTCAATTACTTTACTTTCTTAAGCACATAGTGTACTTACTAGATGCATATAGGCAGATAAGTGATGATATCTGCACTTCAAAATATCGAAGCCCTATATTCTGCATAACAGCAATTTATAAACTGCTGTACCGATTCATTTACCAATCTGTGCACAGGAACGTGAATGTGTCGTTACTCATTCCGAACATTACAACCATTTGGTGCCTGCAGAACCTGGGAGTAGAATAATCTCTCAGCAGTGACCACGTAGCATTTTTTCGACAACCTATGTCATTTAGTTGCATTGATAAAATACACTCCTGGAAATGGAAAAAAGAACACATTGACACCGGTGTGTCAGACCCACCATACTTGCTCCGGACACTGCGAGAGGGCTGTACAAGCAATGATCACACGCACGGCACAGCAGACACACCAGGAACCGCGGTGTTGGCCGTCGAATGGCGCTAGCTGCGCAGCATTTGTGCACCGCCGCCGTCAGTGTCAGCCAGTTTGCCGTGGCATACGGAGCTCCATCACAGTCTTTAACACTGGTAGCATGCCGCGACAGCGTGGACGTGAACCGTATGTGCAGTTGACGGACTTTGAGCGAGGGCGTATAGTGGGCATGCGGGAGGCCGGGTGGACGTACCGCCGAATTGCTCAACACGTGGGGCGTGAGGTCTCCACAGTACATCGATGTTGTCGCCAGTGGTCGGAGGAAGGTGCACGTGCCCGTCGACCTGGGACCGGACCGCAGCGACGCACGGATGCACGCCAAGACCGTAGGATCCTACGCAGTGCCGTAGGGGACCGCACCGCCACTTCCCAGCAAATTAGGGACACTGTTGCTCCTGGGGTATCGGCGAGGATCATTCGCAACCGTCTCAATGAAGCTGGGCTACGGTCCCGCACACCGTTAGGCCGTCTTCCGCTCACGCCCCAACATCGTGCAGCCCGCCTCCAGTGGTGTCGCGACAGGCGTGAATGGAGGGACGAATGGAGACGTGTCGTCTTCAGCGATGAGAGTCGCTTCTGCCTTGGTGCCAATGATGGTCGTATGAGTGTTTGGCGCCGTGCAGGTGAGCGCCACAATCAGGACTGCATACGACCGAGGCAAACAGGGCCAACACCCGGCATCATGGTGTGGGGAGCGATCTCCTACACTGGCCATACACCACTGGTGATCGTCGAGGGGACACTGAATAGTGCACGGTACATCCAAACCGTCATCGAACCCATCGTTCTACCATTCCTAGACCGGCAAGGGAACTTGCTGTTCCAACAGGACAATGCACGTCCGCATGTATCCCGTGCCACCCAACGTGCTCTAGAAGGTGTAAGTCAACTACCTTGCCCAGCAAGATCTCCGGATCTGTCCCCCATTGAGCGTGTTTGGGACTGGATGAAGCGTCGTCTCACGCGGTCTGCACGTCCAGCACGAACGCTGGTCCAACTGAGGCGCCAGGTGGAAATGGCATGGCAAGCCGTTCCACAGGACTACATCCAGCATCTCTACGATCGTCTCCATGGGAGAATAGCAGCCTGCATTGCTGCGAAAGGTGGATGTACACTGTACTAGTGCCGACATTGTGCATGCTCTGTTGCCTGTGTCTATGTGCCTGTGGTTCTGTCAGTGTGATCATGTGATGTATCTGACCCCAGGAATGTGCCAATAAAGTTTCCCCTTCCTGGGACAATGAATTCACGGTGTTCTTATTTCAATTTCCAGGAGTGTAGTTTCAGACCCATCAACTGTCGTGCATACGATTTTTCCCCCTACAGTCTCCTTCTCCTCTTCCTCTTCCTCCTTACTTGTCCGCCTACATCCGTAAGGAAACTGTAGTATATATTACAGAATTACTTATAACCGTGAAACCGCACATTTGATTTACAGACACCATTTGTGTAAAACAACTGACGATCGGAAACTAAATGTTTGATAGGGACTGACAAATCAGTTAAGGCCTAACATGAAAACATTACATTGAAACATGACAGCGTAAATTGTGGAGCATGTAATCGTAATTATTAGACGTAGGATAGGTAGATAGCCGTCAATATGACGGAGCAACGCGCACATATGGTAACGTAGACACAAATGTTTATCGCATCACTCCTTGTTAAAGACCATCATCACAGAACGTGGTAGTCCACATGCGGATGTTTGTATTTCTGCGCGTCTATAAAGACTGTTCGCTCACACACGTGATTGCCGTATGTAGCACTGTTGACGTCCTACATCCCCTCCGGAAAATATATTGATTTATACCTGTGTGTGTGTATGTAAGAGAGAGAGAGAGAGAGAGAGAGAGAGAGAGAATGAGACACCAGGGCTCATTTAATGGATATTGTGTTCAATTTTCTACTCATTGTATTGCTGACGAAAGAAACTGCTTTTAACGTGATTTATATATGCTTATGAACCAATAACGTGGAGTAAGTGGATAGTCCAATGATATAAACATAAGTTTCTAATATTCGTTCACTTCAGTATTTCTGGTAGCAAGAATTTTAATTTCGTGTATGTACGCGACAAAAAAATGAAATTCCAATAAATTAAAAAATGTATTATCTTCATAAATTTAAACTAAGACAGTATTGTATTAACTAAATGAAACATTTATTATCCTTGTTTCACAAAGCTTCTTATTTCTATACTATCTAGGTTTCAGGTTACAAACCCATTTTCTGGCACATTACTGACCCCAAAGATGAGAACCACACAAAGATAAACATGCCAACTTTTTAAGCTATCGATTCGTCACTTAAACTGTACACGTTATCTCTGTTGACAATTTTGACAAAATTACATTGTTGAATTTATTGTTTGTTTGAGCAGCTACCAGAAAGCAACTTCAAAGCACTAGAAGACATGTGTTACTGTGCATGCACACCTACAATGACGTATGGACACCGTGCACTGCGTTAGTAGAGGGACAAGGGGGGCATGGCCCCACTCTGCATTGTTGTCAAATTTATTCAATATGGTGGATCCAAGATGACGACGACTGATATGGCAATGTCACAATGACGTCATGGCAGGAAGTTCAAATTTTGATGGGAAAATAGGTCAGTTGGGCTACCTCCACTAATCAGACACCCCTTCCCCTACCCCTTCCTCTCCCCCAGAAAAAGGTGAGGAGTTCAAATTTTGGCGGAAAAAGGTCACTTTGCCTGCCTCCACTAACCTAAGAAAATGGAGGCAAAATTTTGGTGGGAAAATAGGTCACTTGGACTACCTCCGCTAAAGTCATCCACTCACCAGCTCTTCCTTGGAATTGGCGGGAAGAGGACTTCAAATGGTTCAAATGGCTCTGAGCACTATGGGACTTAACTTCGGAGGTCATCAGTCCCCTAGAACTTAGAACTACTTAAACCTAACTAACCTAAGGACATCACACACATCCATGCCGAGGCAGGATTCGAACCTGCGACCGTAACGGTCGCGCAGTTCCAGACTGTAGCGTCTAGAACCGCTTGGCCACTCTGGCTGGTGAAGAGGACTCAGCCTGCGCTGGGCTGCTGGTTAGGATGGATGTAAATTTTTATTTTGTGTGCAATGTTTATTTAAACAATTTGAGTTGTCGTAGGCCGTGGCTCTATCCAATGTGTTCACCATGAGGTCCAGAGTTCAACTGACCTAGAGCACAGTACTACCACCAGAGGGCGCTGTCGTCCCATGGTGGTCTGGAGAAAATGGCGGGAAAAGGACTCAGTCTGTGTCCAGGAGCTGGAGAGAGGAAGGAGTGTACTTTATTTATTTCGGAACAGTTTATTTAGGGACGGATTTCACATAGTTTCTTTATTACACTGATACAAAACACTCCCCATGAATGCCTGCAGACCAGCAAACTACTATTAAATTATCAAAATAATGTATGTATAATGCTCTGCAGACACGCTCACTAATTATAAACTGTCGAAACAATGCATTGCACAGCCTACAGACCTGCAACCTGCAAACTACTCGTAAATTACAGAAATAATGGAGTACACCAACGTAGAGACATGCAAACAACTCGTAATTTGAAACTTCCTGGCAGATTAAAACTGTGTGCCCGACCGAGACTCGAACTCGAGACCTTTGCCTTTCGCGGGCAAGTGCTCTACCAACTGAGCTACCGAAGCACGACTCACGTCCGGTACACACAGTTTTACTTCTGCCAGTACCTCGTCTCCTACCTTCCAAACTTTACAGAAGCTCTCCTGCGAACCATGCAGAACTAGCACTCCTGAAAGAAAGGATATTGCGGAGACACGGCTTAGCCACAGCCTAGGGGATGTTTCCAGAATGAGATTTTCACTCTGCAGCGGAGTGTGCGCTGATATGAAACTTCCTGGCAGATTAAAACTGTGTGCCTGACCGAGACTCGAACTCGGGACCTTGCCCGCGAAAGGCAAAGGTCCCGAGTTCGAGTCTCGGTCGGGCACACAGTTTTAATCTGCCAGGAAGTTTCATATCAGCGCACACTCCGCTGCAGAGTGAAAATCTCATTCTGGAACTCGTAATTTGTCAAAAAATAATGCATATATAATGTGCTGCCAATACGTTCACAACGCTTCAACAGCCGAAAATAATGCAGTGTACAAACACTCAGTGCACGTAAAAATGCTTTGAAACTATTGTCAACTGCAATGTATCAGCGAACTATTACCTACATAGGCCCCAAGACGCGCAAGCTGGCATGGAGCAATCATATCGGTCCAGCCTGCGGCCTGCCTCCAACCATGCACATGTTTCCCTAACCACCATTGCTGGCACTATAATGCATAGCCTTTGTACCTGCGGTCCAGCAAAGATCTAATTGCCAAGGGACTCACCATCGCAAGTGCAGCTAAAAGGTTGTCAGTGTTATACTGAAGTCACAGGTCTATGTAAATAAGAGCCAAGTCTCCATCTGGATACAATATAGAAATCTGCTGCAATGCTTCCCAGAATAACACAGGATACAATCTTCCTAGCGATCCTAACAGGACAGCCTGTCCCACATGCAAGATGCTTTGGACCATCTGCACGTGTTTACTTGTCCAGTGTGGCTGACGCATAGACATGAGATGTTTGTGTAGCATGGCTGGAATTTTCGGTGTCCTACAGCTACAGGTCTGGAGATGTCCTAATGCCACAATGATGGGTGAGGGACAGCATCACGCCAGAGATGGACAGTCTGCTTGAACAATTGAACAAAGAATACATTACCTTCCTATGATAACTTTCCGTAGATACATTGCTCCCATCTTGTTTGAACCAGTCTTTAGAGGATCCTATGTCTGAGGACAAAGGATGTCTTGTGACTGAATGAGCACTCTGGTTGGCTCTTACAGAATTTACCCACCAAACTGCTGCTTCTGCCAGTGTGGGAGCTCTGTCCGCCATTTTTTTTCTGCAGATTAAACTTTCAGCAGCAAAACTGTTTTGTACAGATCGCCATATTGCACTGACAGTTAAACCCTGCAAAAGTGGTCTACAGATTGTCGAATACAGACAGACACTTCCTCAAGTACACTGCTCTGCCACTCACGATGGAAGCTTGAATATTTCAGCGTGAAACCGATCTCCACGTACTGTATTGATGTAGTAAACACACAGTTCATATCCTGCGCCATACGAAATCGCCACTTCTGTATCCTGCATTTAGTAGTATCGACCACCAGACATTTGTGCATATACTGTGAAGACAGACAGCATAAGCATCTGCACTGTATATACTCCTCACAGCACTAGATATTTCCCGTGAGGTCAGGCGGTCATCCACTGCAGCTGACAGTCACAAGTCATCCACCACCGCAAACACACTGGCCCGATGCGTGACCAGAGCGCCCTCAATGGACCAAGGTCATTCTTCAGACTCTTGTACAAAGCTTGGGTCGGTTCCCCTCCTCACAAAGTCGTTACTGTTTCTGGCCCCGACTGCTTGCGTTCTACACCCATCTCCGGACTCTGAGATTACAAGATGTATTTTCACACGGTTCGCCAGAATATCATACCATTTTCGCGATACTTTTCGATATCAAGCACTTAGCAGTATGCTACCGATCGCTTGCTCACTGTAATTCCGAGGATATGGACTGGAAATTTTTCTCTAGAAAACCTGAAACTTTAGCGAGGTGGAGTGTGCTGTAAACCACTGAGTAACTAGAAACTTATCCGATTAGTGAAGACCTTTACATGAAAACAAAAAAAAAAGAAAACCATAGAGCGAACATATTTCCACTCGCGAATGCCGGTGTAGGTGATTATTATATTCTAAAACATCCTTATAATTTACAAAGTCAGCTAAGGTGTTTCTCGTGTCTAGAGAGCCAGCAAATCTGTCTTCCATCAGTCTTTCACCTGCTAGACATGCACACCACAATCAATGTTCTCTCAACTAAATAAAGACGGGAAATGTGCACAAGCAATCAACTCGACAATTTACACGGGAGGGAATAATGGTCCAGTGCAAACCCAAGTCCATGTTGAATCTTCTCAAGGTTCCACGGAGAACACACGTGATCACAAAGGCTGTCCAACACATAGTATTATTTAGCTATTCAGCCTTCTAGAGGGAGACACAGTTAGATCAGCTACGTTCCTGTGCCCCAACAGGGCTTTTCATTCGGACAGCTTCTGCCGCTAGCCGGAAACATGAATCATTCCCGCCACAGACTACCGTCGCCACGCGCCATCCATCACCAGACAGAATCGTCCTCGGAATCCAGCCACATGCATATTTGATCGCTATACTTACAATTAAATATTATGATTGCGGCCTCAATTGGATTACTAAGTATAATACTCCGCCAATAATTGATTGCTGGCGATACAAAAAAATCTGAGTGAAAATCAGCGATGGGTCGACATATTTCATAAGTTTTTCTTACGAGTGGTACCACAGTGTCTTAGAAAGAGAGACGTAATCGTCTTACACACCGCTACTATATTACTGTCACAAGCGGTCTTGGTTCTACAGGTGCTCACAAGCATCGCTAATGATATCCATGTTAAAACTATACAAGCCTTACAAATCTTGGTATGGCATTACCTCCGAATGAAGTGGTTTTTCCACACAAATACCACGATACTGAATATAGACGGTGATCGCCGGGGTGTATATTAACAGACTGAAGTTGCAGTTACAAGTCGCCGACAGTGTAAGTTCGTAATAAAATCACCGAATTAATAAAGTGATTCGGCTAAGGAATGCCGTATGAAGCCAGTATTTGCAGCTCCCTCATGCCGCCGATAGATATTTCTGCAATATTTGTAACCCATTCTGTCTCGATGTCACGTCAGATGTTCCTGGTTATAGCCGATGGTTGATTGAGAATAATCGCAAACAGCGGACGGTGTGCTGATTGAGGTCATGAAAAATGTACACAAGCTTTCCAGATCGCTAGTGTCACGCTTTGTGGTAAAAATGCTGTCTGTAATTTGGAATCAAGTCTTTCCATTCAACCACTTACCTGCAATGGATCCTATGGAGAAGTCTTTTAACGATTACAGTGAATGAGGGACGAAGATGTTGCTGCTGGTTATTTGACAATATTTTTCCGCTGTTCTGTCAGGATGCATCTGTCGAGTGGCATAGCCTGCATTTGACTCGAATACAACCACGTGTTCTGTGTTTGACTTAGAGCACTGTCTACTATAGATCGTAAACAGCAAACCTCTCCGTCATCAGAGGACTTTCATCTCATGTCTGATGAAACGTGACCATCCTGTTTCGACACATTCCTCTAAACGAACGAAGTTTTATGCGATGTACCCCATTTTCTGTGGCAGCTTGGGTATAAAATCGAAACTTCACTTCCATAACCAAGATGATTCTAAGTTAGCGAAAAGTGTTTGTGAGGCACTACAATCCTCGTGTACACTTCTGCTTGACAAATGTTCTATTTACAGAGTTAGTGCTGGCATGATGTGTAATTTCACAAGTCAGACGCCGCTGGTATGCGTTTATCTGTTTCCTTGTAAGAGGTATTACTGTTACTAACGAACATTTTATATAGGACTCATACAGGCATAATGTAATTTCCGAACCGTGATCGAATATCGACGCTATACATCTCTAGAAAGCTTTGTTGTGCATGTATCACACAAAACCGATGTTTTACGGAAGTAGTTTTTTCATTTTATAGTTTGTTCCCCGCAAGAAGGATGTATGTCATGCGCTGGAAATATATTTCTTACACTGGAATATTAACAGCGCTGCATTCCACACAACTAATGGGTTAGAAACTGATGCGATCTAACATTATAGCCTGTTTTAAGTGCAGATACTGACAGCCTTGGGAGAGCCAGTCCTGACAAAACTCTACCATCTGGTGAGCAAGATATATGAGACAGGCGAAATACCCTCAGACTTCTAGAAGAATATAATAATTCCAATCCCAAAGAAAGCAGGTGTTGACAGATGCGAAAATTACCGAAGTATCAGTTTAATAAGTCACGGCTGCAAAATACTAACGCGAATTTTTTACAGACGAATGGAAAAACTAGTAGAAACCGACCTCGGGGAAGATCAGTTTGGATTCCGTAGAAATATTGGAACACGTGAGGCAATACTGATCCTACGACTTATCTTAGAAGCTAGATTAAGGAAAGGCAAACCTACGTTTCTAGCATTTGTAGACTTAGAGAAAGCTTTTGACAATGTTGACTGGAATACTCTCTTTCAAATTCTGAAGGTGGCAGGTGTAAACTAGAGGGAGCGAAAGGCTATTTACAATTTGTACAGAAACCAGATGGCAGTTATAAGAGTCGATGGACACGAAAGGGCAGCAGTGGCTGGGAAGGGAGTGAGACAGGGTTGTAGCCTCTCCCCGATGTTATTCGATCTGTGTATTGAGCTAGCAGTGAAGGAAACAAAAGAAAAATTCAGAGTAGGTATTAAAATCCATGGAGAAGAAATAAAAACATTGAGGTTCGCCGATGACATTGTAATTCTGTCAGAGACAGCAAAGGACTTGGAAGAGCAGTTGAACGGAATGGATAGTGTCTTGAAAGGAGGATATAAGATGAACATCAACAAAAGCAAAACGAGGATAATAGAATGTAGTCGAATTAAATCGGGTGATGCTGAGGGAATTAGATTAGGAAATGAGACTCTTTAAGTAGTAAAGGAGTTTTGCTATTTGGGGAGTAAAATAACTGATGATGGTCGAAGTAGAGAGGATATAAAATGTAGACTGGAAATGGCAAGGAAAGCGTTTCTGAGGAAGAGAAATTTGTTAACATCGAGTGTAGATTTAAGTGTCAGGAAGTCGTTTCTGAAAGTATTTGTATGGAGTGTAGCCATGTATGGAAGTGAAACATGGACGATAAATAGTTTGGACAAGAAGCGAATAGAAGCTTTTGAAATTTGGTGCTACAGAAGAATGCTGAAGATGAGATGGGTAGATCACATAACTAATGAGGAGGTATTGAATAGGATTGGGGAGAAGTTTGTGGCACAACTTGACTAGAAGAAGGGATCGGTTAGTAGGACATGTTCTGAGGCATCAAGGGATCACAAATTTAGTACTGGAGGGCAGCGTGGAGGGTAAAAATCGTAGAGGGAGACTAAGAGATGAATACACTAAGCAGATTCAGAAGGATGTAGGTTGCAGTAGTTACTGGGAGATGAAGAAGCTTGCACAGGATGGAGTAGCATGGAGAGCTGCATCAAACCAGTCTCAGGACTGAAGACCACAACAACAACAACCGTGTGGTCTTAGGAGTGCATGTGTTTATGTTCTCCCTTACCAATACCCTCCTGGTACTAATATCAGACACTAGAACAATACCTTTAGAATTGATAGCGTAGTTGATTTACATAAAATGCTTCGAACTCCATCTGTATGGAGCTCCATCATGCATAAAAACCACCTGTTTCTTGTTCTTCTTAACCTTCTGCTATTAGATCACAACACCTTCAAATCTACTCCTATACACTTATGAGGGATGCTAACCTCCTCGACATGGGCGCATCTAGAGATATCTTGTGCCCTTAGATGGGTGCGGTCTCGGCATGCTTCATTCATTCACGAGACATGGAATGTAGCGGTGTACTCCTGGTCAGCTGCAGATTGAACCGATAATGGTGCAGCTGGGAGAGTTGGTCAAAGACAGTGCGAGGGGTCTTTCGACTCCCATCCGCATAGAGACAGACCGTAAACTATGCACTATGCTCGAGGTGCTAGAAATATGTAGATGCTGTCTGGTATACTTTGATGAAGTATATGTTCGAGAAATAACAATGAATGGACGTACTGCACAGTCATCTCTCTACATTCGCAATGGTACTAGCAAAGCAGAGAAATGGCGGTTTAGCAATGATAATGTAATTGGAAAACATGCTGTCACGTCATTGGTCGGTGTTGAAATTACTGTAAAATTGCTAAAATTGTTCGCACCATCAGCCTTGATGCTTATTATTACAGTGCATCGACGGTGTCATTTTACGTTCCATACTTCCACTGGTACACTGTTGATTGTCACATAATGATTGAGTGACATTGCATGTTTGAGATGGAGAAAGAGTCTTGGCAAAGGGAAGCACCTTCTGGGGGTGGCTAGCCCCGAAACAGTGATCATGTACACGACTGCAATATGAGGAATCAATCGAAGCGGAACAGAGGATCAGGACGAGTTAATGTCAGTTTAGAACCTGACAAAGATCTCAAACTCATTTCGGTAAAAACAAAATGTGTGGCAGTGTACAAAGCACATTACAGTAGAAAAAAAAACGATGTTTCAAACAGCGAGACAGGGAGCCTCTCTTGCGACTAACAGTATAGTCCGTGGGATACGGTCATCCTCCAACAGTACAGGTGCTAAAACTTTAAACTGGTCTGTGCAGTGCATCAGTACCTGTATATTTAATAGGACCGCCACATGCACTCGATGCTGGCACGTGGATGGTATTTGTTTTCGATATATGGGAAGAGAGAAATGCAATAAAAATCTTGTCAAGTTCTCTATCGGATGACGTTAGCAGAACTTTTGTAGTTCGTAATTTTCGTTGGATGGTACAAAATAACGATGATGGAATGTTGGGCTGATATAGGTGAATGGACGCCGAGAGCTGTGGATCTGCTTTGGACTGCAGTACCTGTATGATGTTGAGTGGTCCTTATTTTCCCAATAAGAAACACCACCTAACTGTTCGTACAGTCTTTATTGTACCTCGTGTTGCAGGAGCGGTCTTTGTTTGGTGCCGACCTTACACATCATGGACGGTTGGTGGAGCTATCACAAGATGTTCCCATTTCTATTGAATGATCAAAACACTAACTTATCTTAGCTTGTTTCTACATGGACTGCAGAATGTGGTAGATATAACTTTCTCAGGCTTCTACTCAGTTCCGACTTAAATTGGAACGATTACATGCGCATAGCTGCAGGGATGGGCACCGAGTCCGAAGGGCAGTTGCAAGATGCATAGGGACTACCTAAAACCACGTTCAAATTTTACTGTAACAGTTAGAGTCGAAAAAGGTGACTCGTTTCGAGATATGTGAGTGCTAGATATATGATTCGCTAGTGGTTGTAATCATTAAAAGACTTCTCCATAGGATGCTACGCAGGTATGTGGTTGAATGGAAAGACTTGATTCCAAATCACAGACAGCATTTCTACTGGAAAGCGTGACACTAGCGATCTGGAAAGCCTGTGTACATTTCTCATGACCTCAATCAGCACACCATCCACTGTTTGCGATCATTCTCAATCAACCATCGGCTATAACAAGGAACCACTTACGTGGCATCGAGACAGAATGCATTATAAATACTGCCGAAATATCTACTGGTGATATGAGGGAGCTGCAAATACTGGCTTCATACGGCATTCCTTAGCTGAATCACTTTATAAATTCGGTGATTGTATTACGAGCTTACACTGCCGGTGACTTGTAACCGCACATTCAGTCTGTTAACATACCCTCCGGCGATCTCCGTCTATATTCAGTGTCGTGGTATTTGTGTGGAAAAACCACTTCATTCGGAGGTAATGCCATACCAAGATTTGTACGGCTTGTATAGTTTTAACATGGATATCGTTAGCGATACTTGTGAGCACCTGTAGAACCAAGACCGCCTATGACAGTAGCATAGTCGTGCTTTTAACATCTGGCGGTGTGTAAGACGATTACGTCTCTCTTTCTAAGATGCTGTGGTACCACTCACAAGAAAAACTTGTGAGATATGTCCATGATTTTCACTCAGTACTTTTGTATGGTCAGCAATCAATTATTGGCGGAGTATTATACTTAGTAGTTGGGGATGCATGATAAGTCCGCATTGAGCATCAGGCTTACAAAGTATATGTGTGTGTGTGTGTGTGTGTGTGTGTGTGTGTGTGTGTGTGTGTGTGTTTCTGTTCCGACATGTGCAAAGAAAATCATTATGTCCTGTCGTAAGAGAAGGTATGGAATGATGTGGAATACTGCGATAGCCGCCAAGGGAATGAAAGATTTTTTGTTTTACTTGAAAACTATGTCAGGTCATAAGAATGGTACTGATATTTCTATTTCCAGAGCCACAGCAGTCAACAGGGGTATTCCTGATACTTCGCACATTGTCGAATGTTGTCCAATTGAGACCGCAATCGTAATATTTAATTGTAAATATGGCGATCGAATATGTATGCGACCGGATTCCTAGGACGATTCTGTCTAGGGGTGCATGGCGCATGGCAGCGGTGAACTGTGGCGAGAATAATTCACGTTTCCAGCTAATGGCAGGAGCTGTACAAATGAAAAGGCCTGTTGGGGTACAGGAATGTAGCTGACCTAACCGTGTCGCCCTCTAAACTAATATTCAGTATGTGTTGGACAACCTTCGTCATTACATGAGTTCTCTGTGAAAATTTGAGGGGATTCAGTTTGGACGTGCGTTTGTGATGGACCATTATTCCCTCCCATGTAAACAGTCCTATTGACTGCTTCTGCACATTTCCTGTCTTTATTTGGTGGTGAGAATACTGTTTGTGGTGTGCACGTCCAGCCGGTGAAAGATATATGAAAGATACATTTGCTGGTTCTCCAGACATGAGAAACATCTCAGTTGACTTTGCTAATTATAAGGATGATTTGTAATCTGTTATATCACCGACATCGGTATTCGCAAGTGGAATATCAGTTTCCTCTATTTTTTTCGAGATTTCATGTAAAGGTTCCGCAAACGGCATATAATTCTAGTTACACAGTGGTTTACAGCATGCTCCACCTCGCTAATGTTTCGGGTTTCTAGATAAATAATTTCCAGTCTACATCCTCAGAATTATAGTGTGCAAGCGATTGGTAGCATACTGCTAAGTAGTTGATATCGAGAATAATCGCGAAAATGATATGATATTCTGCCAAATCATGCGAAAATACATATGTTCAGTCTGGAGATACGTGTAGGAAGCAAGGAAGCAAGGAGGTTCGGGCCAGAAACAGTAACGCCTTTGTGCTGAGGGGAACTTACGCATCTCGCTTCCCACGCCCGGGTTCCCGGGTTCGATTCCCGGCGGGGTCAGGGATTTTCTCTGCCTCGTGATGGCTGGGTGTTGTGTGATGTCCTTAGGTTAGTTAGGTTTAAGTAGTTCTAAGTTCTAGGGGACTGATGACCATAGATGTTAAGTCCCATAGTGCTCAGAGCCATTTGAACAATTTTTTTTGAACTTACGCAGCCTTTGTAGAAGAGTTTGGAGAGTGACCTTGGTCTGCTGAGGGCGCTCTGGTTATGTCTCAGGCCAGTGTGCATGCGGGGGCAGATAACTTGTGACCATTGGCTGTGGTGGATGACCACCTGACCTTTTTGGGAAATATCTTCTGCTGCGAGGAGTATATACAGTGCACGTGCATATGCTGTCTGTCTTCATGGTATATGTACAAGTGTCTGGTGGTTGACAGATACATGGAGGATGCAGATGCGACGGTTTTGTATGGTGCAGGATATGAACTGTGTGTTGACTACATTGATATGGTATGTGGAGATCCGTTTCACACTGAAATATTGAAGCTTCCGTCATCAGTGGCAGAGCAGTGTAATTCATGAATTGTTTTTCCATATTTGACGATCTGCAGACTATTTTTGCAGGGTTTAACTGTCAGTGCAATATGGCGATCTGTACAAAATAGTTTTGCTGTTGGAAGTCACGTCCGCAGATAAAAATGGCGGACAGTGCTCTCACACTGGCAGCAGCAGCAGTTTGGTGGTTAAATTCAGTAAGACCCAATCAGAGTGTTCCATTCATTCACAAGACATCCTTTGTGCTCAGACATAGGAGCCTCTACAGAGTGGTTCGAACAAGATGTGGGCAAGGTATCTACGGAAAGTTCTGATAGTAAGGTGATGTATTCCTTGTTCAATCGTTCAAGCAGACCATCCATCTCTGGCGTGATGCTGTCCATCATCCATCATTGTGGCATTAGGACATCTCCAGACCTGTAGCTGTAGGACAACGAAAATTCCAGCCATGCTACGCAAACATCTCATGTCTATGCATCAGCCACATTGGACAGGTAAACATGTGCACATTGTCCAAAGCATCTTGCATGTGTGGCGGGCTGTCCTGTTAGGATCGCTAGGAAGATTGTATCCTGTGTTATTTTGGGAAGCATTGCAGCAGATTTCTATATCGCATCCAGATGGAGACTTAGCTCTTATTTACATAGATCTGTGACTTCGGTATAACACTGACAACCTTTTAGCTGCACTTGTGATGGTGAGTCGCTTGGAAATTGGGTCTTCGCTGGACCACAGGTACAAAGGCTATGCATTATCGCGCTAGCAACGGTGGTTAGGGAAACATGTGCATGGCTGGAGGCAGCCCGCAGGATGGACCGACATGATGAGTCCGCGCCAGCTTGCGCGTCTTGAGGCCTCTGTAGGGAACAGCTCGCTGATATGTTGCAGTTGACGATAGTTCGAAAGTATTTTCAAGTGCACTGAATGTTGGTGCACTGCATTATTTTTGGCTGTTGAAGCATTGTGAGAATGCTGGCAGAGTGTTATATACGCATTAGTTTTTGAAAATTTACGTGTTGTTTGCATGTCTGTACATCAGTGTACCACATTATTTCGGTAATTTACGAGCAGTTTGCAGATGTGTGGGCTGTGCAATGCATTATTTCAACAGTTTATAATTAGTGAGCATGTCTGCAGGGCATTATCCCTGCATTATTTTGACAATTTACGAATTGTTTGCGTGTTTGTACATCATCGTAGTGCATTATTTTGATGATTTACGAGTTGTTTGCAGGTCTGCAGGGTATTTATTGTGACCCCAAGCATGTCAGGGCGAGTGTTTTGTATTAGTGTACTAAATAAACTATGTGAAATCCGTCCTTAAATAAACTGTTCCGAAATAAATAAAGTACACTCCGTCCTCTCTCCAGCACCTGGACACAGAGTGAGTCCTTTTCCCGCCATTTTCTCCAGACCGCTATGGGACAACAGCGCCCTCTGGTGGCAGTACTGTGAACTGGGTCAGTTGAACTCTGGACCTCATGGTGAACACACTGGATGGAGCTACTGCCTATGACAACTCAAATTGTTTAAATAAACACTGAATGCAAAATAAAAACTTACATCCATCCTATCCAGCATCCCAGCACAGGCTAAGTCCCTTTCCCGCCAATTCCAAGGAAGAGGTGGTGGTTGGATGACTTAGGTTAGTGGAGGTAGCCCAAATGACCTATTTTGCACCCAAAATTTGAACTTTGCACCATGGCATCATTGCGATGTTGCCAGCTATATCGCCACCATCTTGTATCCGCCATCTTGAATAAATCTGGCAACTACACAGAGTGGTGATATGCCCCCATTGTCTCCCTGCTCGCGTTTGCTATCTTCAAGTTCAAACACTTCTCATCGTATTGGTGTTCGAAATTTCGTGCGTACTGAGGTGTTATGTGTAGCACTGTGGCATATTGTTGTGAGGAGATACACAGAGCCATTGTTTTATCAAATCATTTCCAGGTAAGGAAACCAAAATAAGGAAGCTGTTCTTAGCATAACATTTATTTGAAAACTAGACTCTACAGATCAACGTACCTAGTATTTTGCTTTGTGGTGATTTTAACATAGATATTTTTGATTGGTGTTATGATGTAGCATTTACAATCACATTTACATCTGCACAGCACTGCAAAAAGCTCGTGAGATGGAACACAAATTTCTGGAAAAAAATGAAAAACAGTTGCTTGTATAGGCCAGAACAAAGGACAATGAGTTATTTCATGGCTATTTCAAACTGTATAAAAATGTATGAATGTTATCAGTAAAGTCAAGAAACTGTTTATGCTGTATTCTTGGAATTAATGTAAATCAAAGTGGAAAGCTGCGGTGATGAAATACGATAATGCGCCAGTCTGCGATTTACCAAAGAACGGCATACTGTAAATTTAAACATATATTCTGATCGAAAAACATGTTTCACGGTAGCATGTTTGAAAGAGAAACTATTTATTTTGCTAAAGTTGCCACTACATTTGATCAAAATATCTTATTCAATAATAGTGGCGAAATTCGCTTCCTCAGTCATCTACAACTGAACATTTACGTATGTTCATATGTATAAGACTCAGAGATCTTATATTATATCACAAAAGAAACAGGACACGAGAGCATACTTCAAGACCATCAAGATTTCGTAAATCATACCACAAAAATATAATTTGGCTTGAAATGCATATTCGTATGTTCAGATCCATACTGATTTACCTAGTACTAAGCTTTTCAGTGTGGTACTTATAGTGCCAATTTTCTTGTAGTACCGGGTTCGCTGATGTTTGGTTCTTTACCATGGCATAATACGTGACCTGTGAATGCCATACGCGTGTGAAAATGAAAATGTGTCGTTGAAATTGAGTGAACAGTTGACACTAGACAACAGTATGGAATGAAACACTTTGTTTCAAATAAAGTGACTGCCTGTGCGCCAAAGAACAGTTTATTTTAGTTGATAGATAACAGCCAAATTTCTTTAGCAAAACGAAAAAAATAACGTCAATGATCGGCAAGGCAATTCATGCTTGATTTGCTAATATTGTAGACACAAAAGAAGAACTCATAAATGAAATCACAGCTGAGCATTTAGTGCAAATTAAATCCAAAGCAATTGCTAGGCCTTTTCTCTCACTGGCACTCACAAATTTTCACACTCTGTGACTCACCACACTGTCTACATTGTACAAATTTAGAAATTACATCCGATAATATTCTCAAATTTATAACAATGTTACTGCACTCCTTGTCACTTACAGTAAATTCGTTGTAAATCTCATGAAATTGGTAGAGCTTCTTTGATGATGTACTTGTTGAAGAATTACAATAAGAAACATCATTGTCAGGCGACATATCCTCTTGTACAGAAAGCTTTCTAAACTTGTTCACTCTAAATTGTCGTTTCTAGAAAATGCCTTTACGTTTCGTCATCTTCAATAAACACAACAAACCACACATAAACAAGCATTGCAAACGTAAGTATAATAACTACTCGCAATCACACTTGAACAAAACTAACCGTGTGTTTGAAAGTGTGTTGTTTACAAACAGCAGAAACAAAAGAATACTGACCGTTGCATTCCAAGGATAGCCAACACACTCGGGAGTAAACAAAAAAAAATCCCTAACGTGCAATGTAGGTGATATTAGGATCTAAAATATATGCAGAAAAGTGGGTGACAGACAAGTGGGCGTGGCACATAAACACACGTGGTAGGAAAATGTTCTTTAAATTCCCGAAAAAAATTTTTTTAGCAAAATACTTTTCAGAATACTTAAATAAAACCTTAATCTATCGAAATATGATGAAAACCGCAAATCGATTTTTTTCGACCTGAACCACGGTGTGGTCCCCTCAAGCTGCTTGTAAGTCATAAACATAGATACTGTTGCTGTGACTGAGTTTCATGTAGTTCCTACTGTAATTGAAGCAGATTTTTCTGGTTTGAGAGAGATTTTGTGGTGAAAAATCCGTAAAAATACCACGAAAATGTGTAAATAAGGTGAATAATTTTTGTCACATTTGTGGTGAAATAACATTCTCCTCACAGAAACGCAGTCTGACAGCTCTTGTGAAGACTGCCTCTCAGCATTATCACGGTATGAAAGGAGGGGAGCAGGATTAGTCTTGCGCTCGGGGTATGTTGCAACGCATGTTCAGTTATACTGGATCTGTGGCTTTTACTGTGCCTACGGTTTGGCGGGATCCTACAAACGGTACAGTTGACTGCTATTTTTGCTTTACTCCACCTGTAAAGGCAGGATTATCTATGAAGAAGAACAGTTTGGTATCTGAATCTTCGATCTGCTAATTGTGTCTGAAGTGAAGACAGGATGTAACAAGAAGAAGAAGAAAAGGAACTAAACAAGACTTCCACATCCCGTGACCCTGCTTTTGAGGGAAAATATGCTAAACCATACACACTTAAGCGGAATAGAGTGATCGCATTAGAGACCTTGACTTGTCAAAGGAGAAGGCAGAAATTCTTGGCTCTCGAATACATCAGTGGCATCTTCTCGAAAGTGATGTCACAGTCTCACAGTAACACGTGGAGCTGTTTCCCTTTTTGGAGAAGAAAAACAATCTTGCTGCTTCCTGCTCCATTAATGGCTTGATGAAATCTTTGCAGCTGAAGCATGATCCAACTGAATGGAGGCTATCCATTGACTCCTCCAAGCTTATTTTGAAAGTCGTGTTACTTCACAGTGGCAACCGTCTTCCTTCTATTCTTGCTCGTCGTGCAGTTCACATGAAGGAGACATAAGGAAATATGACATCCATCTTGGACTCAATCAAATATCATGAACACAAATGAAAAATCTGTTGAGAAGTAAATGCCATTGCCATACTCTTATGAATGTAACTGGGCTACACAAAACATTGCTGCTTCTTATGTATGTGAGACAGTTGGCATAGGAGATCGCATTATAATAAAGCAGACTGGCCTGCAAGAAACTGTAGCGAGAAAAACGTCATTGCCGAGCCTCTCATGGACTCAAAAGATGTTCCTCCTTCTTCCCCACATATCAGGTTGGGCTTGATGAAAAATTTTTTCAAGGATATGAACCAAACAGGACGGGCCTTTAAGTATATAAGAGAGAAATTTCCGAAATTAAGTGATGCGAAAGTTAAGGAAGGTATTTTTATCGGGCCAAAAATTCAAGATCTTGTAGAGGATCCTGCATTCGACCAAGTTTTGGAGGGGGAAAGAAAAGGAAGCTGGGAAGCCTTGAAGGGATTTGTTTGTGGATTTTTATGCAACAAAAGAGGTGATAGCTACACTCACTGGTAACAGACCTCCTGCAATAATACCATAACCTTGGATGCAACATATCCCTTAAAATCCGTTTTCTCCACTCCCACCCAGTCTTTTTCCCTCCTAGTTATGGAGCTGCCAGTGATGAACGTGGAGAGAGAGTGTATATTTCTGTTATGGAACAAAGATATCAGGGCCATTGGAATGAAGCTTGAGGATTACTGTTGGTTTCTGTGTAGGGATGCTCAGGAACTCCATTACAAGAGTCAAAAGACGACGATCTCATGCAGCCAGTAAAGATTCTCTTCAGTTCCAACAATCTGCGAGGTATTCTTCCAGCATTTAAAACTCTTAAAAACGAAAACTTTTCATTGTTATATTCGTTTTTCTCGACCCAACATTAATGTGAATTGACTCATGAAGTTCAGGAATCATCCAAATTTTTTTCTTGGCACGTGCTATCACCATACCCCCCACCAAGTTTCACTCGGCCAGAGGTTAGAAACAATGTGAAGCAAGACTCATCCCACAAAATGAATTGAAGCTCGCCCTGCAATACTTTATTTATTTAATTTACACGTAAAGTTCCGTAGGACAAAATTGAGGAGCAAATCTCCAAGGTCATGGAGCGTGTCAGTACATGAAATTGCAACATAAAAGTAATAATAGATAAAAATAAAATGTTTATGAACCCGAAAAAAAGTAAAGCCATAAGTTTACTTAAACGCAATCAACAATGCAACAAGAATCAGGTTAATTTTTCAAGGAACTCCTCGACAGAATAGAAGGAGTGAGCCGTGAATAAAATCTTCAGTTTCGATTTAAAACAACGTGGATTACTGCTAAGATTTATCCATTCTTTTGGTAGGTTATTGAAAATGGATGCAGCAGTATACTGCACACCTTTCTGTACAAGAGTTAAGGAAGTCCGATCCAAATGCAGGTTTGATTTCTGCCGAGTATTAACTGAGTGAAAGATGCTTATTCTTGGGAATAAGCTGATAGTGTTAATAAGAAATGACAGTAAAAAATATATGCTTTGAGAGACCGATGTCAGAATACCCAGACTATTAAACAGAGGTCGACAAGAGGTTCGCGAACTTATACCACTTATTGGCCAAACCGCCCGTTTCTGAGACAAAAATGTCCTCTTACAATGGGAAGAGTTACCCCAAAATATAATACCATACGACACAAGCGAATGAAAATAAACAAAGTAGACTAATTTTTGTGTAGAACGATCATTTACTTAAGATACCGTTCGAATAGTAACAATGGCAGCATTGTCTTTGAACAAGATCCTGAACGTGGGCTTTCCACGACACTTTACTATCTATCTGAACACCAAGAAATCTGAACTGTTCAGTTTCACTAATCATATGCCCATTCTGTGAAATTAAAACGTCAGATTTTGTTGATTTGTGTATTAGAAATAGTAAAACCTGAGTCTTTCTGTGATTTAGCGTTAGTTTATTTTCTACAAGCCATGAACTTATGTCGTGAACTGCACTATTTGAAATCGAGTCAAATGTTGCACAAAACATCCTTTACTACCAAGCTAGTGTCATCAGCGCAGAGAAATATTTTGGAGTTAACTATAATACTGGAGGGCATATCATTTACATAAATAAGGAACGGGAGTGGCTCCAACACTAATCCCTGGGGCACCCCCCCCCCCCCCCCCACTCAGACCCCACATCACAGACTGAATAACGACCTTTTGCTGTCTGTTGCAAGTAAGAAGCTACGCTCCGTACTCAGTAATGGTCCAACTTCTGCAGCCATATTTTGTGATCAACGCAATCAAACAACTTAGTTAAATCAAAAATCTGGTTATCGAGCTCCGTTCGTGTTATTTTGGTGCTGATAGAGATGGCGAGTGCGACTTTCAGTGATTATAGTGACTTTTCCAGCTGCCGTCCTCTATTTCTTTGTCACAAAACTCCTCAATAGTCGTCCGTCACGATCATCAACACACACTTTCGTCTGCGTCGTGACTTAGCGGATGATGTTTTCCGCTTCCCCTGTATGCGCTATAAATATTCGATACGGCGCCTCCTGAAGCACGAAACACTTCGGCTATCTTGTTTGTGGAAGCTCTCTCAGTAAGAGCACCAACAGTTTGGCGACTTCCGAACTCCCTTAGCTCCGACATACTCATGGCGCATTCACAACAGTGCATAGTTCTAACAACTACACAGTGCATAGTTCTAACCACGAATGACACTTGAAACGTATCGAGGGTGTTGCACAGGTACCACTGGGGGTTAAGCACAACAGCGGAACATGCTGGCTTGGCTAGCATATTCGAGCATTCGTTTCTTGCCGTATCTCAGTATTTTTGTCCAATCCCTGTATATCAGATACTCCCACTCTCATTGCATCCGGTTTTGCTATAGTCCATGATTCAACTCCATAAAAATCTCTGCTCCAGACGTATATTCTCAGACGTTTCTTCCTCAAATAAAACTATGTCTAAAACTAGTAGATTTATTTCGATGAATAACGCCTTGTTTACCTGTGCTAGCACTATAGTAAGAATCTAAAAGAGTGGTGGAGGACTTGAGATCAAATAACGTAGAAGGGCAGATAATATTCCATCGGATTTCTAAAATCATTGGAGGAAGTGGCAATCAAATGACTATTCTACTTAGTGTGTAGAATGTATGAGTCTGGCGAAAAACCATCGCACGTTTGGAAAAATTTCATCCACACAGTTCCAAAGACAGCAAGGGCAGATAAGTACGAAAACTGTCTCACAATTAGCGTAACCGCTAACGCATCCACAAAAGAATGGAAAAGAAAATTTAGGACGTATTAGATGAAGATCAGTTTGGCTCCAGGAAATGTAACGGAACCAGAGAGGCAGTCCTCACGTTGCGTTTGGTAATGGAACCAAGGTTGAAGAAAAATCAAGACACGGTCATAGCGTTAGTTGCCCTACAATAAGCGTTAGGCAGTATAAAATGTTGTAAAATGTTGGAAATTCTAAGAAAATAGGAATAAGCTATCGGGAAAGACGGGTACTATATAATATGTTCAACAATCGAGAGCGACCAATAAGATTGGAACACCAACAGAGAAGTGCTCGGTTTAAAAAGCGTATGACACTGGGTTGCAAGCTTTGCCCTCTGTTTCCCAATCTGTACATCGAAGAACCAATGACGGAAATAAAAGAAAGGTTCAAGAATAGGCGTAAAATTCAGGGATGAAGGATATCAGTGATAAGATTCGCTGATGACATTGCTGTCGTCAGTGAACGTGAAAGAGAATTACAGGATCTCTTAGATTGAATGAACATTCTAATGAGTACGGAATATGGATTGAGAGTAAATTGCAAAAAGGAAAAAGGCAATGAGATCTAGCACAAATGAGAATAACGAGAAACTTGACATCAAAATTGGGAATCACGAAGTAGGTGAAGCTGGGACATTCTGCTGTCGTGGAAGCAAAGTTACCCATGATGGACGAAGCAAGGAGGACATAAGAAAGAGAACAACACAGAGGACACTCCTGGACAGGAGAAGTCTACTGGTCTCAAACGATGGGTTTAATTTGAGGAATACATTTCTGAGAACGTACTTTTGGAGCACAGCATTGTGTGGTAGTGAATCACAGAGAGTGGGAAAACTAGAGTAGAATATAATCGAAGCGTTTGAGATGTGGTGCTACAGAAGTTTGTTGAAAATCAGGTGGGCCGATAAGGAGTGAAGAGGTTCTTCGTGAAATCGGCATATGAAGGAACATATGGAAAACGCTGACAAGAAGAAGAGACAGGATGAAATGACACGTATTAAGGCATCAGGGAATAACTACCATGTTACTAGAGGGAAGTGTAGAGGGTAAAAATTGTGGAGGAAGAGAGATGATGATGATGATGTTTGGTTTGTGGGGCGCTCAACTGCGCAGTCATCAGCGCCCGTACGAAGTCCCAATTTTTACGCAGTCCAATTTGTTTACCCAAACCAATCTAGCTGCTGTCGGGAATTATGATGTAGGAATAATGAGGACAAAACAAACATCCAGTTCCCAGGCAGAGAAACATCCCCAACCCGGCTGGGAATCGAACCCAGGACCCCGTGATCCAGAGGCAGCAACGCTCGCCACTAGACCAAGAGCTGCGGACGAGGCATAGAGATCTGAATACGTCCAACAAGTAACTGGGTGCATAGGGTTCAAGCGCTATTCTGAAGCGAAGAGGTTGGCGCAGAAGAGGATTTCGTAGCAGGCTACATCAAACCAGTCTTCTTCTTTCTTTTTTTTTAAAAAAAAAGAAAAAAATATTGGAAATTTGTGGTAAGTTCCTATGGGACCAAACTGAAAGAGAGAAAGAGAGAGAGAGAGAGAGATAGAGAGAGAGCTTCATACATCATCCGTTATTTTAATTCCGAGATATCACATTTCCTTCACTCCTTCTACAACGCTGTCCCCAATTTTCATGTTAAGTTTGTTGTTGATGTAATTTCTGCTGCTCCCTAATACTTTCACCTTTATTTGGTTTACTTGAAATCCATATTCTTCCTCATTTTCACAGAGGTCAGCGATGTTATCAACAGTGCCATCTTATTGTTTCCTACCAGCACAAATATTAGTCCCGCTTCTTAATGTTTCTTTTGGTTCGTCAAAATACAGGTTGAACAGTAGAGGAAAAATACTGAATATGTGTCTTTTACCTTTCTTGCTCTTTCTCTGTTATTGGCTTTATCATGATTCTTGTAAATATTCTACATTATCTGTCTTTCTCTTTAGCGTATACCTATTTTTCTGATGACTTCAAAGGCATTGCATCACGTTACATTGCGGAATTTTTTTGTAGGTCGGCAAATCGTATTAAAGTGCTGTGATTCCTTTTAAGTCTTGCTTCCAGTGTCGAGTGTAGTGTCAGAACTATCTTTCTGGTGCCTGAAGCTTTAAAACGATCCGTAATCTAATAGATCCTGAATTTTCTAGTCCATTTTTTTTACGTGTTATTGTGGTCAGTAGCTTGGATCCGTAACGGTGACAAGTGATTTTATGATGATTCTGTCTTTACGGGCCATTCGCTTCGCTGTCTTCCAAAAGTCTGGTGCTATGCCTTGATTCTGCACTAGGTTGAAGGGAAGTTTGGTTGCCACGTGACCCCCACGAGAACAGAAAATTCTGCCCCTTTTTGCCCAGTGTAGTCGACACGTCGCAGGGCTGTTACATACTCCGTCTATAACGCTGTTGCGTAGTGTGTTCGGCTCTACGAGCAGGTCTTATCCTATACACTTTCCTTTCTGAAGGAGAATTTGAAAACTGAGTTTAGCATTTTAGCTTCCGCTGTACTTTCAGGTTTTCGGTCACCTTTGAGTTTCTGTGCGTTCGCTTTTATTTGGCTGTCTGTTTTGGTTTGTGAGTCAACACGTTATTGCACTCTACTGTATGTGCTCGTTCGAGCATTGAAACATACAATTAAAGTCTATCAGATTACGAAGACTGCGATGTGCCTTCCATGCAGGGAGTGTCTTTAGAATTCTGTTTTAGGAAAAATGTCAGCCACACAATCCCGAAGGCATGTAGCACCCATAAATGCAGAAACTACTGGAAAGTGAGCTTAACATCTCATGCATCCAAGTTATTTGCAAGAATTACGTGCAGAAGAATGGAGAAAGAAATTGAGGATCCCTCAGATGACAATCAGTTTCGCTTTAGGGAGGCAGTTCTGCGACTGTGCCTGGCAGTGGAAACAAAACTTAAGAAAAATAAAGACAAGTTAGTAGAGTCTGTCCACTACAAAAAAGTATTCGACAGTGTAAAATGGTGCAAGACGTTTGAAAAAGGAAAACAGACGTCCACTGTAGGGAAATACGAGTAATATACAATCGGAGAAAAAAATGCTCCTATCGGAGTGAATATGCTCTTGTTTAAAAGACTCTGAATGATAAGTTGGGTACCAGCTGCCTCATTCTAACTTCCTGAGCACCTTTAAAAAATTTTCCCCAAAACTTTGGCTTGCGAACATAAGCGCTCTCGTTTTAACGTGCAACTCACCTTTCACTCCCACTAATTGTAACTCGGCTTACATCCACTAGTCCATCGCTGTAAGTCAGTCGTACCCGTCCACCCCTACTCACCCATTCTCAGTCACTCATTCAGCCCAACTCACTGTCATTATCTCTTTGTGTCTCTCTGTCACTGCCTCCTGTCTCAGAGCCACAGTCTCCTTCGTTCCGTCCTGCTACTACTGCGTTCTCTCGCCGTCACTGTCTCCCTCTTGTTCTCTCTTACTGCTACTATGTCATTCATTCCTTCCCACTGCTGTTGTCTCTTCTCACTGTCACTATCTCTCTCTTCCTCGTTGTTAGTAGCATAAACTCTGTCTCTCATTATCATTAACTCTCACCCACTTCCACTTTCATCTTCTCTTTACTCCTCCCCACTGACACTGTTTCCTTCATTCTCTTTCTAGCACTGTTCTATCACAGTCAAATATGTTCCACTGCCACCGTGTCCCTCTCTTTCTCAGACAGTGCATTGCCTTCTTCGCTCTTTCTATACCGCAACCGCTGTCTACTACCTCCAGCATTTATTACTTTTCCGTCTCTTTCTCACTGTCACTGCCTCCTAACCTATCACAGTAAAAAAGCGCGAATATGTTAGCGTGGCAAAATTTTTGGAGGAGTTTTAAAGATGCTGAGGAAGGCAGAATAAGGTAGCTGGTACTCCACTTTTCAGTCAGAGTCTTTAACAAGCTGGAGCAGATTCGCCTTTTTTGTACTCTGATAGGAGTATTTTTCCGCTGGTTCCTTCTTTTCCCTACTGCTGCACGGCACGTCGCTCATATAAAAACATCTTTATAGGTCGATAAAATTTTGATCCTTTACTTTTGTGAAATTGAAATAGTAAAACTTATTTTACGTCTCAGACAGGATTTTACATGCACAAAAATTTTGCATGTCCTGCAGCACTACAACCACAGCATGGGGTTATCAGAACTCTTCTGATAATAACGGTGTCACTGCGTATCTACCCCTGCTACGTCACTTTATAAACTACGTTCCTGCGTCACACTGGATATTACGTGAGTATTTTATGTCTGCAAGTAGGATAACTCCGAACGTATGCGTCTCGGAAATGGATAAAAATATCAAGAAAGTTTTAACAGTTGTTCGAGTTTTGGATCTTACAAGGGAACCTCCCCATCGCACCCCCCTCAGATTTAGTTATAACTTGGCACAGTGGATAGGCCTTGATAAACCGAACACAGATCAATTGAGAAAACAGGAAGAAGTTGAGTGAAACTGTGAAAAAATAAGCAAAATATACAAACTGAGTGGTTCATGGGTCACACAGGCAACATCAAGGAGCACGTGAGCGTAGGAATGCCGTGGTCTCGTGGTAGCGTGAGCAGCTGCTAAATGAGAGGTCCTTGGTTCAAGTCTTCGCACAAGTGAAAATTTTACTTTCTTTATTTTTGCATAGTTATTATCTGTCCGTTCGTTCATTGACGTCTCTGTTCACTGTAATAAGTTTAGTGTCTGTGTTTTGCGACCGCATCGCAAAACCGTGCGATTAGTAGACGAAAGGACGTGCCTCTCCAATCGGAACCGAAAACATTTGATCGCAAGGTCATAGGTCAACCGATTCCTCCACAGGAAAACACATCTGATATATTCTATACGACACTGGTGACGGCATGTGCGTCACATGACAGGAATATGTTGTCGACCCACCTAACTTGTACACTTGGCGAATGGGTAAAAAGATTCTTCTACCTTGCCCGATTTAGGTTTTCTTGTGGATGTGATAATCACTCCCAAAAAAGTGATGAAAACATAAGAGTTTGTCACATAAACTGAAAATAAAAAATTGAAGTTTTCATTCGGTGGAAGATTTGAACCAAGGACCTTTCGTTCCGCAGCTGCTCACGTAACCACGAGACCACGGCGCTCCTGCAATCCCAGTGTCCTTGATGTTGCATGTCTTCCCATGGACTACTCAGTTTGTATATTTTGCTTATTTTTTCACAGTTCCACACAATTTCTTCCTGTTTTCTCAATTGATTTGTGTTCAGTTTTTCAAGGCCTATCCAATGTGCCAACTTATAACTAAATCTGAGGGGGGTGCGATGGGGAGGTTCCCTTGTTAGGAATATATCGCAAATATTTCAGCCACTTCCTGTGAATAGCCGCCTTGGAATCCACTGATCTGTTTAGGTAGCCAAAAACAAGTTTTTTCCGGTTTTCTCAGGAAGCACCTATGGACGAAAGGTGTCTCCTTAAGCCCCCCGAGGACTAAGCTGGAGGGTCTGATGCGCCTTGTCACGGTTCTCAGGGCTCACCCCATCGGAGGTTCGAGTCCTCCCTTGGGCAAAGGTGTGTGTGTTTTCCTTAGCGTAAGTTAGTTTAAGTTAGAGTAAGTATTGTGTACGCTAAGGACCGATGAGCTCAGCAATTTGGTCCCATAAGATCTTACCACGAATTTCTAATTTCTAAGCTGGAGGACTTGCGTAGTATTCAAAATTTGATCCTGCACCGAAGGACAGTTACATTACGACGGTCCATCTGTTGCGTATACTTAATGGTCCGTAGGCCAAGGGCTACACAGAACACTTGAGCCTGCCTTTCTATCGTCAATAGAGCCCGAGGCATGAGTCTCAGAAAAATTCCGTTTTAATGCGAGACGTTTTGGAACCTATTGGTAGCTCATGCTATCACGCATGTGTACCGAATATTGGAAGACATGTAAATGTAAGCCTGCTCTCTCTGAAGAAACAGCTTCTCGCTTTGACTTCAAGAGTGCCTGAACTACTTGCAGAAAGTTATTTTACACTTTCCTGTTTAGTCTCGTACTTCACATGTTCTAAAGACTCTGCTACTGAATAGAAATATGATCGAATACGAATGACATTAGGGCCTTTAAAGAAATGAGAATGATGAAATAATTTTTACGTTATGTGGAAGACTATTTCATAATTGTATCGCAATGGAATTTTTGTAAGCTGATGTCCTTTCAATGTACAACTTTCCTTTTTGCCTTGTAACATGTTCATGGGCACTGAAATTTTTATTTGTGTATACGATAGACAGAAAGGTGGCAGGGGTAGAATACAGGCAGCGATAAGCTTTTTACAGTTTTAACAGAAGAATCGAGGGGCACAAAAGGGAAGCAGTGTGAGCCGTGGTAAATATTGCTGTTTTGAAGAACGCGCCGCAGCCTTTAGTGTGAAGCAGTCGCCCTCCGTTTCTGGCGGTGGCGCCGCTGTGGCAATCGTATGTTTGGTGTCTCCCTCTGGTGGGAAAGGGGAAAGGTTGCCAGTTCACGGGAATTTAAGGGGTGCTATGAGCTCGCCAGTCGGTCAGTCTGGGTCAGTCTCTCGTCCCCAGCTAGCTAGTCTGTTTCTCGTCCGCATTTATTACGCAGTTAGTGTCTGTCTGTCGTTCGGAGTGCTAGTATGTCGTTCGGATCAACCTTTAAAGCCGGCAAAATGAGAGTCTTTCCACTCCACTCTGCCAGTAAACTCAGCGAGTGGTCGCCCGGTCGGGGCTTAGTTCCTGCATCTGAGTCTGCGCGTTAGGCCGCCAGTCTGCTGGAGTTTGCTCAGGCAATGGTCAATGGCGGTTGGATCGATCGGTTGGTCGGTCGCGCACTGAGACACAAGATGACTTGTCCGCCTTGAGCGTCGGCGCATGTGAGGTCGCCACGTGAGTCCAGTGGGCCACGGCGTATAGCGAGGGGTAGTGACTTCGCGGTCGACACGAGAGCAACAGGAGTCAGCCCACGACATCAGTCTGGCCGGTGCGAGCTGCGACGCCGTGAGGCGGGAGATCGGCGCGCCTTCTTGCGTCCGTTGAAGCGTCTGGGAGCGGATGGTTCGGGAGAGCGATTTGGGGGTGCTGCTCCAGGTCTTCTCGAGAAATCGCAGTTTATTAGAAGTTAAGTGATTGGTGATACGTTGTTGATTTGATCTTGTTAAATTCTACTTGTTTTCTTGATGAGGTCACCAGCCGTTTTGTTTTGGGGTCGTCCCACCATTCTTCTCCGTTTGCCCACCCACGGGAAGGTGGTTGTTTATAAATTGGGTGGTCCGTTTTTCCCTTGTGGAGTAGAGGCGGGTTAGAGCAACCTGCGGTTCGGGTTATTCGGTAATCTCCCTATCAATCTACCTCTGTCATGTTTGTCGTATTTGGTGTGTTAGCGAATTTATTGCTTGGAATGCAACGGCCTAATACCTGAAATATGTTTTTATCTTTGGAAATCTGATATTATTGCCTATTATCTTGAGAGGAGTCGGTATGTGTGTACTGTAGAACATCTTGGCCAACCTTGTAGAATTTTATATAAGATTGCATTTCATGGGCCTTTATTTAAATGATCATTTTAGTACATAAAGTTGCCTCCCTTTCACCGCAAGTCTTTTCTTAGAAGTTAAAATCAAGTTGCACCTTCAGTGGCAAAGTTAATATTTTAATTGTTAGTGGTTTGTACCATTTTCATCCCTCCTACGGATGGAAGGGGGGGGGGGGTTGCATAGTTTGTGTCCTCTCTGAAAGTATTTGTATGGAGTGTAGCCATGTATGGAAGTGAAACATGGACGACAAATAATTCAGAGAATAAGATAATTGAAGCTTTTGAAATGTGGTTCTACAGAAGAATGCTTAAGGTTAGATGGGTAGATCGTATGACTAATGAGGAGGTACTGAATAGAACTGGGTAGAAGATAAATTTTAGGTACAACTTGACTAAAAGAAGGGATCGGTTGGTGGGACACGGTCAGAGGCATCAAGGGATCACCATTTGATAACGGAGGAAAGCGTGGGGGGGGGGGGGAGAGGGGAGGGTAAAAGTCATAGAAGGAGACCAAGAGATGAATACAATTAGCGGATTCAGAGGAATGTAGGTTGCAGTAGTTACTCGAAGAGCCTTGCGCAGGAGAGAGTAGCATGAAGATCTGCATCAAACCAGTCTTTGGAGTGAAGTCGACAACAACAGAGACAGAATAACATTACTAGCATACGGACAAGCAAATTTTCGTTTTAATGGAGCTAACTTATGAATTTTTACGTCATCAATTTCGTAAACGAACTGTGTTATTTGGGAGCCAGTTAAAGTCGACAACTGCCTCTGGAGCGCGCTGCGATTGCGTATACCACACTGAGGCAAGTCTACCGTATGCACAAGCCGCACCGTTTCTGAGCGTTCTGCAGCACATCGAACTCTACACACTCAACGTTTACGTTCGAATGCACGGTCCGTATGCCCACGGCTTAAGGCGTCAGGGAATAACTTCCGTGGTACGTGAAGGAGCCGGAGAGCGTTAAAAGTGCAGGGGAAGACACAGAGATTGCGATAAATCCAGCAAATAATGGTGGACGTTGAGTGTATGTATTAGTTTGAGGTGAAGAGGTTCGCACTGGAAAGGGGTGAGTCATCCAGGTTGCTGACAAGACTGAGCATCGCCAGGAGCACCTCAGAAGATGTCCAGCGCAGCTTTGGACGAAACCTCAGAAACCGAAAAGTTTGTTCGACTGTGGTCATACAGCCCGGAAGCCTTCACTGCATGAACAGAAGAGGGAGTTGTGGTGTGGCTCCACAGACCAGACAGAAGACCATTGGAAAAAAAAAAAAAAACGCGATGATCCATCCCAGAGCATTAGAGTAGCTGCGAAAAGTCGACACTATTCAGAGCTTGAGCCTGTTGAGATTTGTGGAGTTGTGGAAGAGCCTCCATCTGCTGTAGAGTTCCTATATAATAGACCAAATCGTCCGCAATGACACTGCTAGCTAGAGCATAACCACCTATGGCGAGTCAACATACACTCACAAGCGACAACATCGGCAAGCCTCTGCACATCAGCAACACTGACTGGACATGCTAGCTGCTATCACAGCCGACCAACAGGCAACACCAGGGATGCTGACAGGCTCTCACGCTAAAGCATAAACAAACTGCATTCGATAGATGACCTATCGGACACTAACCAATTATGAACCCAACTGTTACAGGTATGCTGATGCTGACCGAGAAGCCAGCACCGGTACCCGGCTGCAGCCTCCGAGTAACACCACTGCACAACGTCAAAGGTATCGACCTGCATGATACCCACTACAAACAGAACCTACCTTTGCATGACCTGTCGCGAGCAGCAAGAAAACCACTACTGCTATTACAACCTGACCCAACTACTGCAGAGGTCTTTTTTTCCCTTGACTCTCGGCACATTTTTTTTTCTGCCCTTCAAACCGGTGCCTTCGTTCAACTTTCGGCCCAATCTATCTCCAAATAAGCGCGTATTAATGGTTAATCATAACCAGACGTATGGAATATGCAGAGATGGCAGTAGACCTTTTGTGATGGGCATCATGCCGGTGTGTACGGGGAGGGGGCTCCACCCTATATACACTACTGGCCATTAAAATTGCTACACCAAGAAGAAATGCAGATGATAAACGGGTATTCATTGGACAAATGTATTATACTAGAACTGACATGTCATTACTTTTTCAAGCAATTTGAGTGCATAGATCCTAGGAATTCAGTACCCAGAACAACCACCTCTGGCCGTAATAACGGCCTTGATACACCTGGGCATTGAGTCAAACAGAGCTTGAATGGCGTGTACAGGTACAGCTGCCCATGCAGCTTCAACACGATACCACAGTTCATCAAGAGTAGTGACTGGTGCATTGTGACGAGCCAGTTGCTCGGCCACCATTGACCAGGCGTTTTCAATTGGTGAGAGAGTTCTGGTCAGGGCAGCAGTCGAACATTTTCTGTATCCAGAAAGGCCCGTACAGGACCTGCAACGTGCAGTCGTGCATTATCCTGCTGAAATGTAGGGTTTCGCAGGGATCGAATGAAGGGTAGAGCCACGGGTCGTAACACATCTGAAATGTAACGTCCAAAATGCCGTCAATGCGAACAAGAGGTGACCGAGACGTGTAACCAATGGCATCCTATACCATCACGCCGGGTGATACGCCAGGATGGCAACGACTAATACACGTTTCCAATGGGCGTTCACTGCGATGTCGCCAAACACGGATGCGACCATCATGATGCTGTAAACAGAACCTGATCTCGACTGCTAGTGATACGAGGCCATTGGGATCCAGCACGGCGTTCCGTATTACCCTCCTGAACCCACCGATTCCATATTCTGCTAACAGTCATTGGATCTCTATCAACGTGAGCAGCAATGTCGCGATGCGATTAACCGCAATCGCGGTAGGCTACAATCCGACCTTTATTAAAGTCGGAAACGTGGTGGTACGCATTTCTCCTCCTTACACGAGGCATCGCAACAACGTTTCACCAGGCAACGCCGGTGAACTGCTGTTTGCGTATGAGAAACCGGTTGGAAATTTTCTTCATGTCAGCACGTTGTAAGTGTCGCGACCGGCGCCAACCTTGTGTGAATGCTCTGAAAAGCTAATCATTTGCATATCACAGTATCTTCTTCCCGTCGGTTAAATTTCGCATCTGTAGCACGTCATCTTCGTGGTGCAGTAATTTTAATGGCCAGTAGTGTATTATTATCATTATCTGCGTCGAGACCCTGTAGGATCAATTAAAGCATTCTGCCTCATTTGAGTGTTCTTTCTGATCTTCCACGATTCTCTCAATTTTTTTCTCCATGGAGTCTCTATCTTCAGTCCACGTTGTCCCTGGTTTCTTTGGGACTTCATTCTATGACCTCGCATTCCACTTCTGTATCTTCTCCCCGTAGGCACTTCTGAATTCAGTTTCTATTGGATCGATTTTTGCTGCTTCTAGATTCAATTTGACTTGATTGATCCATGTTATTGTTGATTTGACCCCTTGTATGTATGTTAGAATTCTCTTGGTGAGTCGTTTTGGTGATAGCCCGATGACGTGCCCATAGAACTTCAACATTCTTTTTGTAACATCTGCTGCTATGTTTGACATCTTTTCTGTAGTTTTCCTACGGTAATCTGTATCCCCCTTCTGTCAGCTTTGGGCCGAGAATTTTCCTCATTATTTTCCTTTCTTTCTTCGGTATGCTTTCCATGTCTCTTTTCATATGGAATGTTAGCGTCTCACTTGTATACAGTATTCCAGGCTTGATTACTGTGTTGTAGTATCAACCTTTCGTGTGAATGGACAAGCATTTTTTATTATGTACGTTCTGTGTCTTGCCTAACGCTCTCTTCATTTTATGTAGTCGAGTCTTCTGTGCGATCTTTTCTCCTCCTGTAGGTTCAAGGATTTCACCTAGATAGTTGAAGTTGCAACTCTGTTTATTTTGCCGTATTTTGTGTCTAATTTTGTTATGTTTAATTTTGAACAGAAAAATTCATACTTCTTTAAAGAGATTTACAGTCCAACGTCTTATGTGCATTCTTTTAGTACCTCTCCTTGTTTGGTTGCTGTCGCTTCGTTGTCTGATAGTATGACTAGGTCGTCTGCGAAAGCTAGGTTTGATATTTCTACTTCGTCCCGGCATCTTCCCAGTCGTGTTGGTTTCCAGTGTCCTTGAGTTTCCAGTTCTTTTTCCCAGTCCCTCATTACCTTGTCCAGGACTAGGTTGAATAACAGTGGGGATAATCGGTCGCCTTGGTGCACTCCAGTTTTGATCATAAAGGGATCAGGGATTTCACCCATGAATTTAACTTTCGATGTTGTGTCAGTTAATGTCTATCGGATTAATCGTAGTGTTTTTGGGTCGAGTCCCTGTTCTTCTAAGATGTTGAACAAGGACTGTCAGTCAACAGAAACACTTTCTTGAAATCTATGAAGGCGAAATTTTCCACAACCCTGAAGAGAAATTAATGTGTATGGATATATTTAGAATGAACAGAAAAATTGAAGTATAATATTACATGGCTATAGAAATGTAGGCTCAGAACTTGCGTAGTAGTTTGTAAATATTGAATATAATGAGTTAAGAGCTCAGTACCAATGTCTACAAATCTGGGTGTTACGCAGTAACAGTGTGCGCCTACTTGTTAGATTTTGCCTGCAAAAGTGGTGGTAATTTTTTAATCGTAAGTGGGTTGGTTCAAATGGTTTTAATGGCTCTGAGCACTATGGGACTTAACATCTGTGGTCATCAGTCCCCTAGAACTTAGAACTACTTAAACCTAACTAACCTAAGGACTTCACACACATCCATGCCCGACCCAGGATTCGAATCTGCGACCGTAGCAGTCTCGCGGTTCCAGACTGAAGCGCCTAGAACCGCATGGCCACACGGGCCAGCGTAAGTGGGTAAGAAATGTAGCATTTTTACTGTAGAGAGAGGGGAAAAAAGCATGGTTTAATTTTACAGTGAAACAAATTTGTTGCTTGTTTAATTGTCGTTAAAACTTTATTCTTTGAAAGATTGTGTTTCTTGTGCAGGTTTCCTCACAGCGACCAGTTCGCTGTAAAAATATCACTCATCCTACCGCGGCTTTATAAGATATGGGTTTAATTATTATTGACTTTGTGTATGTATGTTTATGATGACGATGCTTAAATACATCGCAATAAATATTCTTCCCCACATAGCCAATTGCGAACACATATAAGGAATCGGAAAATTTCGAGACAAACTACTTCAGTATAGTTAACGACTGTGGGAGAAACGCAGTTGTATACAACTGTTTCCGTGTTTATAACTGCTATTATTAACATATGCGTACAATACACAGTTTAGTGTCAGGTCCTGTTGCCTCTGTGGCAATAATGGGCCCATCTGTTTCTTCATTCGGGATCACTTGGAAATCTAAACATCGAAAACTATTTTTGCAATGATTAATGCTTTTACAGCCCAGGATCTACGATAATTCCGAACCGGAGCAAAAATTTTATAGTGGCACCCCCCTTCCTCCTCCTCTAGCATTTGAGATAGGACGTCAAAAATTAAAAAAAAAAAACTTTTCAAAGATATGCTCATTTTGTAGCGTACATTCTTATGAAGAGTTTGGTATATAAAACACTATTTTCGAACAAATGCAAGGCATGTTACTTAGTCTTAAGTGTGCCAAAGTGCAGTGCCACGCCTCTTCACGCAGCATTTTCCTACCGCACGTCACCGTATTTTACTCTGTAGAATTCAAACATGTATACTTTGTAATGGAAGCCATCAAACTTAAATTCAGGACACTGGAAATTAAAATGTCCTGTGGTGCGTCTCCTGCTCCCAGTCGGCCGGTTTGATACCCTACTCCCCTTAAAAAGAAACGCACAATTAATACTGGGTGGGATTATTTGTGAGCGGGAGAATAAGAACTCCTCAGAAAATTTACAGTCTTTATTGCCTATTAGATAATAATTTTTCTTTTGTGTAACATAAAATTAAACATAGGAAACATAAAAGCAGTAAAGACAAAAGACAAGCAAGACAGTACACATTCCTTCAATTCTTAGATCCAATCACTCTTTCCTCTCTAATCTTGCTATAGCTTTACACGGTGTGTTTTCTGTTCTTCGAAAGAATCTATTACCTCATCAAAGTTCGTCAAACGTTTTGCTACATGAAAAATCAAAGTGTTTTTGTCTAATACTGAAAAAGCTGTTAATACGAATACTACTCAAGACCGAAGTGGTTTCTCAACTTGATTACGTCTATTTTGTCACTGTCTGCTAGATAAAACGAATTAGGCCTTTCTAAAATTTCAGCAGTTGTAACACACGCCAAATAAGCGAGTCTGTTTTGGCACAAATGGCGTCATTTTTATCTACCACATTTACATAAATAACGCGACAGAATATAGTTCACGAAGTTGTTGTTGTTGTTGTGGTCTTCAGTCCAGAGACTGGTTTGATGCAGTTCTCCGTGCTACTCTACCCTCTGCAAGCTTCATCTCCAAGTAACTACTGCACCCTACATCGTTCTGAATCTGCATATTGTGTTCATGTCTTGGTCTCCCTCTACGATTTTTACGCTCCACGCTGCTCTCCAACACTAATTTGGTGAATCTGCGTATTGTGTTCATGTCTTGGTCTCCCTCTACGATTTTTACCCTCCACTAATTTGGTGATCCCTTGGTGCTTCAGAACATGTCCTACCAACCGATCCCTTCTTCTAGACAAGTTGTGCCACAAATTCCTCTTCCCAATTATATTTAGTACCTCCTCATTAGTTACGTGATCTATCCATCTAATCTTAAGCATTCTCCTGTAATACCTCATTTCGAAAGCTCCTATTCTTTTCTTGTCTAAACTATTTATCGGCCATGTTTCACATCCATACATGGCTACCCTCCGTACAAATACTTTTAGAAAAGACTTCCTGATACCAAAATCTATACTAGATGTTAACAAATTTCTCTTCTTCAGAGCCGGCCGCTGTGACCGAGCGGTTATAGGCGCTTCAGGCCTTAACCCCGCTGCTGCTACGGTCTCCCTCTACGATTTTTACCCTCCACTAATTTGGTGATCCCTTGGTGCTTCAGAACATGTCCTACCAACCGATCCCTTCTTCTAGACAAGTTGTGCCACAAATTCCTCTCCCCAATTATATTTAGTACCTCCTCATTAGTTACGTGATCTATCCATCTAATCTTAAGCATTCTCCTGTAATACCTCATTTCGAAAGCTCCTATTCTTTTCTTGTCTAAACTATTTATCGGCCATGTTTCACATCCATACACGGCTACCCTCCGTACAAATACTTTTAGAAAAGACTTCCTGATACCTAAATCTATACTAGATGTTAACAAATTTCTCTTCTTCAGAGCCGGCCGCTGTGACCGAGCGGTTATAGGCGCTTCAGGCCTTAACCCCGCTGCTGCTACGGTCGCAGATTCGAATCCTGCCCCGGGCATGGCTGTGTGCAATGTCCTTAGGTTAGTTAGGTTTAAGTATTTCTAAGTCTAGGGGACTGATGACCTCAGATGTTAAGTCCCCTAGTGCTTAGAGCCATTTGAACCATCTGATCTTCTTCAGAAACGCTTTTCTTGCCATTGCCAGTCTACATTTTATATCCTCTCTACTTCGACCATCATCAGTTATTTTGCTCCCTAAATAGTAAAACCCATCTACTACTGTAATTACCAATATCAGATGCCTACTAGACCTACTACAAACAAAAAGTTTTATGTTAGGAAATAGTTTTACATTTCATTCATACACTCCAGTTTCTCGAGCTTGAGATGGAAAAGTAGTAGCAGTACGAAATTTTTCTGTATTATTTGGAATCGTCATATTCTTCCATATAATCTGTGCGATGTTCCCGTTTCTTCTCCTTCCTCGTTCTAACAAACAGTCTCGTCATCACTCATTCTATAACTATTCCTGCCATTCTCAAAACGTATTTTCCGGTTATCATCACTGACCCTGCCACCATCATCGGTTTGGCTACCCCCGTTTTTTCTCCGGTTTGGCGTTATTACGTGTTTGTAAATGCGTTTTCCGCGCTATTCGGAGAATAGAACTCAGGCGGCTGCCAACCGGGGACTGTACAACTGACAGTTAGTAATGTAGGGTTCTGGCAGAAATTTTCTTTCAAAATTTCATTTTCTTGGATACACCAAGAAGATAATATGTAATTTTTCTTACCTGTTATTCCTGTTAGTCGTTTATTTCCAAACTGGTAGTCTCAAACTGTGGATTTCACAAATTATTATAACAACGCTGATTATTTGCGCACCCGATCACCAACATAAACAAATATCGATTGGTAATCACCTGCTTGGGTTTATTCGGCTCACCTCGTCCCTTGTTGTCCGGAGGAAAGTTTTTTATTTCTAGATGCGGCGAAGATTCCCCTGGCAGAGACATCACGTACAGTATGCACTCATTCAGAAATCAACTTATGTTTTGTTCGGAAATCAACTGAGAATGTGAAACTTCCTGACAGATTAAAACTGTGTGCCGGACTGAGACTCGAACTCGAGACCTTTGCCTTTCACAGGCAAGTGCTCTATCAACTGAGCTACCTAAGCACGACTTACGACCCGTCCTCACAGCTTCAATTCTGCCAGGTCTCCTAGCTTCCAAACTTCATAGAAGCTCTTCTGCGAACCTTGCAGAACTAGCACTCCTCTGGAAGAAAGGATGTGGCTAAGCCATGTCTCCGCAATATCCTATCTTCCAGGAGCGCTAGTTCTGCAAGTTTCACGGGAGAGCTTCTTTCAAGCCTGGAAGGTAGTAGACGAGGTACTGGCAGAATTGATGCTGTGAGGAGGGGTCGTGAGTCGTTATTGGGTAGCTCAGTTGGTAGAGCACTTGCCCGCGAAAGACAAATGTCCCGAGTTCGATTCTCGGTCCAGCATACAGTTTTAATCTGTCAGGAGGTTTCATGTCAGCGCACACTCTGCTGCAGAGTGAAAATCTCATTCTGGAACTGAGAATGTGTTCGAAAATGATTTAATCATAAATCTCCACTCACTTTGTGAGTTATATGTAAACAAGTACGAATATTCTGTACTTTGAAGCAAACATGGAGGACAGTTCAGCTCAGGTTATAGGAGCCTTAGCTCTGATGCCGACGTCAGCGCGGCTCGGGAGACGGTGCTGCCCCCAAGGCGGGCAGACGGCGCAACGTCGCACGCACGTCAGCTCGGCGAGCGCGCCCATCCGTCAAACGCCACCGCACACGCTGGCGGTGTTAACGCGCGGCCCCACCTCCGTGCGTTCCCACTTTTGTCTCTCTGAAATATGACGACGTCTGCGAAAATTGTGGGACTTGCTATCAAATGGACAGACAAATCTAAACTTGGACTGCGTGTAGGCAATGAGGCACGAAAAGTGCGTCCACACGATGTCTTTTTTTCTGCTCAGATGTGAGTATGCGCTTCCATTTCCAGCAGTGCAAGGATGCATACGTATTTGTGCGTGAGAAATTTGAAAAACGTCAATCAGTCCATCATTGGTCCAGTTTTGTGGTTTTATACACGGTCCAATCATACACTACTGGCCATTAAAATTGCTACACCGAGAAAAAACGCAGATGATAAACGGGTATTCATTGGACAATTACATTATACTAGAACTGACATTATATTTTCACGCAATTTGGGTGCATAGATCCTGAGAAACCAGTACCCAGAACGACCACCTCTGGCCGTAACAACGGCCTTGATACGCCTAGGCATTGAGTCAAACAGAGCTTGGATGGCGTGTACAGGTACACCCGCCAATGCAGCTTCAACACGATACCACAGTTCCACAGTTCATCAAAAGTAGTAACTGGAGTATTGTGACGAGCCAGTTGCTCGGCCACCATTGACCAGTCGTTTTCAATTGGTGAGAGATCTGGAGACTGTGCTGGCCAGGGCAGCAGTCGAACATTTTCTGTATCCAGAAAGGCCCGTACAGGACCTGCAACATGCCGTCGTGAATTATCCTGTTGAAATGTAGGGTTTCGCAGGGATCAAATTAAGGGTAGAGCCACGGGTCGTAATACATCTGACATGTAACGTCCACTGTTCAAAGCGCCTTCAATGCGAACAAGAGGTGACCGAGACGTGTAACCAGTGGCATCCCATACCATCACGCTGGGTGATACGACAGTATGGCGATGACGAATACACGCTTCCAATGTGCGTTCACCGCGATGTCGCCAAACACGGATGCGACCATCATGATGCTGTAAACAGAACCTGGATTCATCCGAAAAAATTACGTTTTGCCATTCGCGTACCCAGGTTCGTCGTTGAGTACACCATCGCAGGCGCTCCTGTCTCTGATGCAGCGTCAAGGGTAGCCGCAGCCATGGTCTCCGAGCTGATAGTCCATGCTGCTGCAAACGTCGTCGAAGTGTTCGTGCAGATGGTTGTTGTCTTGCAAACGTCCCCATCTGTTGAATCAGGGATCGAGAAGTGGCTGCACGATCCGTTACAGTCATGCGGATAAGATGCCTGTCATCTCGACTGATACTGATACGAGGCCGTTGGGATCCAGCACGGCGTTCCGTATTAGCCTCCTGATGCCACCGATTCTATATTTTGCATCTTCTTCCTGTCGAAGCGAGCTGGTGCACTTTTGGGTTGAAATCATATTCGCTCATGGACAACAAGGGGTACAAACTCCAAGAACTGTTGCAACACATATCGCACATACACTATGTGATCAAAAAAGGCCGAGCATTATGAACAGGTGCACGATCGTGTTGGAAGATGCAGTCGCCATCCTCGAATTTCTCTTCAACAGTGGGAAGCAAGAAGGTGCTTAAAACATCGATGTAGGACTGTGTTGTGATAGTGCCATGCAAAACAACAAGGGTTTCAAGCTCCCTCAATGAAAAACACGACCACACCATAACACCACCGCCTCCGAATTTTACTGTCGGCACTACACACGCTGGCAGATGACGTTCACCGGGCATTAGCCATACCATGGGATCGCCACATAGTGTACCGTGATTCGTCATCAACACAGCGTTTTTTTCACAGTTCAATCGTCCAATGTCTACGACCCTTACACCAAGCGAGACGTAGTTTGGCATTTTTTTTTTTTTTTGGTCATCAGTCTACTGACTGGTTTGATGCGGCCCGCCACGAATTCCTTTCCTACGCTAACCTCTTCATCTCAGAGTAGCACTTGCAACCTGCGTCCTCAATTATTTGCTTGACGTATTCCAATCTCTGTCTTCCTCTACAGTTTTTGCCCTCTACAGCTCCCTCTAGTACCATGGAAGTCATTCCCTCATGTCTTAGCAGATGTCCTATCATCCTATCCCTTCTCCTTAACAGTGTATTCCACATATTCCTTTCCTCTCCGATTCTGCGTAGAACCTCCTCATTCCTTACCTTATCAGTCCATCTAGTTTTCAACATTCGTTTATAGCACCACATCTCAAATGCTTCGATTCTCTTCTGTTCCGGTTTTCCCACAGTTCATTCACAACCATACAATGCTGTACTCCAGACGTACATCCTCAGAAATTTCTTCCTCAAATTAAGGCCGGTATTTGATATTAGTAGACTTCTCTTGGCCAGAAATGCCTTTTTTGCCATAGCGAGTCTGCTTTTGATGTCCTCCTTGCTCCGTCCGTCATTGGTTATTTTACCGCCTAGGTAGCAGAATTTCTTAACTTCATTGACTTCGTGACCATCAATCCTGATATTATGTTTCTCGCTGTTCTCATTTCTACTACTTCTCATTACCTTCGTCTTTCTCCGATTTACTCTCAAACCATACTGTGTACTCATTAGACTGTTCATTTCGTTCAGCAGATCATTTAATTCTTCTTCACTTTCACACAGGATAGCAATGTCATCAGCGAATCGTATCATTGATATCCTTTCACCTTGTATTTTAATTCCACTCCTGAACCTTTCTTTTATTTCCATCATTGCTTTCTCGATGTACAGATTGAAGAGTAGGGGCGAAAGGCTACAGCCTTGTCTTACACCCTTCTTAATACGAGCACTTCGTTCTTGATCATCGACTCTTATTATTCACTCTTGGTTGTTGTACATATTGTATATGACCCGTCTCTCCCTATAGCTTACCCCTACTTTTTTCAGAATCTTGAACAGCTTGCACCAATTTATATTGTCGAACGCTTTTTCCAGGTCGACAAATCCTATGAAAGTGTCTTGATTTTTCTTTAGCGTTGCTTCCGTTGTTAGCCGTAACATCAGAACTGCCTCTCTCGTCCCTCTACTTTTCCTAAAGCCAAACTGATCGTCACCTAGCGCATTCTCAATTATCTTTTCCATTCTTCTGTATATTATTCTTGTAAGCAGCTTCGATGCATGAGCTGTTAAGCGTTTTGTGCTATAATTCTCGCACTTGTCAGCTCTTGCCGTCTTCGGAATTGTGTGGATGATGCTTTTCCGAAAGTCAGATGGTATATCGCCAGACTCATATATTCTACACACCAACGTGAATAGTCGATTTGTTGCCACTTCCCCCAATGATTTTAGAAATTCTGATGGAATGTTATCTATCCCTTCTGCCTTATTTGACCGTAAGTCCTCCAAAGCTCTTTTAAATTCCGATTCTAATACTGGATCCCTTATCTCTTCTAAATCGACTCCTGTTTCTTCTTCTATCACATCAGACAAATCTTCACCCTCATAGAGGCTTTCAATGTATTCTTCACCCTCATAGAGGCTTTCAATGTATTCTTTCTACCTATCTGCTCTCTCCTCTGAATTTAACAGTTGCACTCTTAATGTTACCACCGTTGCTTTTTTTAATGTCACCAAAGGTTGTTTTGACTTTCCTGTATACTTAGTCTGTCCTTCCGACAATCATATCTTTTTCGATGTCTTCACATTTTTCCTGCAGCCATTTCGTCTTAGCTTCCCTGCACTTCCTATTTATTTCATTCCTCAGCGACTTGTATTTCTGTATTCCTGATTTTCCCGAAACATGTTTGTACTTCCTCCTTTCATCAATCAACTGAAGTATTTCTTCTGTTACCCATGGTTTCTTCGCAGCTACCTTCTTTGTACCTATGTTTTCCTTCCCAACTTCTGTGATGGCCCTTTTTAGAGATGTCCATTCCTCTTCAACTGTACTGCCTACTGCGCTATTCCTTATTGCTGTATCTATAGCGTTAGCGAACTTCAAACGTATCTCGTCATTCCTTAGTACTTCCGTATCCCTCTTCTTTGCGTATTGATTCTTCCTGACTAATGTCTTGAACTTCAGCCTACTCTTCATCACTACTATATTGTGATCTGAGTCTATATCTGCTCCTGGGTACGCCTTACAATCCAGTATCTGATTTCGGAATCTCTGTCTGACCATGATGCAATCTAATTGAAATCTTCCCGTATCCCCCGGCCTTTTCCAAGTATACCTCCTCCTCTTGTGATTCTTGAACAGGGTATTCGCTATTACTAGCTGAAACTTGTTACAGAACTCAATTAGTCTTTCTCGTCTTTCATTCCTTGTTCCAAGCCCATATTCTCCTGTAACCCTTTCTTCTACTCCTTCCCCTATAACTGCATTCCAGTCGCCCATGACTATTAGATTTTCGTCCCCCTTTACATACTGCATTACCCTTTCAATATCCTCATACACTTTCTCTATCTGTTCACCTTCAGCTTGGCATTTACCGGCGCGATGTGTGGCCTATGAGCAGCCGTCCGACCATGAAATCCAAGTTTTCTCACATCCCGCCTAACTGTGATAGTACTTGCAGTGGATCCTGTTGCAGTATGGAATTCTTGTGTGATGGTCTGGATAGACCCTCTTCAACTGTCGGTAGTCTCTGTCGATCAACAGACGAGGTCGGCCTGTACGCTTTTGTGCTGTACGTGTCCCTTCGCATTTCAACTTCTCTATCACATCGGAAACAGTGGACCTAGGGATGTTTAAGAGTGTAGAAATCTCGCATACAGACGTGTGACACAAGTGACACCCAATCACCTGACCACTTTCGAAATCCCTGAGTTCCGCGGAGCGCCCCATTCTGCTCTCTCACGATGTCTAATGATTATTGAGGATACCTGGCACCAGGTGGCAGCACAATGCACCTAATATTAAAAACGTATGTTTTTGGGGGTGTCCGCTTTTGAGCACGTAGTGTATGTTAGGTTTTGGATTGGCAGTATCTCTAACGGCTTCTCTGGCTGAAACAGCAAGAGATGTGTTAACTCGATCATTTTGTCTGGTAGGCGAAATGTTCTGGCTGTGTCACAAACCGGTCCGTTTATTAGAATCCTGCTGTCTCTTAGCTCCGTTTATTCATATCCTTTGGCTTTCCTTTTGTGTAACATTTTTGAATTATAATATCTGGAGTGCATGCCGAATATATCCAATGCGCCCCCATTCATTTAAAATGGGGATGGAGGTTAATATTTCCCTCTGACACACTGTTGCTTCGGACTTTCCGAGAAACAATTTTACCTCACTTCGACTTCATGTGGTAAAACAAGGCTAAATGGCCCTCAGTTTGGTTCCGGTATATGCAGTAACTCGGTTACAAAATCCTTCTTTGCCTCTGGTAGTCCTGATAACAGCTGCTGCAGTGACAATAGTGTAGCAATTAGTTGCCCATGTGTGGCATGTAAGACGGGTTCCTGTAATGTTGCTGTTTCCAATCTTGCGTCATTGATACCATCTCTCAAAACCCGTAACGGTCTAGCTACTGATTGCATCCAGTTCATTGTGTAGCTTTTTTAGATCATCATTTGTAGTCCGCTTTTTATTTTGCGTCTATTGCATCAATTCTGTTGCCAATTCCCATACTCATCTGCTCCATGTACAGCTTTCTGCATGTTCCCTAGTTGGATGGTATGCCATTCTACCCTAGCCTTCGCAGCATCCGCTTCTGCTTGTAACTGACCTAGTGTGTTGAATATCTTCATCATCTGCTGTCCCGAACACTATCTTCAGCAGTTTTCCACCTGTGTGTATCCGACCTCTCTTTCTACGAATCAGCGATCTAGGCACCAAGTCAGTTAACTGTTTCAACTGCTCCATCAGTTTCTCATAAGAGAGTTGCAATCCACGGTATTCCTCCTGAATTTCCGACAGAATTCCCTTTTTCTCAGCTTCCTTCTGCAATACCCAAAAGCTATCTTCCAACACACGCAGCTCATTTGTTATCTTCCCTGCATTCAAAGTAAATCCACGCGCGTTCTGATGACCCATTAACAGGATGTTGGGTGTCTTGAGAACCTCACTCCAGATTGAAGAGACTGGTTCCGTAATTCACCAATTACTCCACTCTGCAAGTACCGTAGGAGCAGCAAAATTACAATATTCTTCCTGGATGCTTGTCCTGTCACGCCACCTGAGCGAAAGGTATTTCTCATCACTTCCCCTACCTCCTCCTGAAAATTTGCTGCATATTAGAGCATTACCAAACACTACAACAACAGAAACCCAATAAACTACATAGTATGAACAAACAAGAAACAAACCCCCAAACCAAAACAATGCCAATTCAGAAATATCAAGTCAAAATACTCACAACATAAAAAAGGAAACTGAACACGTGGTCCTAATACATGGTGTTTATAAATGAATATCTGGGTTTCAACACTTTATAATATTTATTATATTAAACTTACAGTTATAAATGATATGTCAAAAGAAAGAGCAACTCAAACAGTTTTACCAAGAACCTTATAAATGTTCAATGTGAGCACCATTTGTTACACGGCACACATCAAGTCTATAGCCGAGTTCTTCCCAAACGTTGATAAGTGTGTCTTCAGTGATTGTAGAAACAGCTGCTTCAATCTGGTTTCTTAATTCAAGGATGTCTGCTGGTAGCTGAGGCACGTACACACGATCCTTGATGAAGTCCCAAAGGAAAAAATAGCATGGCGTTAGGTCGGGTGAACGTGGAGGCCATGCAAAGCAAGCCCTGTCATTGGACCCCTTGCGGCCTGTCCAGCACTTGGATACAGTGAATTTCAACCAATTCCATACTTCACTGTGCCAGTGAGGTGGCGCACCGTCTTGCTGGAAAATGAAGTTCTCTGACTCATCTTCTTCCAACTGAGGGAAGAGCCATTGCTCTAGTGTATCAAGGTAAGAAGTGCCAGTTACAGTAGGTTCACCAAAAAAGAAAAGCCCATTAAACTTTCCGTCAGCATATGGCACAAAGAACAGTCACTTTAGTGGAATCTCGTTGCATTTGTACCACCTCGTGAGGATTTTCTGAGCCCCAGATGCGCACATTGTGAGTGTTAACATGTCCTCTAAGGTGAAAGGTCGATTCATCACTGAGGACAACATGATACAGATATCTTCATCGTCATGAAACAACATTTCGATTGCGAAGTTGGCATGTAATCCATGGACTGCTGACTTTAGAGCCTGTAATAACTGTAAACAGTAAGGACACTCGTGTTTTCTTAAAACTTTCCGAACAGTCGACACTGGAACTTGTAATTATGGACTAGCCTTCCGGACTGATTTCTTTGGGCTATGAGTGAATGACTCTCTCACTCGCTCAGCAGTCTCTTCACTAACTCCTGGTTGTCCTGTTCTCTTCCCTTTACAAAGGCAGCCCGTATCTTCAAACTGATGATACCATCTACGAATGTTATTATCACTTGGAGGATCCCAACCGAACTTCAGCCGAAACGTACGTTGCACAGTAACTACAGATTCTGTCTTTGCAAACTGCAACACACAAAACGCTTTCTGGTCACTAGTCGCCATCTTCGCTACTACCGCTGTCTAGCGGATTGTGGCAGAAACATTGCGCGCTGCCCATGCGCACTGGTGCCAAACACAACTGAGTTGCTGTTTCATTTGATATATCATTTATAACTGTAAGTTTAATGTAATAAATATTATAAAGCGTAAAAACCCTGATATTCATTTATAAACACCCTGTACATATGGTTTGTTACGTGAATCCTGAACATTTCTAGTTGTTACCCACTTCTCCTTCTTAGAGATTATATTGTGATACTGGTGTCTGTAGCAAAGTGTCTACCACTCCACTGAAGGGTTTTACTTCGCTCGTATGAGTCATTGGTGTCTTTGTTGGAAGCTGCACCTTCACATTTACTCTGTGACGTCATATGGATCCTGGTACCTAGTTAAAAACTCTTTGCTCTTTCTCTTGATGTGTAGTCACAATGATAACACCGGTTTCCATCAGATCACCGAAGTCAAGCGCTCTCAGGCTCGGCTAACACTTGGACGGATGACCACGTGGGTCTGTCGAGCGCTGTTGGCAAGCGGGGTGCACTCAGCCCTTGTGAGGCCAACTGAGAAGCTACTTGACTGAGAAGAAGCGGCTCCAGTCAACAAAACTGAAACGGCCAGGAGAGCGGTGTGCTGACCACATGCCCCTCCATATCCGCATCCACTGACACCTGTCGGATGAGGATGAGACGGCGGTCGGTCGGTACCACTGGGTCTTCTGGAGCCTGTTCGGACGGAGAGTTTTTGGTGTACACAGGTTTGTTACCTAAACCCATTCACCTACTTATATTGCGGAAACATCACCGTACGTTTCCTCATCGAGTGGCTTTGTATACAATCGGTTGACCTTCTGGCAAACTTATCTTAATCGCTTCACGAATTTTTTCTCTGACTCCTCATTAACACACACAAAAAATGAGCGTATGGCATTGTTGGCTGGGAGACCCCATGCGGGGGAGTTCAGCCGCCGTACTGCAAGTCCTTTATCTTAGTTGACGCCACTTCGGCAACTTGTGGGTCAATGATGATGAAAATGATGATGAAAAACACACAACACCCAGTCCCCTGCCGGGAATCGAACCCGGGCCCCCTGCGTCATAAGCGGAAAAGCTACCGCTACACTACGGAGGCAGACATTAACAACAGATTTAGGTTTTCCTACGTCGAAAGGAGATGGCATCTTTCTACTGCATATCTCCTCGTATGGAGGCAGACCTGTTGTAGTATGTACTAAAGATTTATGTACTGACGTGATGTACTGAAGATATGTGTTCCAGGTATCACGCCTACTATTTGATAATGACTTAACGTTTTAGAAGTTTTGTCATGAACGTTTTCGGTACGACCATTTTCTTGTGGATGAAGAGACCTAGCCGGCCGATGTGGACGAGCGGTTCTAGGTGCTTCAGTCTGGAACCGCGCGGCCGCTACGGTCGCAGGTTCGAATCCTGCCTCGGGCATGGATGTGTGTGATTTCCTTAGGTCAGTTAGGTTGAAGTAGTTCTAAGTTCTAGGGGACTGATGACCTCAGCTGTTGAGTCCCATAGTGCTCAGAGCCATCTGAACCATCTGAAAAGACCTAGTGCGAAGCTTTCAGATATGGAGCAGCTGGTTATAACATCAGAAACACCAAGAAGCAGGTGACAGAACTCAACTGGTTATAGTATCAGGAACACCAAATGTTAGTATCCAATTCTTAACCATCGCGATTGTGAATGTGCTTGCTCGCTGGTCCATAATCGCTATGATTGCTACCAACTGCGAGAAATGATCTGCTATCGTTAGAATACACTTATTTCCAGCTGCTGTACTATTAAGTGATCCAAGAATATCAAAACTAAGCATCTGAAAGTGTTTTGTCGCTTCTGCCAACCATTGTAACGGCAAACGCTGGTGAATAAGATCTGTTCTTTACGCACATGGCACACAGTCTTTTATGTAGTGTTCAGCTCCTTGTTTTTCGGGCCTCGACCAAAAGTTTCTGGCTGCACGTCTATCTGTCGTTCTATACCCCTCACGGCTCTCCAAAAGGTGATCATATGCCTGTTGCAATACTTCGTCTCTGAACAATGTGGGATCCATCATTTCAATGTGGGATCCATCATTTCCCACATCTGCATAGAAAGTCATTGTGAGTCACAAACTGTGGCTACAGCCTAAGAGCCTGACAGTCTAGATCTATGTCAGCTGCTTGTGCCTACTGCTCGTCTTCAAGCTGGCAGAAAAGTCACGTCTTGTCTACAGGCAGCATGGGCCCTTCCTGGTCTACCGAGGCTTGTGTCATCGGTGACACATGATGTTTATTTTTACAGATGAAGGTTACGTGCTACTAGTTTCTAGTGTGGAACATTTATCTCTTTCTACAGCGTCCATAACAGTCACTGTGTATGATGTCACTTTCGAATCACAGAGTGTGGCGTGCATGATTTCAGTGTCCACATAAGAAAATGTCTGATTTTGTCAGTGTGCATTAAATATGAGACCTTCTATTCTTGACTATTTACTTCATCCTTGTCGCCGGTTTGTATAAAAAACTATCCTGCTCACACAAATTATGACCATGTGTGCCGCTGTTTGGCAGTTGTGCCCTAATCGATGTATATTATTATCATATGATGATAGCTGGTAGATAAACCAAAACTAGCAATCAATAAAATTACATTTGCGATCTTGGCTATCAAGGTTTTTTTTAATCCACACCTTTAATAATCCACAGCTTTAATATCATTGTTGGTTTGGACACTGTACGTTATGTTTCAGACCTGTTGTATCACTTTGCCTGGTAACCATGATTCTTTCAGCTTTTGTACATGGTAATGTGTCCTTGATCAATGATTTCGAAAAACTTTGTTCTCTACTCTTGTGAACGCTCTGTCTGTAGACGAACAAATTGCTTTATTATTGACGATTATGTACGGTATGTCTTTTGATGAAATTTTTGTGCGGGTATTTTATGTCACGTGGCTGTGTACCCTGAGAGAAAAACTAATAACGCATTATCCTTATTATACCGCTATGTTAACTATGCCATGTGACATTTCAGTGATCTTACACATCCTTCAGCGAACCCATTTGCTTTAGGGCGAAAGGTGCAGTTTTGAAGTGGGATTTGCCATTTCATTAATGGAAAAGTTTGAATTCCCTCGACGAAAATTGAGTGCCATTTCTGTGTCTACTGATCTCAGCAACTGTTAACTTGAGATATTTCTCTACAAAGCTTGGATTTTTTCATAGAAGTTACAGAGAACATTTGTATCATGTATAGAAATTCCATTAGCCACACATATAAATGATTTCAAATTATTAACGTTGTCTGTTATTTAGATGAAACCCAGAAAGGGAACTTTTTAAGATATGTTTGGTCCTTATGATGGTATTTGCTTGTCTAGGTTAGATGTTATTTTTATGTATACGTATATTTCTTATCTTGAACTTTTGCTGACTGATTCACCACAAAGATGTACTGCAGTAGTTTGCCACAAATTGGGTTTAATGCAAAAAATTGAGAACGAAATCTGGTGCTACTTCAAACTGCAATTAATCAGGGGAGTGCTATATGAAGTGGTGGTATGTGGCATTATAAGTAGCCAGCCAGTGCAGCTAGCGCTGACGGATGTGGCACCAGCTGTGAGTGCGGTCACCACACAGGGCTGGTCACTGGTCATCAGAGTGACTGGTGGACCTGGAATTTCCCCCAAGTGGGTCCACACTGACGTCGCTGGTGTTGTTGGGGAAGACACCGTGGTGACTACTGTGTAATAAATAAAGGTGGATATCGTCAGGGGAACTTGTTACAGAGCACACTAACGTGGCACGATAAAAACCAATACATCACAAAGAATAGTACAGTTGCACTTGGAGGCGTAAGTGGTGGTGGTGACGATGTGGAGGGCCTAGTGGAAACACTGCTGAGGATAAAGAAGGCTTTCTTCAATCTCAGTACAGGCTTTGTCATGGCTCAGAGAGGCAAGACAACTTCGTGGCTCAGAGAGGCAACACACACCTCACCCTGTTGACCATGGTTGGCACTGACGTACAGGCAGTTGCTTCCACTGTGGCGTGAGGCTGCTGTGTAGGTACCCTGCATTACTGATGGTCGGCCCACGGGCGGCCGGCGACCTCTCCAGGCCATGGTCGCAACACCAGGGATGTTTGACTTCTGTTGGCTACGGGGCCTGGAATGGCCCCTCACAAGGGGACCGTACGTACTTGTTCCCATTCATATTGATACGATGTGTAGATCGCGGCTAGGACTTCAAGATATTTGAGAAGGAAGCCGCAACTCTCAACCATTTTCGAGAGAACCGAGTTTGAAAGCTTTAGGCATGCATATATGGGATGATAGCTATTGAACTATAGGAAATAAAATCGTCATAATTTCTTAAAGGTTTGCGTTAGGACATTATAACTGCATGGTTGGCCTTAGGGCATGATGGGAATTAGTCTGCACTGTATGGTTTGGTTTAGCGACGAATCCCACTTTCATTTGGATGAGTTCGTCAATAAGCAAAATTGGCGCATTTTGGAGACTGAAAATCCACATTTCCCGATCGAGAGGTCTCTTCACTCCCGACGGGTGTTTGCGTGGTGTGCTCTGTCCAGTCACGGAATAACTGGTGCTCTATTCGTTGATGGAATGATGACAACCAAACGGTACGTGAAAGGCTTTGGAAGATGATTTCATCTCCATTATCCACAGTGACCCTAATTTCGACAAGATGTGGTTCATGCAAGACCTAGCTCGACCCCATCGAAGCAGGAGTGTTTTTGACGTCCTGAAGGAGCACTTTGGGGACCGTATTCTGACTCTGGGGTACCCAGAGGCCATTGGCATTGGTCCCGATTGGCCGCCATATTCTCCGGATCTGAGCACATGCGACTCTTTTTTGTGGGGCTATATTAAAAACAAGATGTACAGCAATAACCCCAAAACCATTGTTGAGTTGAAAATAGCCACCCGGGAGGTAATTGACATCATTGATGTTCCGACACTTCAGTGGATCATGCAGAATTTCGCTATTCGTCTGCGCCACATCGTCGCCAATGATGGCTGGTGTATCGAACATGTCATAACCTAAATCCGAATATCTGTAGTTACGTTTACATGCAGTATAAAGTGTGTTCACGCCGTAGTTTGTAACTAATTTACGTTTTTTCAAATAGTTCAATAACCGTCATACTGTGTACTAGTGTGTGGTCTCTGGCAAACAAGCGACTGAGTAAGCGCTTGGTTTCATAAGATAGAGGGCTCTGGGTCGAATCTCGCTCCCGCTACTTTGTTTTTTCTTCATTCCTATGTAATTTTAGTAACAGGTTAATTGCGATTGTGCAAATTATCAGTATCTAAGGATCCATTTATTGTATTTTTAATGTAAGCTTCACCTTCAAAATTCGGTTTTTCGCTAACGTTTTGTAAGCTATTTTCCGTTATAACCATATTCCTGTAGGTGCGTTTCAACTCACCATGAGCAAATTTTCCCCATGTAGGTACAGGTACAGTACGGTACACCGTATGAAGCCATTTTTCCAAGTAATCCAACGATTAGTTTTGACCCACCGGGGACAGCTGCATGTGCACAAACAACTATCAGTGGGTGGAGGGAGAAATGCAACAACATTTGGAAACCCACAACCTGACCTATTACGGTCTCAAGGGTAAGGCAGCTGACAACATACAGTCATTTGTGGAATACAGAGAACAGTGTGTACAAGTTAAACATAAAACGAGTGGCGCTATTGTAAACATACACGCAAATTTTCTGGCACTTTTAAGTATGGTGTACCTCAGGGATCAGTTTTGGCCTCGCTTGTTTTCATTCTGTACTCAAATGATATGACATCAGCAGTAGATGACAAAGTAGCAATGTTTACTGGGGACACTTCACTTGCAGTAAAAAGTGACTCTGTAAAAGAAATGAGATCTAGTGCCTCTGCAAATCTGAATGAGACAAATATTTCAGTAAAAACAATGTGCCTGTAAATGCGAATAAGTCAACTTACATACAACTACAAGCAAATAAAACTGCAGAGTCTGACAATATTTCCGATGAACTGGGTGATGAAGTTCTCAAAGAAGTCAAGAATTACAAATTCTTGATTGTCATCGTTGATAAGCATTTGACATGGGAGGACCACATCAGCAAAATATGCTCAAACATATTCTTAATGAGGGAGATGTCTAGGACAGTCAACACTGACAACACACTATTAGGAAAGTACTATGGTCTAGTCTACCCCCCCCCCTTGCCCACTTATCATATTGCAGTTTAGTCTTGGGAAATGCACCACATATGCATATCTATAGGTTAGTAAAGCTTCAAAAGAAGGCCGTTAAATGCAGTTTGCAATTCTGATCCCAAAACAGTCCTGTGGAAATAAATTTAGGGAACTTAATATCATGACAGTCCCCTCACTGTAAATGATTTGAAACAATTATGCATGTGAATGCAAATAGTGCTATCCAGTTGAATAAAGATACACACAATTACAATATGAGAAATGGGGATGAATACCATCTACACAGGAAGCAGCTTAAATTATCCGAAAAAGATCCTATGAGTGCTGGGCGCATTTTACACAATAAATTACCAACCAGTATAAAAAGTGTTGAAAAGACATCCGTTTTCAGAAACAATATAAAAGGTTGCTTAGTCTCCTTAGCCCTATATAGTTTACATGAATACCTAGAAGCTAAACAGTGGAGAGAACGTTATTCAAACAGAGAGGCCAGCATAAAATGTATTTCCCTAAATCAGTAAGAACAAATATAAATGATGACGAGGTCCCATAGTGTAGGGGACGATGCGGGAGACTCGCACTGCTGTACTAGGCAAGGTCCTAGCGAAGGTGGTTGGCCATTGTCCTCCTCCGACCGTAGTAGGGATAAATGATGATAATGAAGACGACACAACAACACCTAGTCATCTTGAGGCAGGAAAAAGCCCTGACCCCGCCGGGAATCGAACCTGAGACCCCGTGCGCGGGAAGCGAGAACACTACCGCAAGACCACGAGCAACGTGCTGCATAAATATAAAATACATGTAATATATTTGGTTCGAACACAGGGCTCACAACCCGAACCACACGCCACTGTTAAGCACTAATGAAGGACTGGGTCCGTTACTTCGATTGCACATAATTCATTAAGGTTAATACAACACATTTATTTCGAATAACATAAATAAAGTTACATCTGAATCTGTCTGACATTAAACAGGAATAAAAAAAAAAAACAATTTCCATATCAGCTGATTTAGTGTGTGAAGCGCGAGTTAAGCCAATAACCAGATAAACTAAACAATTCACCGTAATTTAAAAGAAAGAGAAAAACAAAATTGAATAATACACCCCACTGACAAATATCCAAAAAAACCGTACAATACTACTCAAAAGAATACACTGAAGTGGGGAGCAGTCATTCACCCGACAGAACACTTAAAAATGAGTTCAATAGCACAGCTGCGTGCCCCAGAAAACAGCAAGACATTAAATACACTTCATTTGACGAATAACAAATACTCATTAAGATTACGCCACTCCTGTTTGAACTGCAGTGTCCCAAAGAAACAGGCGCTTATTCTGAAAGAACAATTTTTTTATATGTTTAAATTACAGCATTAAGGAATTCCAAAAGATGTCCAATCGAACCCCCCCTCCCCCTTTCAGTGAGGCACAACTCTTTCTCCTTTCTGGGCGGAGGCTGAGCCAGAAACACAGAATGCCACAAAAACACAGTTTTCCTGTGAAATCTTACAGGACACCCAGAAGCAGTAACAGACAAGGGGTCGGCAACGACAAATAACACAGGCTAAGAGTCAGCCTGGGTGCACATCCTACGAGAACTTGTTCACACTGTGCTCACCACAAACTGTAGACATTCCGGCCAAACATCCGCTTGAGGTGGCTGCCAGAAGGACTAAGCCCACGCTGTGTTTCTCACACAGGCACCTCAATTTGTACAATCCTCTAGGTCAACACCAACTCCGGGCTCCCCTCTCACTGCGAGGCTTGGCACAGTTTATATTGAAGTGCCTTCCAGGCAACCAGTAACCGCCACAGGAGTTTCACGATTAGCAAACAGCCCCAGCGTAACAGACATCACACATGTGCTTTCGCCCGAGCCACAACTCCGCCAGTCTCAACGGCCGCCCCAAACCGACCGCCTGTCGCCGTCCCGCGCGCCCCAGCCGAAAACGCAAAGATGCTCACGCCTGGGGACGCGCCAAAGATAACAAGCAGATCGCTGATGATCGAACAGCGATATGGCTCAATATTGTTGCTGCTTTTCCTTTTTGGTTTGTTTCAGGGGCCCTCAAAGACATGCTGCTACAAAGTGAGGTTTCCTGAGTGTAAGGTAGTGAGATTATTCAATGCATAGTGTACACTACTGAAGTATGATGGTGAGAGCACACAAGTTTGAAAATGTGAACTGAGCATGTGATATATATATATATATATATATATATATATATATATATAATGGAAATTGTGTATAATGTGACCACATCTATTCAATGAAAATTGTCTGCGGGTGCCTTGAGAAACAAATAAATAAATAAAAATATGTACACACCCTTTCAATACGAATCAGAGTGGTGAGAGCAGTTCAGATAATGCTGTGCTTGGGATTCGACCCACTATTCTCTGGCATGAGTCAGATAATGGCTGGCACCATGGCACGAAGTCCCACCTGAGGATTCAGTGCTGGTGCTAGCAGGGGCACATTGACAGCACTGGGGCACAAATTGGGTGATGACCCTTGCGTTGGGATCGAATTTTTGAAACCAAATATACAGTAATGTAGGTTAAGGTCCCAGGTATCACACCCTGCAGCGTTTCACCATGGTGGGCCCTCATTTGCGGGTAACTGACGAAAATTTTCGGAATTTTGCATGATGCTCAATAGCACTAAAAAAGTCAGACTACATAATGTAGTTATGTGGTGTGGTGGACAGGATATTAGTTTCCCCTGCAGGAAGCTGTGGATTCGAAAGTCGTCTGGTATAGTAAATTATTTAATTTTTAAATCTTTATTGAAATTACTTCTATCATTATTTTTATTCAGTTAATTGGTTTAAATGTAATTTTTTTTATTTCTATTCGTTTGTCACATCATTTTAATCACTGTATGAACTTTTCATTTGCTTAATTTTTTTCTTAATGTCAGTCTTTTTCCAACCGAAATTTTTGTGAATGTGAATTTAACTATGTGTATATAATTATATAGATTACTTCGTCTTTTGTTTTCTAAGTAATAGCTCGAAATTTTCAAATAATTGAATATTAATAGATAAATGTAATGAAGTTCACATTCACAAAAATTCCTATTGGAAAAAGAATGATATAAAGAAAAAATGAAACAAATGGAAAGGTTCATACAGTGATTAAAATGGTGTGAGAAAGGAATGGAAAATATGTTACATTTAAAGTAATTAATTGAATAAAAATGATGACCAAAGTCATTTCGATTAAAATTTAAAAATAAAAATTGTTACTACACCTGACAAGATTCAAACCCACAATCTCCTGCATGTGAAGCTATTATCCAGTCCATTAAACCACGCAACCACACTATGTAATGTAGACTTTTTTTTAACGATGTTTGGTACCATACAAAATTCCGAAAAAGTTTTTCATCATTTACTCGCAAATGAAGGCCCACCAGTGTGAATGGCTGAAGTGTGTGATACCTAGGTTCTTAACATACGTAACCGTGCAGATGGTTTCAGAAATTCGATCCCACTGCTGGGGACCTCTCCTTGTGAAGTCCTTAGAGGAACTTGGTGTGGAGGTGACAGGCACAGTCCGGATTAGAACCCTTGGTTGCTGCTGGTGGTTTCCAGTAATCACACTGTCCAACATGGTCCTGGCATCATGGTGGTGCTGCCAGAATCCGGTGATGAGAATGCTTCTGCCTCATAATTCAGACATATTTGTATCACTCTGAGGCGCAATTGTTTCGCTAAAACCGACCCCTAGTCGTGTCATCCATAGCAAGAGACTTTCCCTGCTGTGGTGACATCAACCCATCTGTAATGTTCATTGCAACTGCACAGTGCAGTTTTCTGCTGAGCGTGACTAGCCCTACACTGATCAGCCAGAACATTACGACTACTGTCCAGGCAGCATCAGCTGGTGGGGAATGATTGTTAGGCACACGTACAGTGCATGTAGCATCAATGAGAGTGATGTCCACGTGTTCGAGCAGTTCTAGGCGCTTCAGTCGGGAACCGCGCGACCATTATGGTCGCAGGTTTGAATCCTGCCTCGGGCATGTATGTGTGTGATGTCCTTAGGTTAGTTAGGTTTAAGTAGTTCTAAGTTCTAGGGGACTGATGACCTCAGATGTTAAGGCCCATAGTGCTCAGAGCCATTTGAACCATTTTTTTTTTTGTACAATGGGGAAGGTGCACATTCGGTCTGAGCTTGACCGAGGGTAGATTGTGGTGGCATGGAGGCTCAGCATGAGAATTTCGGCAACTGCATGACTTGTTTGGTGTTCTAGAAGTGCAGGGGTGAGTGTCTTCAACACATGGCGAAAACATGGTGAAACCACATCCAGACCTCATGGGATTGGGTGGCCACCCCTCATTACAGATTTTGAACATTGTATGCTGGGCAGACCGGTAAAACAAGACAGTGGCGAACTGTGGAGGAACTAACATCACACTTTAGTACTGGGCAGAGTACAACTGAGCATGAATACACAGTGCACCAAACTCTCCTAACCATCAGCCTCCGTAGCCGACAACCCATACATGTACCAATGTTAACACCATGACATCGGCAACAACGACTGAAATGGGCATGTGACCGTCGACACTGGACGTTGGCGCAGTAGCAGAGTGTTGCATGGCCTGATGCTGATGCTGATGGGAGGGCGCGAATCCCTTGTCTTCCAGGGGGAACAGCTCCTTGACACCTGTACTACGAGATGGAGACAAGCTGGTGGTTGCTCCATTATGCTCTGGGGCACATTCACATGGGCATCCATGGGTCCAACGGAGCTCATGCAAGGCACCGTAATGGCCAAGAAGGATTGTACACTGGTTGCAGACCACAGAAACCCTTTCATGACAATCATGCTTCCAGATGGCAGTGGCATTTGCAACAAGAGGATCTGCCATGTCACAAGGCCTGGAGTGTGATGGAGTTGTTTGAGGAACACAGTGGCGAGTTCCAATTGATATGCTGGCCCTCCAGGTCACCAGATCTGAACTCGATTAAACACATCTGGGATGTGACTGAACGTGGTGTCAGTTGCCCCCCTCCCAGAAATTTATGGGAGTTAGGTGGCTTGTGTGTGCAGATGTGGTACCAACTCCCTCAAGTCTTCATTGCTATCATGTCATGACGTGTTGCCTCTGTGACCCGAGTCAAAGGTGGAGATACCAGCATTTAGGAAAGGGGTAATAATGTTCTGCCTGATCAGTGTATATCGCAATCCCCTTATGTGCATGTTATTCTCACCAACATGTCGCCACACTATAGCTAACAGCCTGCAGCTGCTAAAGCAGTACTTCATGGTGGCTTTCTCACTAATTCTTACTACTTTTGGTAAAAGAGTGTGTACAGACAATACAACGAAAATCACAGCACTGAGACAAATGCATAACAGGTTTTAGCATGATTATATGGTAAGACTTAGGACAATAGAAATTAATAACTATTAATCCATTGGAGTGATCACATTATGCAGTGCATCAAATGAAATCTGAAAACACAAGAGGTTATATTTCAGATCTACTATGTACTACTTTGTGGATACAGATATGCAAAAGGGTCAGAGCCATAAATACTTCACAAGGTACATGTAGTATGAAAACAGAATGAGTTACCTAGCTCCCCATCTGGTCATCCCAGATAATATTACAAACAATTAACTTTTAGACAGACTTTAAGAGATTATTCACATAAATTTAAAAGTTTAAACTCCATCCTGACAGATCTTGAAAGACTCAACAGTACTGACCGATCGCCGTGTCATTCTCAACCTACAGGCGTCGCTGGATGCTGATGTGGAAAGGTGTGAGGTCAGAACGCCGCTCTCATGGCTGTTGTCAGTTTTCGTGACCGGAGCCGCTACTTCTCAATCAAGTAGCTTCTCAGTTTGCCTCACAATGGCTGAATGTTTATTAATAAAAGTTGTATTAAATCTCTATGCAAGTGCGAAAATAAATAATAAAACATTTGCAAGAAAGAATATGTATCTAGACGGCCGAAGAACGCCATGTGTATTTCGTAATTTTAGCTATTTTATATTGTACTGCTATGCTGGATATAAACATATTTAAGGATTTTCCCAAACTTTCTTAATAATGTTTTTTTTTTGTTTTTAATGATAGGTCGCAAAATGACTAATTTGTGAGTTTATTTTCATAATATGCTTTTATGTGCAAACAGCCTTAGTTTTGAATGGTGGTCATTGTTTCAGAATTTAACATGGATTAAGTAGTGTGCGACATGATAAAAATACTCGTGTTGAATGGTGAGCGCAGCATGTAGGCAACTTTGCTCTTTGCTCTTTTGTCAGCAGCCTGTCTTCGCTGGACGTTTTCATCTTTTATGAAAGGTTTTTATATTCATGATGTCAACTAGGATGTTCTGGGCATGAAAACAGACACATTAATAAAGCACATTAACTTCGTTCGGTTGCCAATTTTTGGACCTGGAATATTTTTGCAGAGTGGACACTCATACTTTAACTTTTCACTGAATTTAGGCTCTTTGGCAGTCGTTCCCGTAATTAAGTTTGTGGCGCTGATACGAACATTAATTTTATTTGTGGAACTTGAGTAGGTGAGAATTGTAACTGTCTCACGTGTAATGGACTTATTCGGTGTTTTTTGTAATGGTTATTTAGGATAACGGACATTTGTTTTATGTCACAATCGAAAGCGAGAAACTGTGCTTTAGACTTTCATGAGTAATGGGCTTTGGAAATGTGTTCCATTTACTTTACTCTGCTGCATCACATTAATTATTGTTTATCTTTATTTTCGTTTCAATCAGCAATTGTGCAATGTTACAATTCAGAAATCGTGAACTACTTGCAGTGAACAGTTATTGGACTTAAAGAATAATTATTTTATTTCGACGACATTATTAGCCCCACAGGATTTGTCTATCCAGTTTATTTACTTATAAATTATTTCGCTAAGCTGCCTGCTAAGTTCTGGAAATCCAAAGGTAAGCTCTGTAGTAAACACATGGGCGTCAGAGCTCTAGTTCACGACCGAATATTACGACACTGAAGCGAGCCAAAGCAACAGTCTAGGTCGTGCACTGACCACACCGAAAGCCCCCGGCGATGTATTTTGTAGGCCATCCTTCGTTCCTGATGGAAACTTATGCCGGTATTTACTAATGAAAAGAAAAGCTTTCCCTAACTGTTGGAGACAACGATAGCACGGCCGGCTTAAGACACGAGAGACACAAGCGGCCGATTGGTGCGTCAAGTTGAGAGGCACCCACGTGCAATATGTGTGTAGAATGCGCATCAAAATCAATAACGTCAACTGACGCCGAGGAAAGTGTACGGGGGAAAAGGGAGGGGGGGGGGGGGAGGGGGAGGGGCAGAGGAGGTTCTAAAGGACTGATTGTGTGTAAAATGTTCTCGGACCGGTCGTGAACGACAGATATGTACCGTCATTTACACCAAAGGTCACAGACAACACAGAACGTAATCCTTAAGTGTCTTGTGCATTTTTCATTCTCTGCTCCAAGGAACAGAGCGGGCTGTTTGAGGTCCTGCCGATTATATAGGATGAGGCAAATAAAAGTGGCCTAGACATTTTGAAACCATTTGTGGCAGCATTAATGGAGGAGGAAAAGACCTAGAGATACTTTCAACAGGATGGAGCAACTGTCCACACAGTAGGCCGAAGCTTGGAGCACATTCACACAATCTTCACGCCTGAAAGAGCTGTTAGCAGAGGTCACTCGGGTCGCGGCCCTAGATGGCCACCTGGATCACCCGTTCTGCCGGCGTGCGATTAGTTTGTGTGAGGATTCCTCAAGTCTAAAGCGTATCGCAACAACCCTCACAGTCTGCAAGAACTGCAGCAGAACATTTCGGATGAGACTGCTGCAACTCCAGCAGTCCAGCGTCGATCCGCCTTCAGCAGCCTGTTGACCAGGGGCAAATGGTGGACACTTTCAACATCTGCTATTTTTCATTTCCTCTGCCGTGTTTCTTTGTATTCTGGAACTCTTTTCTCCAGGCAACTTTTATTTGCCCCACCCTGTAAAAGCAACGATTGTCTTCAGTGTGAAATCGCAGCAGGCGGAGTGAGGTTTCCAGGTCTGGCATTCAGCTGGCAATCAGCGGAAAGCTCCAAAAACATTGGTCGGAACGAGACATTGGAACTATTTTATTCCTGCGACAATGTTATCAAATGTCCCAGACAAAAATTAAAATTTAGTTTCGCGTACGTGCGTGCGCGCGCGCGCGCGCGCGTGTGTGTGTGTGATTTTGTAAGGAAAACTCTCTTTCACATATACACTTTCATGCAAATATCATTCACAAACAGCATGTTTTTTGTACCACACGCAATGCAGATAATTTCTTTCACCACCCAAACTAAAGATAATTTACGTAGAAGAGAACATTCCCAGCCGTAAACAAACGATCTTAGTGAAACTTGGTGGGTGTGAAGAGGGCCAAAATAATGCAACACATAGTGTTTTGTTTGCATCTAGTTTCGCTTTGAAGGAGTAAAACACTCCCCAAAAGGTAATTTGGTACATTAAGCTCAGAGGGAATATTTTAGAAATGATGATATATAAAATAATTTGAGGTGATATGTAATTAATGTTCTTGAAAACTATATAAAGAACTTTCGGAATAATTTGAAATTTTGCAAAATACCTCAGCACCATTAATTCATTTTGAAAAATGAAAACTTTTGTCACAAAATCCAGATCCAACTAACCTGATTTCTGAAATAACATTTTTGCAAAATAAACTGTTCACAGCATGCTGTTAGAGTATTTTTAATATACCTAATTAAAATGTCTAAACAATCATTGTCATCCTAATCATTAAATTTTCCTTATTTCTTTTTATGTTTTAAAGTAATGTTTTACATTTCCCATTCATGTTTCTTTTGTATTGTTTTTTAGATTACCATATCACATACATGTATTTTGTTAATTGAAAATAATAAGTAACTCTTCATTATGATACAAAATCATTACAATAATGAGTAGCTGTCGAGAATTCTTAAAACACAGCATTTTTTCACCATGCATATAAAATGAACGAACACAACATAAAACAAAATTCAGAAGGATTTAGAATTATTGATGGTGAACATCTGAATACTCTGAATTGTATCAGGTGTATTTCATTACTGTGGAAAACCTTGGCAAAGAGAATTGATTATGTTCTAATGATCTAATGACTGCAGATTGATTATATTGTTTCTGAAGCGATGGCTGGCAGTGTACTTATTCAACAGAACTAGATCTGAAAATTTCACATATTTCCTGCCACATCGAAAGCCGTATATATCTCACAGATGTCCTGTGCCATCGAGGGTCTTGGGATCACCATATAAACAAGTTCCTTGTCCTCAAGTACGATGCTCAAAACAGTTTTCACACAGACATACAGAAAACAGAGCAAACGCTCTCCGAATGTGGAGGTGACTGGATACAGTGGAGTACAGTGCTATATTACACCTCCTGATCAGTGCATTTGGGCTAGGTGTTGGAAGCTGTGCTACATTTACAAACAATTTTAGAACATAGAACCAGATGTTATGTCATGATCACATGGATAGATCTGACATAAAATCGATAGAATTGCGAAAAATGATGAGGGAATAGGTATAAATTGACCGAATATACACCAAAACGTGGGGAAATTGAGGAAGTACTTGCGTATCTTTTGGTTCGGGCCGAACAATTCCTATATGGGAACAAGTATGCGGCAACAGGAGGAATCCGAGGAAACGTCAACATCGAAACGAAGGGAATCAGGGAGGCAGTCATTTTTTCCGTCAAGGCAGTATTACACTGTATGTCTATTGAGGTACCAGTGATACACGCGAGTTGACTACAGTATTGGATGCTTTTCAGGATGACAGAGAACGATTCAACTTTATACTTACTTGCATCTGCATTAAAAGATAACAGAGAGTGGATGGGATGATTGATTGAGATAGAGCTGTAACGAGGTACGATTTAATGCTTGACTGATGCATTCTACAGAAGGAGAAGTTGCTGCATGTCAGTTTCTTTCCAGTGTTCTATCCTGATGCATCAGTCGCGTGACATAGCTTGCTTTCTACTCATATACAGCCATGTGTTCTGTATGTGGTTTAAATCACTGTCTACTTGCGATCGTTAACAGCAAAGCTGTCGGTCATCAGAGGACTTCCATATCATGTATGATGAAACTTGACACATTCCTCTAAACAAACTTTGATTTATGCAAGCCCCCCCCCCCCCCCCTGTCACATCTTTGGTGTAAAATCGAGACTTCAACGTCATAACAAAGTTAGTGATAGGAGCTTGTGAAGCGCTGCAATCCCCGTGTACACATTTGCCCACCAGATGTGCTGCATACGAAGTTAGTGACGGAATGACTTGTAATTTTCACATGTCAGAGGCTGCTGCTATGCATTTATCTGTTTCCTTGAAGGAGGTATCCCCCGCTACTGACGATGATGCAGGCATCATATAATTTCTGAACAGTGGTCGGATGTGAACAATTGGACACTATATGACTCTGGAAAGCTGTATTGTGCTCTATCATACAGAGCAAATGTTTTTTTCGTTTTACGGTTCGATGACATAGCTTATCCTAGAGAAACCAGGCAGAAGGCCATATGTCATGCGCTTGAAATATATTTCTTACATTGGAATATTAGCAGCGCTAAATTCCATATGACTGATAGGTTGGAGACGCAGGCGATCTAACATTATAGCCCGTTTTAAGTGCAGAACGTTGTAGCCTTCGGAGTGCATGTGTTTATGTTCTCTCTTACCGATACCTTCCAGGTACCGATCCTAGACTGTAGCACAATACTTTAGAGTTGATAGCTTGGTTGATTTAGGTAAAAATGTGTCGATCTCCATCTGTCTCGATCTCCATCACACATAAAAATCTATCGTCTATTGTTGTTCTTAGTGGTCTGCTATTACATCACAACACTGTTACTGTACATTGATAAGGAGTGTTAAGCTGCTCGACATGGGCGCACCTCGAGAAATCTCAAGGGTCAGTGAGGAGTCGGAAAGCTCAATTCATTCAAGAGACGTGGAGTGTAGCGGTCTTATTCTGGACGGTTGCAGATTAATTTGGTAATGGTGTTCCATGGTTGGTTGGTCAATGACAGTGTGAGGAGGGTCCTTCACTCTCTAATTTTACCCTAAGACGCATAGAGCTAGATATATTGTAGATTAATCATTATGCTCAAGGTGTTAAAAGTATGTGGAGCGCTGTCTGGTATACTTTGATGATTTATGTGTTCGAGAATTAACACTCAATGGATGTACTGCACAACTGCATAACTACGTTTGCATTGATACTCCCAGAGTGGAGAAGGGTTGGTTTAGCTGTGATTCTGAAATTGGGGAGACATGTTGTCACATCAATGGCCGGTGTTGAAGTTACTGTAAAATTGGTAAAATTTTTCGCGCTATCAACTGTGATGCTTATTATTAGGGTTCATCGCTGGTGTCTTTCCCACCCCATCCATGGATTGGCGCGCACTTGGCTACCACATAATGATTGACTGACAGCGCTTGTCTGAGTTGGGGAATGAGTTTTGTGGATGGCTGACACCTTCTGAGGGCTGCTAGCAGCGAAACAGAGCTCGCGTACATGACTCAGTATGAGGAATCAGTCGAAATGTAATGTACAGTTATAAGCCATTCCGTCAGTGTGAAAAGTGAGTCTAAATGTAGAGCTTATGAATGACCTTCGGACTGTAGTTTGGTGACTCTGCACAAAGCGAGCAAACTCTTCCGGTTTCCTTATGTTGCAAGTGCCTTTTATTTAAAATCAGCCAATGTGTGGTGTGTTATGGTATCCGCTGTAAGACACAGGAGACAGAAACAGCAGCAGTTTGAGGTGTAAATTCGGAGAGGGACTGTGTATACTGTTAGGAATGCTTGAATGGTTGCAAACTGCGCTATCTGGGGAGTCTTGTGAAATTTCTTTCTCCGTGCTGGAGCCCCACCGTAGCTAGATGAAGGTAGTGGAACTTCTATACTTAATTTTTCTCTATTTGGGGGTAGAGAATAACGATGATAGCATGTTGGGGGCGATAGATTTGAATTGATGCGGATCTGTAGTACTTGTATGTAGTTTGGGAATGCACCACAACGCGCGCATTTCCATCGAATGGTCAAAACATGCTCCTGTCGCACTAACTCAGGTCGTTCTGTTTGTACACTGGTTGCAGAAGGTGGTGGGTACGGTTTTCTCCGACTACCGCTCAGTTCCGACTTACAATGGTATGAACACATGCGCGAAGCTGTATAAATGGGCGCAGATGCAGGATGTGTAGGAACTGGCTAAAACCAGGTTCTAATTTTACTGTAGCAGACAGGTTCAAGGAAGGTGACTCGTTGCGAGATATGAGAGTGCCGGAAATATGACTGAGTAGTAGTTGTAATCATTAAAGGAATGGTCAATAGGATCCAACGCAGGTATGTGCTTGAATGGAAAGAGCTGTTTCCAAATCCCAGACATCATTTCTAGCGGATAGCATAACACTAGAGATCTGAGAAGCTAGTGTACATTTTCTTATGACCTCAATCGGCACATCATCTACTACTATTGTTTGTGTTCCTTCTCAATCAGTCATCGTCTATAATTCACTGTGTGTATCGCAGAACGTCTGATATGGACTCAAGATAGAATGCGCTACAAATACTATAGAATTATCGGTTTGAGGGAGTGGCAAATACCGCTTACATACCACGTTCCTTAGCCAAATCACTTCCAAAATGCGGTAATTTTATCACGAGGTTGCATCGTTGTCTGCTAATAGACATTCCTACGATCACCATCACGGTATTTGTCTGGAAAAAACCACTTCATTCAGAGGTGATGCCGTACCTCGATTTGTAAAGCGGGTATAGCTTTTAACATGGATACTTGTGTACACTTGTAAAACCAAGATAGCTTGTGACAGTAAGATGCAGTAGTTTTTGCGATTGTTTTTTTTTCAACATCTGGTCGATTAAGTCTCTCTTTCTAAGACGCAGTGGTAGCACTGGCAGGAAGAAATGTAAAAGACATGCACACCCATCGTTGATTTTCGGTCAGTATTATTTCCTATCGTAGGCAATCAGCTATTGACGAAGTATTATACTTAGTAGTTGTGGTGGGTGTATGATATGTTCGCATTTGAGCATCAGGTTTATAAGGTATGTGTTTGTGGAATGGAAATGACCTAAGACTTAATATGTGTTGGGCGGCTTTCGTGATCAAGTGGAAATTTGAGAAGATTATGTATGGAGAGGCGTTTGCACTGGACCGTTATTCTTTCCCGTGTAGATTGTTCTGTTGACTGCTTCTGCGGGTGGAAATATGATTTTTGTCTGTTTGTTTCTAGTTACTCAGCGATCTAGAGCATGCTTCACCTAGGTAAAGTTTCGAGTTTGTATTGAAAAAATTCCCAGTCCACATCTTCGGAATTACGTTGCGTGAACGATCGGAAGGATACTTCTGTGTGTGTAAACCATGAGAAAATATATTTGTTCTCGTAATCCCAGAGTCTGGAGATGGGTGTAGAAAAAAGCAAGCAGGGAAGCAGGTCCGTACCAGAAACAATAAGCGTTTGTGTCTAGGGGGAAACAGGCCAGTCTTTGCACAACAGCCCTGAGAATGACTTCAATTAATCGACTGATGGCTTTCTCATGTGAAAGGGATGATTTTGTATGGTGGAGGATATGAATTGTATGTTTACTTCGTGGACACTGTATGTTGTGATATATTGCTCAGTTGAAGATCGCTTTCACGCACTAATATTCAAGCTCCTGGCCCCAGTGCAAGAACAGTGTAATTGAGTAGGTGTCTTTCCGTGTTTGACGATATGTATGGCACTTTGCGAGGTTTAATTGTCGGTGCAATATGGCGATCAGTGTAAAATAGCTTTTTCTGCTGCTGTATGTAGAAAGATAGAAAAGGCGGATGGTGCTTCCCTAGGACTGAGCAGCACTGTGACATATAATCGGCGTGAGTGTAGGCATATGATAATTTTTTCTGGTACTGTACAGATATAACAGATAATTGGACTGTTTGTGTAAAATGTGTTTGTATTAGAATGAGATTTTCACTCTGCAGCGGAGTGTGCACTGATATGAAACTTCCTGGCAGATTAAAACTGTGTGCCTGACCGAGACTTGAACTCGGGACCTTTGCCTTTCGCGGGCAAGTGCTCTACCATTTGAGCTACTGAAGCACGACTCATACCTGGTCTCACAGCTTTACTTCTGCCAGTACACTATACAATTTCCGCGAGATCCACTCAGTTCATGTAGAGCACTTGCCCACGAAAGGCAAAGGTCCCGAGTTTGAGTGTTGGTCGGGCACACAGTTTTAATCTGCCAGGAAGTTTGGTGTATATATTACATTGTAATGTTACTGTGGCTTATGTTGTGTAGAATGTGTATATATTGCATTGTAAAGTTACTGTGGCTTATGTTGGGACATGACTAGAGAGGATGATGAATGTCCTATCGTGAGGGACATATAGATTCAGCACATTGATAACTGGGAGAGAATTTTTACATGGAAAATTCTGTGCCCTATATATACTAAGATTCATTCAGCAACCATTGTCGTCAAGAGGAGATATTACCTGTACATGGACTGATGTCAGACTGTAGCAGCAATAGTAATAATTAATTGTAGTTACACTGGTAAACATGTTCTTGGCTTCCAAGATCCTTGTGAGTCTCGTATGTATCTGATGATCTGTAAACAACTTTGTGGGTGTAACTGTCTATGCAATTTAGCAATAGTCCCAGAAAGAAAAGATGGATGGTGCTTCGATACCAACGACAACAGTAATTAGGCGGATAAATTCGATAAGAGCCGTTCATAATGCTCAGTTCATTCACATCCTTTGTGCTGGGATATAGGAGCCTCCACGTAGTGGTGAGAACATTTGCGTATGTTGAGAGCAGGAAGGGTAGCATGTGATGGTGTGGGTACTGCTTTAGGTCCACGAGGAAGACTGCATTCGACGTTTTTCTGCGTTATTTTCATAATCAGGTTCTGTTAGGACAGTAATTTTTGTGTATACAAGCTGAGACATCAAGAAAGCGAGTGTTAAATTTTTTTTTTTTGACACTATACAATTTCCGCGAGATCCACTCAGTTCATGTTTTTACATAGTCTCGTGACATGAGTATAAGATTGAGAACATTGTTAGATTGATTTGCGAAGGTTTGTAGCTACTCTGTCATCAGCAGTAAAGACAAGTGCTGCCCAGAGATGACTAGATGACTTGCATATGGGGGGCTGCGCCTTGGAATCCTGTGAGGTCAGTATAACAGTGGCTGAATACCTGAAAATAGATACAACTTTCACCTGCGTTCAGCAGTGGCTCGCGGCTGCGCTCCTGCCAGACCACGTCAGCACCTGTGTCTAGATGAACACGTATTTCGATAAGAATTTCTCAGAAATCAAGTATGAAAGGGATGGCCCACCTCAAGCGTGTGGGCATCTGTGCATGGTTTGACAGCTGACGACCGTGTCACTTCCCATTCCAGTGGACAGGTTGTGGGGAGTGCTGCTTGCATACATTGATTGCATTATTTTATGAGCGGGCCTGTAGGCTGTGCCATTCGCTATTTGGACAGTTTACGACTGCAGAGCGTGTCTACACATCACTGCGCTGCATTATTTAGGAGCAGTCTGTAGGTCTCTAGTTAAATTATTTCGAAAAATTAGGAGTTGTTTGCGTGTCTGCGGACTGTGTATTGTGACTCCAAGCACATCAGGGCGAGTGTTTTGTGTCAGTGTGATAAATATACTCCATCCCTAAATAAAATGTTCCAATATAAATAGAGTGCACTCATTCCTCACTCTCCCTAGCAGCCCAATGCAGCCTGAGTCATTTTAACGCCATTTTCCCCCTACAGACCACCATCTGGGATTAGGTCACAGGAGGGATGACAGTACCTTCTGGTGGCAGTAATGTGTACTAGGTGAGTTGGAGTCTAGACGTTGTTGGATCATTGCTTGCAAAACAAAAACTTATGTCCATCATAGGCAGAGTCGTTCTCCCGCCATTTCCTCCCACCATCTTGGATGATGTCATGTGCTTTCCACGTTAGTACACATTAGTGCATGTTAGTACACATTATTACACGTTAGTGCATGTTAGTGTACATTAGCCTCACAACATGGGTTGGTAAGGGAACGTGGAGGTCGTTGAGGATCGTGGTGGAGACTTTCACTATTTCAAGTCCAGGTGGACATGGGATTCGCTAAAATTCATTCCAAGTCCACGGTAGCGCTGTCTGGTGGTGTCAATATGTACTATACCTTGTAGTGAATACAATCTATGCCACCATCTTGAATAATGGTAGTTGTGTCATCAGATGACGTCACTACGACAGCACCCTCTGGTGCCGGTACTGTGTCCTAAGTCAGTTGTAGTCTGGAGCTATTGGTGAAGAAAATGTATGCTGCCATTTTCGATTATGTCACAGATGAGAACGCCCTCTGGTGGTGGCGCTGTGTACTAAGTCAGTTGTAGTCTGGAACTTGTGGTGAACACTCTGTGTGGCTGTACTGCATGAAAATGATTAAATAAAAACTTATGTCCAAGTCCTTTCCCCACGAATCATTAGGAGGAGGTGGCGGTTGGGTGACTGAGGTTAGTACAGATGTCCTTTCTTTCGCATCATTTCCTTATCTTAGTACAGATGTGCGAATTGACCTTTGTTTACCGCCAAAATTCTAACTTGGTGCCAGTTCATAGGAAGAAGTGGCAGTCGGGTGACTTAGGTTAGTGGAGGTATCCCAAGTGGCCTACCTTTCCGCGATTTTCTTTGTTTGTTAGAGATAACCGTGGTGTGATGCATTATCCTGCTGGAATTTGAACTTCCCACCATTTTTCTGCAGGAGGGGAAGGCGTTACGTGGGTGGAGGTAGCCCAATTGACCTTCTTCCAGCCAAAATTCAAACTTACTGCGAAAATCAGCCATCTTGACTGATGTCATGGCCGTCATCTTGGATGAAATCATGTGTGGTAGCCAAGTCTATAGAATGCCAACTTGGATGACGTTATCGCCGCCATCCTGGACATATGTGGTAACAATGCAGAGTGGGCCAGAAACTTCTTTGTCCCAATACTCACGATGTGGATGGTATCCATGGCTGTGCAGAATACACATCATGCTTGTTTCAGGATTTCCCCTCTGACTCGCCATTTCATGAATACTTGCACGAGGATTTATTGCAGTGGCCACAAGAACAGCTACTTCTGCTGCTTCAGGTGCTATGCCTCTGCTCCAGATCCATTTGTGGAGACAACTATCCCAGCCTGTGAATCCTTCTAACAGTATTCATGGAAATGGGATGGCTCAGATGATGTTTACTAGGGTACCGCTGGGCATATACCTGTGCCGCACATGTGCCACTTGGTGACATTCTTTATACAGGAATATTATGTCAACTATTTCCTCATTTGTGAATACCATATCGAATGTCTAGAACAGATGGACAGGTAAATTAATATCACGATTACAACAGCGACACCAATTACAGTGTACTGTACACTGCTGCCATGTACCTGTTTGTACTTCTACACAGAACAACTTGATCCATAGTGAGCCATTTCCACACACGGCACCCACCAATTGTAGCCCATTCCTATATGCAACTGCAGAGGCAAAGGGTTGACCTGGGCGGTGTAATGGGTCGGCGTACACCTGACGGTACTGTCCCTTAGTCTGTATGTAGATAAATAGAATACGCACGTGGGACTCCATTATGCACATATCAATGTTTGTGGCAGGAATCCCTATTATTACTTTCAGCCCTCGTGATAACAGCGGAAGTAAGAATACATCAATCACTTCGCGATTAAGAGAAACATGTGGATCATGCTTGCATAGCGATAAGTGCAATGTTGATGCGTCTCATTCATTTCACGCATCAAACTTCATGTTCCAATTTCTCGGGATGTAACTGACGTATTGCGATGCAACCAATGCCGTTATTATTGTGATTTCTCATGTTATTCGGTGCATATGCAATAATATGGGGTGTGCATTTAAAAAAACGTCAGTTAGTGTTGAAACCAATATTTGCTTATGGTTTAGGATATTAAATGGTGAGACCTTAACTTTTCCCGTCGAATTGAATGTTCAAATAATTTACGGGTTTGCTGCCGGGTGACGTCGTCGACCACCGCCGATATTTCGGCAGGAGTACACCCTGCCATTCTCAGGGCACGACTGCAAGGAGGAAGCAATGTGCAAGGGAATTTAATACCTCGGTACACAGAAGAGAAACAAGGAAGATACCACACACAGAACAAGTAACCGCATAGTCAACACACAACCAAAGATTACCAACATCAGAAATATCGATAGTGACTATTAATAAACAGGTGAGGTAGCCCTAATTCTGTTCCTCTGTTTTCTGACGAGAGACAGAGCCGGATTCCAAGCAGCATTTAGACAAAATCCACCACCTCTGTTCATAAGGTTGCTTGATAGTTTGATTTCAACAGCTTCCTTAATGACACTATCCCAACAGCTGGACGTGCAAGCCAGAATCTCCGTGTTGTTGTATTCCATAGGATGACCGATGTCAAGGCAATATTCTGCTATAGCGGATTTTCTCGGCTGTTGTAAGCGTGTGTGACGCTTATGTTCACTACACCGGTCTTCCACAGTCCTGATTGTCTGACCAATATATGACATGCCACGACTCCAAGGAATACGATAGACACCAGCATTACGCAAACCAAGATCACCTTTTACGGATGCCAACAGGGCCTTAATCTTAGAAGGTGGTCGAAAAACACATTTCACATCATATTTCCGCAAAATACGGCCAATTCTGTTAGAAATGCTTCCTGCGTAAGGCAAAAAGGCCGTAGACTTAGGTGCCACTTCGTTGCTATCGTCACTCACCCGTTGCAAAGAAGGCTGATAGCGCAACGCACGTTTGGTCTACCTTTCACTATAACCATTCTGACGAAAGGTGACTTCGAGATGTGATAGCTCAGCTGCCAAACTTTCAGGGTCTGAGTTAACGTCAGCCCTGTGAACCAAGGTACGAAGTACTCCTTCATCCAGCTCATGGTGTTTATTTTCGTTAACCTTTGCCGTACATTCGTACCCTTCAAAGCCATTTGTCAGTATCTATGTCGCATCCGAAATATTGACGGTAAAAATTTTAGGTGGGATACCCTGTATTTGTCATAACTGTGACCTTCCAGCGTATAAAGGAAGAAATGCAACAACTTATTTTCAAGGCTTTGGTATTATTATCTGCTGTCTACGGTCTGCAGCCTACCACAGTATAAAGTCACAGCTGCAAATCTGAAACTGAGTGCCGTCTGTACAGTGTCTAGGTCTTAACTTTAATACATAGCACATTAGTTAGACTTATTTTCGTTTCACTTTAAGATCATAATCAGCATATCAGACACTATTATGGGACCAGTTAATTTGGTAATTAAATGTGCTGCACAGTTAGGTGCCTATCTTAAACATTATTGACGATGGTTGATTTCTGGATTTCGTTCGTGGACGAATGCATTTTTCTGAGCACAATATCGCTTGCTGGGAATAGCCGCAGGACGAACAGAGATATTTTGCCTTACCAGCTGACGAAAGCGGTTACAAGTTCCAGTGGGGATGGCGGCACTCCTGCACTGGAATGACGTCGGTCGCACATTTTAAAAGCAACAGGGGGCTCGCTAGATGCAGGGGTGTGAGCAGGTATTGCCTCTGGCGCAGTATGAGGTCTGCATTAGCACGGCGCCTTTCGGGCGGCCGGGGCAATGCGAATTTGTCAGTCGGAGCCTGGGACGGCTCGCAAAGCGTCGCCAGCGAAATTTTATGGTCTGATCACAGGGCGAACATTCCTGAAGTGAAACGGCGACGCCACGACCTGTCCCCATAGCCGGACTTTAGAGAAAAAACTGTGATAAAAGAGAAGTGAACGCAGGTTAGAGTGGACGTGGGGAGCTGTGTGGCCTGCTAGAAGAATCTTTAGCATAGCGTCTGAGCGGTGGAAAAACTTCCTGTTTTGAAGAGCGCGCTGCAGCGCGTTGTGTGAAGCAGCCGCCTTCCGTTTCTGGCGGTGGCGCCGCTGTGGCAGTCGCAGCTTCGGTGTCTCCCTCTGGTGGGAAAGGGGAAAGGTTGCCTGTTCACGTGCATTTAAGCGGCACTATGAACCTGGTCATTTGGTCGGCCGGGTCACTGTGGGGCAGTCAGTGTCTGTCTGTCGTCTGGAGTGCCAGTATGTCTGTCGTTCAGATCGACCCTTAATGGCGGTTGGATCGATCGGTTGGTCGGTCGCGCACTGAGGCACGAGATGCCTTGTCCGTCTTGAGCGTCGGCGCATGTGAGGTCGCCACGTCAATCCAGTGGGCCGCGCCGTATAGCGAGGGGTAGTGGCTTCGCGGCCGACACGAGAGCAACAGGAGTCAACCCACGACATCGGTCTCGCTGGTGCAAGCTGCGACGTCGTGAGGCGGGAGATCGGCGCGCCTTCCTGCGTCCGTTGAAGCGGCTGGCAACGGACGGTTCGGGAGAGCATTTTGGGGGTTCTGCACCAGGTCTTCGTCAGACATCGCAGTTTACTAGAAGTTAAGTGATTCGTGATATGTTTCATTTATTTGTTAAATTCCACTTGCTTTCTCGGTCAGTCTCTCGTCCCAAGCTTGCTCGTCTGTCTCTCGTCCGCATTTGTTTGGCAGTGTCTGTCTCGGATATTTGCAGTATTAAAAAAAGGGTTGCAGGAAAGATATCGGAGGAAAAATACATCTAGATATTATTGGGAACAATTGAATAGAATGTATCAAAGGAAAAATTAATGTTAATACCTATGTGCTAATGGATTCCGATAGGGTTAATGAAGCCATTCTGCAGGAAGCTGACCAGAGGGCACTAGACGCATTTTTCGTGCTATGTGTCTGTGACAGCTATTCCGGACCAGCGAGCAGAAACAGTGGCTCACGCCATAGTACTGCTGCCAACAACTGGAAGAACTTCTACCTTCACCTGGAAGTTCCTCATTTCCATTCGGAAGTTTAACACTGCTGATCCGAGTGACTTCACCTGTCCCCCACCCGCGCCACTTAATGCCCAGTGTGGTGGTTTTAATTCTACTTTATCGAGTACATTTCTACTCGCCACGGATACCTGAGACCCGATATCCAATAAAAATTTGCATGGTCTGCCCCTCACCAAGCGGGTCAGAAAAAAGTCTGCCACTGATTCTGCACTAGCATTCATCCTTACCGGGAGTGTTGCACAGTGGACAAACAACCCCCTGCCCCGTTTAACTGAGGGGGGTGAGGCCCACCTTGCGGTTTCCTATCGTGTTTCTGCCAGGACCCATTGCAATTACGCTCACGATGACCCCAATGTCTTCATTCCCTTCACTGCACTTCCTTGCAATGGCGTCTAATGTGTTCCATCCGACCACATCTGTAGCATTTTATTTCTGCATTAAACACTGCTTTCCTGTCCCACGTCTTTGTTACTGCTTCAACTTCCTCTAACGCCACAGCAATTCCGACTGCCTCATTAAGAGTCTTAGGGAATTCTATCCTAATCTTGTGGGAGGTTTCGCGTTGCATTCCCTGCAAAAATGCGTCTAGTGCCCTCTGCTCAGCTTCCTGCAGAATGGCTTCATTAACCCTATCGGAATCCATTAGCACATAGGTATTAACATTAATTTTTCCTTTTGATACATTCTATTCAATTGTTCCCAATAATATCTAGATGTATTTTTCCTCCGATATCTTTCCTGCAACCCTTTTTTGAATACTGCAAATATCCGAGCATCCCCTAATTCTTCATGGCATGGAACGTAAGCTCTGGCATCCCCAGTTGCTTTCAACTTAGCCACATGCAAAAGAGTTTCTGCACCCCAATTTCCCAATTTAGCGGCCAAGGTAAGGTTCTCAAAAAAAATCATAACATCCTCCCCAGCTTTTCCCGAGAAAGGGGTGACCAAAGACGCAGCGATAGTGTCAAGAATTACTGCATTAACAGGAAACCGTTGCTTGGTCGCTTCTTTAGACTGAGCAAGCTCTACCTCTAATTCCGACACTCACTCAAGTAGCTGCTGAATAGCCACCTCGGCTGACACAGACAGCTCCATCACTACCAGCTATCGAATCAAGACTACAGTAAGCCCAGAAAGGACAGGAAGGGAAGATGGACTATTCTACAGGTTCACCAAACGAAAAATTGACACTTGTCATGTTTCAGGAGTTCCTGATCCATTGTTGCACTTTTCAGGTGCCACATATCCTCGTCGATTACCAGCCACAATTTCCTCCAAATCTAGGGAGAAGACCACTACTGTCACCAATTGTAACAGGAGTGTGTGATGCGCATATTGCCTGACTGACACCACTTGTAATAGGATGACCGGAGCAGGTGACGTGGTCGGGGTTATAGGGCGTGGCTAGGTAGAAGAAGGTGGCTGTTTACAGGTTTATAGCAATCTTCCTATTTATTGTTGGTTCTCCCAATACATTTTCCGGTAGCTCAGCCCCACCACTCGTGTTGTGGTGGAGACGTGCTGATGCATGCAGCCTGGGGATTGCGACGCCATGTTCGGTCAGCGTCTGCGCAGGCGGTAGGAGGTTAGCAGCATGAGGTCCGGCCAGGCTTGCCCCCTGCAGACGCGGCAGCTCATGACGACGCCGGGAGTCGCCGGTGCAGCAGCGGGCAACGCCCTCCGCCGGCCGGTCCTCGGGGACAGCGTCACTGATGACGACGACGTAACAGCGACCGAACGCCCAATCGGTCGAACCGAATGCCGATGCCCATCTCTGATGCCCTTAAATAGTGCAACCGGTGCTGAATCCGCCGGTTACGCGGCGCCATGTTTATTAGAAGGTTCTTGAGAAGTTGGCTAATGGAACCGCGCCACATGTGACCCACGCCTGCATAATTCTGCTAATGCTGCGTTCTGGCTGTTGATGGCTGTCAAGCACATACACACATATAGAGTATGAGCGATTTTAGCGGAGCAGTCTATGAATGGTGACGTCGCTGAGTAGTCAGGCACACAGTTTGATAAATAATTAGCCCTGGTTCGATTCCCATTGCTTCCAACATTTCTTTTGAAGTTTTGTTTTATTCATAGCAATGTTAAACTACTAATTATAAAATTTAAATATATTTAAGTAGTCCAATTTATACAGGACGATTAATGAAGATATTCAAATATTTTAATGTTGTTCTACAAGTAAAACTAAAGAAATATCAATACAAACATAGGTCCAGAAATATTTATTTACGGAGTTACAGCTAATAAAAGATTCTGCCTGAAATTTAGCAGCTTCGGTAATATGAAGCCATCGCAAAACTGTACGACGTTAAAGTAAAGCACTGTTTCCATTTATTTTGTTATTATTGATCTGGTGAATCTAATAAAACATGTCCAAGACGTGTGTGTGCAGTAGTTTTCCAGAACATCCCTAGAAGCAAAGACATAATTTCGTAAAATTTTTAGTATATTTACTTGGTTCAAATGGCTCTAAGCTATATGGGCCTTAACATCTGAGGTCATCAGTCCCCTAAACGTATAACTACTTAAGCCAAACTAACCTAAGGACATCACACACATCCATACCGGAGGCAGGATTCGAACCTGCGACCGTAGGAGCAGTGCGGTTCTGGACTGAAGCGCCTAGAACCGCTCGGTCACAACGACCGGCTAATTTATTAACTACGTGACCCAATTTGTCTTTTAAATTCCAGACAATTGCACAAAATTTTCTACAGAAGTTGTAGAGAATTTAATTTTGGAAAAAAATGATGGTAATAACATTAATTGAAACTGTATGAGTGTGTCCGATAATCTGCTTTTATTAATACCATAGCACACGTGAATTCATGTTAAACCGGAAAAAACAAAGTTCAGTGTTAAGGAAGTTGTACACTGTACATACAATTTCACAATACATTCACAATAAATGTTCAAACATGTCTCCACCAAGTCCAATGCATTTAGCTGCATGTGTATGAACACATTTTGTTGCTCGTTTCAGTTTCAAGGGTTGTTCTTAATTTCGTCTACTGCATTCATAACGCGAGCAAGTAATGCCTCACGTGTACTGACTTTGTCCTCATAAACTACGTATTTCATTCATCCCCATACAGGAAAATCAATTGCTGTTAAATCGGGCGATCTGGGTGGCCACAGACGTGTAGCACCACGACCAATCCATTTCTGGGGAAAATGTTCATTTGAATTTGTAATAACGGCGTTGGTGAAATGTGGAGGCGTGGCATCATGTTGAAAATACATTTGCAATCGCGTAGCACGTGGAACATCTTCGAGCAATCGGGGTATTTCTTCTTGAAGGAACAGTAAGTACGTCTCGCCAGTTAGACGTCCTGGGAAATGAGTGGTCCAATAAAGTGTGTGTTTATTATACAACACAAAATATTTGTGCTAAATCTTCGTTGAACCATTATGGATCGTGAGACGACGGTTGACATGAACATCTTGAGGCAATAATTTACCAACAGCCTTGTAGAAGTTTATTTTACTTTATGAACTTCTATGTGCTACCAGTTTCGGCATTACATTGGTGCCATCTTCAGGCCCCACTCGTCATAGTCGTAAAATCGCTATACACGGAAGGAGCCATATAACTGGATCCGTGAATCAATCGTCCTGCAACAGCTCTTGGTGGCCAGGTGACACTGTCTGTTGCAGGATGATTGATTCACGGCTCCGGTTATATGTCTCCTTCCGTGTATAGCGATTTTGCGACTATGACGAGTGGGGCCTGAAGATGGCACCAATGTAATGCCGAAAATGGTAGCACAAAGAAGTTCATAAAGTAAAATAAACTTCTACAAATCATACGGCTGTTGGTAAGTTATTGCATCAAGAAGTTTATGCTAAATGGCTGCTGGAAACTGCGTTGCACTGTTGCATGTGGGTTTGCTTCAGACCATACGTGCTCGTTATATAAATTGTTTATCTCATCTCGAGTAAACTGTGCCTCATCGATAAATAAAATGTAATTGCGTAACTGCCGACAACTATTTAACCAGTTGCACAACTCCAAGCGAAGGGCAGGATTTCCCGGATGTAAATGATGCACTTTTTGCTTATGGTAAGGATATAGATTTTACTTCAGTGTACGCCATACCTTAGAATGTGAAATGCCTAATCGTTGAGAAATACGTCGTATACTGGTACCAGGGCTACGGTGAAGAGCATCCATAATATCCTCATCATAGTCTTCACGTATCGAGCGCTCGTTCTTATTATGAACGCTGGGTAGAGAACCTGTCTTCCTTAACATTCGAAATACTCCACTAATTGTTCGTGCATTCGAAATCCTCCGAGTTGGACAATGTACGCGATATTCGTTAACTGCAGCCGTAGCATTACCATCACATTTGCCATAAATAAACACCATGTCGGCGTATTCCTCTGTCGTAAATTTGAGAGGCACCTATTTCATAAGTTATCTACGACATCAGTTACTATGTGGTTTCACTTAAATACACTGTTGTTATTATGTTATTTCACTGGAGAATACAGAAAACTAACTCGTTTCAAGGTTAGGAAACGACTGAAACAACTCACTTATTGTTGCCAGCAATGACATAAACGTTTCTACATTCTTAATGGAAAGTAAACCAATTTACTTTTATAATCTTCGCTTCTCTGGATGTTCTGGAAAACTACTGCAGATACACGTCTGGGACATGTTTTATTAGATTCACCAGACCAATAAGAACAAAATAAATGGAAATCGTGCTTTACTTTAACGTCGTACAGTTTTGCGATGAGGTCATATTAGCGAAGTTGCTAAGTTTCAGGCAAAATCTTTTACTAGCCGTAACTCAGTAACTAATCATCTGTGGAATTATGTTTATATGAACTTTTTTCTTTAGTTTTACTTGTAGAATAACATATTAAAATATTTACATATCTTCGTTAATGACCCTATATATATATATATATATATATATATATATATATATAAAATCAATATATTAAATATATTTACGATTACTACTCTTGTAAGTCAAAAGACTATAGGCCACCACATTGTTGCACAATGGTAAAATTATACACGAGCCACTGCATGACGGGGAGTTTCTGCAGCGCCCGTAGTGTCAAAGCTCCTATGTGAATCTACATCTACATGGATACTCCGGAAATCAAACTTAAGTGCGTGGCAGGGGGTTCCATGAACCACCATCACAACAAATCTCCGTTATTCCACTCCCGAAGAGCACGCGGCAGTAACGAACTGCTACATCTTTCCGTGCGAGCTCTGATTTGTTATGATGATCGTTTCTCCCTATGTAGGTTGGCTTCAACAAAATATTTTCACATTCGGAGGAGAAGGTTGGTGATTCAAATTTGGTGAAAAGATTTCGCCTTAACGAGAAACAGCTTTACTTTAATGGTGTCCATCCCAAATCCTGTAGCATGTCAGTTACACCCTTCGAGATAATACAAAATGTGCTACTCTGTTTGAACTTTCTCGACGTACTCCTTTAATCATATCTGGTAAGTATCCCAGATCGCGCTGCAATTCTCCAAAAGAGGACGGACAAGCGTAGTTAGGCAGTATCTTTAATACATCTGTTACATTTTCTAAGTGTTCTGCCAATAAAACGCAGTCTTTGGTTTTCCTTCCCTCCTCCCCCCCCCCCCCCCTCTCTCTCACACACACAATCATACTACTTCACATACAGAAACTCTTCTATGGAACAGGAGTTGTCAAACAGGTATGACTAAGTTTGAAGCTTGTTTTATTACACGTTAAATTCGTTACATGGCTGGGTTAGATGGCCAAAGACTTTGATGGCCGAGAACTTCTTTGTGTGCCACAGTAAGACCGACGACAAAAAAATCGTAACACCAAGAAGGAGTTGTGCGACATAAACGAAAGTTGGTAGTCGTGTTTCTACATGTAAGAGATGACATCTGTTCACATTTCGTGGCGGTCGCGTAAGAGTAACGTCAATAGCGCCACTACAGGGATGCAAATCAGGTATGTTTTGAATGCATGCTACAACGGTCGTGAACGTTAGTTATCTTTGAGATTGGACATCGTGAGTTGATGTTAGTCAAGAATGCCTTTAAGGTGGCAAAGAAGCCAATATAATAACTCAATGAGTTTGAACTAGGTTGTCTAATAGGGCTTCGAGAAGCTGGATGTTTCTTCTGCCATACTGCGGAAAGACTCGGCAGGTACATGGTTTCTGGCAGCGATGGTCACGGGAATGTACGGTCGCAAGAAGACCGTGCTTTAGACGGTCTGGTGACACTACCGAGAGGGAAAACATCGCATTCGACGTATGGCTCTGGCGAATCGTTCTGCATCTGCAGCAGCAATTTGAGCAGCAGCTAGCGCCGTAGTCATACAAGAACTTTTACCAATCGCTTATGTAAAGGACAGTTCCGAGCCAGATGCCCCGTAGCGTGCATTCCCCTGATCCCGAACGACCACAATTTGCGACTTACAGTGATCCTACTTGTTGGACTGCCATTCATGAACAGCATTCCAAGGGGGTTTTCCAACGCTCGCCCACGTACCACTGTTGTAGCCCAAAATGGAACTCCATCCCACAGACTGACGTCCGGCACATGTACAACACAATGCGTGCACTTTTGTATGTTATCATCCAACATTCTGGCAGTTACACTAGTTATTAATGTACCAGTAGTTCACATTAGCTATGGCTCATCTCGCAATTTGTATTCCCGGAATTTCATTAGTCTACATTAATTATTCTTTCGTGTTACGATTTTTTTTCCCGTCAGTATATTATACTCGTTTTCATGAATGTCACTGTAGTTTTCAAACTGTGAATGACTGGTGACAATAAACTTCATAGGTGAGTAATTACACTTCGAGGATTTTGTCTACATGCCTAACTGTTAAAGGGCTGTCTACTAATGGTTCCAGACTCGTCACAACGTATTACCCTTATTGCAAGCTTCCTCAATGACGAGCTACCTCAGAATATGATGCCACAAGACATTAGTGAATGAGAACAGGAAACGTAAGTCAACTTTTTTGTATTATCATCCACAATCTGATATTGCTCACGAAAAAGTTTGCAAAGTTTAGAGATTTAAGAAAATCCGTAACACGTGACTTCCATTTCAGCTTCTTATCAGTATAAACACTTAAGAATTTGGAATGTTGTGTTCATTTAATGATTTACCATGATGCATTATTTCTAATGCTCCTGTCAGGCCATGTGCAGTAATGAATTACATGTATTCTGTTTTACCTATATTCACTAAAATATGGCAGTATGCTGTCGGGGAGACACCACAGTAGTTTGTATATTCAAATTGTCTGAGTAACACACTCTAAACCACAATATAACTTATTTTCAATTATCGTTTTCAGCTAGTGCGCCATCCTCGGATCTAAAAATTAATATTAAAAATTAAAATTAGCTATATACTACAATCTACACACATAAAAAAAGTTTTGCGTCACCTCGGTTCCGAGAGTTCCGGAACCTATACAGAAAATAGGAATAGAGATCAACATAAACATCATTTCCACCCTTTTTATTGCTCATGAAAACCACACATTGCATGTTGTACCACCATACAGCGAGATCGGAGGTGGTGGTCCAGACTGCTGTACACAGAAGTACCTCTAATACCCAGTAGCACGTCATCTTGCACTGATGCATGCCTGTATTCGTCGTGATATTCTATCCACAAGTTCATCAAGACACTGTTGGTCCAGGTTGTCCCTCTCCTGAACGGCGTACATCCCTGAGAATGGTTGGGTCACATCGTCCATAAACAGCCCTTTTCAATCTATCCCAGGCATTTTGGGTAGGGTTCATGTCTGGAGAACATATTGGCCACTCTAGTCGAGCGATGTCGTTATCCTCTACGAAGTCACTCACAAGATGTGCACGATGGGGGCACGAATTGTCATCTATGAAGACGAATGGCTCGCCAATATGCTGTCGATATGGTTGCACTATCGGTCGGAGGATGGCATTCATGTGTCGTATAGCTGTTACGGCGCCTTACATGACCACCAGCGGCGTACGTCGGCCCCAAATGATGCCATCCCAAAACAGCAGGGAACTTCCACCTTGCTGCACTCGCTGGACAGTGTGTCTAAGGCGTTCAGCCTGGCCGGGTTGCCTCCAAACACGTCTCCGACGATTGTCAGGTTGAAGGCATAAGCGACACTCATCGGTGAAGAGAACGTGATGCCAGTCCTGAGCGGTCCATTCGGATTGTTGTTGGGCTTATCTGTACCGTGCTGCATGATGTCGTGGTTGCAAAGATGGACCTCGCCGTGGACGAAGGGAGTGAAGCAGCACATCATACAGCCGACTGCGCACAGTTTCAGTCTTAACACGACGTCCTGTGGCTGCATGGAAAGCATTATTCTAAATAATGGCGAGCCATAATCCGTAGGTAGCGGTCATCTACTGCAATAGTAACCCTTGGGCGGCCTGAGCGAGGCATGTCATCGACAGTTCCTGTCTCTCTCTGTATGTCCTCCATGTTCCAACAACATCGCTTAGGTTCACTCCGAGACTCCTGGACACTTCCCTTGTTGAGAGCCCTTTCTGGCTCATCATGTGAAGGGAAATAAAAATCTGATAATCATGAGGAATTAGAACGCGAATGTATAGAACGGAACAGAAGAAAGGATTACTGTATAGTGTAGGATAGGCAGCAGAAGTGAGAGAGGAGAAAGAGTAATTGAGCCCTGAAAGAAATTTCAGATGGTGCTAGCGAATACCCTGTATCACAAGACGAGGAGGTGAACTAAGAAAAGGGCCGGAAACATGGGATGATTCCATGGTCAGACACAGAGTCGGAATTCAGGTATTGGATTGTAAGGCGTATCCAATAGAAGATACAGACTCGACACACAATTTGGTAAGGATTATATTCAGACTGAAGTTTGAGCCACTCATTCGGAAGAAAGAAAGCAGAAGGTTGCCTCGATAGTTCTGTAGTGGAAATTGATAAGACGCTTTTGGAGATCGCTAAGGATGTGGTACTCCTGTAAAGAATGTCCCACTAGGCAATTCAGTTCAAAAGGATTGGATATCTCTACGAAGGGCAATCGCAGATATTAGACTGTCGGACATCGATACAAGGTACGTACCTACGAAGAAACCCTGGGTTACCGAAGAAATACTGAAACTGGCCGACAGAAGAAGGAAGTTCATAAATGTTCAGGGGTAAACAGGAGTACAGCAACATAAATAATTTGACAATGAAATAAAGAGAAAGTGCAGGGCAGCTAAGGCAAAATGGTGACAGGAAAAATCTGAAGAAGCCGCAAAAGAAATTAACGTCAGAAGGACTGACTCAGCATATAGAAAAGTCAAAACAACTTCCTTGTAATTAAAAGCAAGGATTCATGGGAATTCCTTTGTTACACGCAGATAAAACAGCGAATAGGTGAAAAGAGTGCAATGAAGGCCTGTATTAGGAAGGAGGGGGGGGGGGGGCATCTCTTCTGACTTGATAGAATACAGACCTGAAGTCGATAAGGTTCAAATGGTTCAAATCGCTCTAGCACTATGGGACTTAACATCTGGGGTCATCAGTCCCCTAGAACTTAGAACTATTTCAACCTAACTAACCTAAGGACATCACACACATCCATGCCCGAGGCAGGATTCGAACCTGCGGCCATAGCGGTCGCGCGGTTCCAGACTGTGCTGCCTAGAACCGCTCGGCCACACCGGCCGTCCGAAGACAATAAGGGACACGTTTCAGCATTAGAATCAAAATTTAAACCAGCTCTGGAAGATTTGAGAGCAAATAAAGCAGCTGGGATAGAAAAACATTCCTTCGGAATTTCTAAAATTATTGTGGGAAATGGCGACGAACCGACTGTTTAGATTAGTGTGTAGACTCCTACGACACTGGTGACATACCATGAGACTTACCGAAAAACGTCGTCCACACATTCCCTAAGATAGCAAGGGCATATGGATGCGAAAACTATCGCACAATCAAGTTAACATTGCATGCATCCAAGCACCTGACAAGGGTAATGCACAGAAGAACGTGAAAGAAAACTGAGGTTATATTAGATGACGATCGGTATGTCTATAAAAAGGTACAGAGAACAAAACGGCAATTCTGACTTCGCTCTTAATACAGGAAGCAAGACAGAAGAAAAATCAGGATATGCCAACAGGATTTCTCGATGAAGCGTTTGACGATGTGAAATAGTGTAAGTTCCGAGAACTATGGAGGTAAGTTACAGGGTAAGACGGGTTATATACAATATTCATAAGGACGAGGAGGGAGAGAAAGATTGGAAGACCATGAACGTAATACTCGGATTCGAAAGGGTTTAAGCCAGCTTTCGCTCCTACTGATCGATCTGTACTCGGAAGAAGCAATGTCAGGAGGTTCAAGGGTGTGATTAAAATTAAGGGTGAAAAGATATCACTGACAAAATTCGCTGATCACATTGTTATTCTCAATGAAAGTGAAGAAGAATAACAGGATCAGTCGATTGTAATGAATAACGATTACAGATTATGGACTGAGGATAAATGAAAATAAGACAAAGAAATGAGACGCACCAAAAAATGTGAACAGTGGTAAACCTAACATAAAATTTATGATCACGAAGTAGACGAAGTTAAGGAGTTGTGCATAAATATCAGACTAGCACAGACAAAGGTGGAATTCCTATCGAAAACCAGTCCATTGGTATCAAACGTATGCTTTAATCTGAGTAAGTAATTACCGATAATATACGTTTGGAGCATGGCATTGCGTCGTAGTGAATCATGGACAGTGGGAAAACTGGGATAGAAGACAATCGAGTCTTTTGACATGTGATGCTCCAGATGAACGACGGATATCAGATGGACTCAGCGTCTCCGACTCCGTCGGTTCTCGGTGCTCGCGGACCACACGTCATCCGCTTCTCTCACCCCACCAACCAGAAATGTTTGTAGTACGCAGATACGCAGTCCCCGTCCCGCCCCTCCCGCCGCCCCCCTCCCCCCCAACACACACAACAAAATGGAAATTTTTCAGGTGCGCAGTACAAACACAACATGGGCAACAAAAATGAAACAGAGTAATTAAAAAACAGAGTAAGTGGGGAAAACTGAAAGCTGTCAGTTCTGCTCTCGCGTTGTTCTTGCAAGTACGGCGTAGCGGTTTTCCGTACTCCGGAAACAACTGACAAGTGCTTAGCACTACTCTGCCGAGGAGACATCATGAAAAAGATTCCAACCGCCTGCTTTGCGGCGATAGATATTCACTCACTCACTCACTCTTAGTGGAGTAGTAAGTTTTAGTTTTTTTTAATGCGTAATACAGATTAAATAAATTGTTTACTGTCACCCTTTATTATGTTTATTTCTTTGTTGTAGTTAATTTTTGTAATGCATAAAGTCATTGTTCGCTCATCAGTGACTAAAGGTGATTCGGCTGCGACATTTCCTGGCAGTGGTTGAGATGGCTCCGATCCAGCTGCTTTATCGAATGAAAAAATGAAAACTGGTCACGTTGGTGGAGGCCGTTCTTTCGAAAGACTGTGGAAACACGGAGATAATAGAATGCTGTATGACAAAAAGTGTGGCAAATTGTTTTACTATGTGTACGATGAAATGAGTTCCTTTTCCGAAGAAAACTAAACTAGACGAAGATACGATAAAAATGGTTCAAATGGCTCTGAGCACTATGCGACTTAACTTCTGAGGTCATCAGTCGCCTAGAACTTAGAACTAATTAAACCTAACTAACCTAAGGACATCACACACATCCATGCCCGAGGCAGGATTCGAACCTGCGACCGTAGCGGTCACGCGGTTCCAGACTGAAGCGCCTTAAACCGCACGGCCACACCGGCCGGCAAGATACGATAAAAGCATTCGATCACATCGAGTTTTGTGCTTGGAACAAACATTAGAGGAGAGTATGGTCATGAAAAGTCGAATTATCATACGTCTTGCAATGTTTAGTCCCAGAGGGTAAGGTGGGAGAATGAAAGTCGGCAAGAGCAGCTCTGTTGAGTGTTACCTTCACTGCTTTGTCTCACAGTGCATCGATTAGTAATCCGTCTTGTACAGTTGAAAATATAATTATAATGGATTGCTACTGTTAGTATTTGAACACAACTTCAATTTGTCCTCTTAGCTTCGGCGTTTATAGCACAAATGGCTATCGGAAAATATCTCAGACGAAGTAAGTCGTGTTGTGGCTCACGATCTATGTAGTTTCAAAAAGGTTGTAATATGTTGACAATACTGTTCGTTAATCGTGGATGAAAATATTGACGTATGTCGACACGAGCAAGTCCACAATAAAAGTTGGAATATCAAATATTCATTGCATTTTTACATTTGGTTCTCATTCACCTACTTTATCCATACATGTCCTGTGATTCATTTTTCACTAATAGCTATTTTCCTTAGTTATCATGTAATCGTAAGCATTAATCTAGTTTAACTTCTTGTTCTTGAAACCCGACGCCAATTTTCGTAACTCATATTTTAATAAGAATTATGTTTGAGTTAAATGGATATGTACAAAATTTCACTGTCTTAAGAGTATTAGTAATGTTACCAGCGACAAGCAGCACCTATTGTTATTCTATAAATTCCCGTTAATTGTTAATTTCATTTGTAAAACGTCTCCCAGCGTTCGAAAAATATGGATAACGATCCTATGCAATTACTCTCACGCTCACTATCGGCAACTACAAGCATTCACGGGACAGGTGTGGACCACTGGTGGCGTCAGTTTCCGCTATGATTCACTAGCTGCAGCGCCTGCACAAGATGTCAATGTTTTCATCCCAGCCAAGACAGCTGTTTTTCTAGGTACTATCAGGAGTTCAACAGAACAGAAGAGAATTGAAGCAATTTTGATGTGGTGGTACAAACGAAGATTAGGTGGAATGGTGGGGTAAGGGATGAGGAGGTTCTGCACAGAATAAGAAGTGAATATGTGCAAAAGACTGACAAGGAAAAGAGTCAGGATGATGTGACATTTTGTAAGACATCAGGGAATAACTTCCATGGTACTACAGGGAGCTGTTCAGGACAAAAACTGTAGAGGAAAAGAGAGCTTGGAATACATCCAGCAAGTAACTGAGGTTGCAAATGCTACTCTGAGATGAAGAGGTAGGCGCAGGAGAGAAATTCGTGACAGGCCGTGTCAAACCAATGAGAAGATAGATGACTCAAAAAGAAAAAGGTTAATTACCACTTTTCGCACCATGCAGATGTTTTGACCTACGAGACTTTCACGGTGAGCTCCGTATATCTTTCCAGTTTCATTTAATGTGTTTCCGTCAGTTACTACTAACTGTGACCTTCTGACAGGAAATCAAGAGACCTGTCGCAGAATTGAAAATACTTCACAAGGGTGCAGTTTGTGTAGAAGCTGCATGTGAGATTGGTGTAAGAAGCTTCCAGGAAATCTAAAATTACAAAATCAAGTTGAGATCATCTGTCGACAGAATTCATTATTTACTATGACTTTGATTCAAGAGGACCATGTTTTCTGAACCCGTGCTGTCATATCCCAAGACGTCGTTTTCAGATACTTCATTAAATTAATAGACACTATACGTACAAAAATCCTACAACAAATCGATGTTGATGATATACAGCTATTATCTGTTTTTGTTTAAGTGTGACCTAAATCACGTTGTTGTCATTAGGTACGGATCCGTCGTGTACCGAGAGGTTGTATACGATTGATAAACTGGAGCTACTTCATCAATATACTCCGAAAGAATAGCAGTTAATAGGAAACTATAGGTGCCTGCCGTTATGCAGACTGGAGTGACACCACAAGCAGTCGACAAATGGTGTAAACGCCCATAAGATGACCCCTACATCTGGTAGAAACCGGTTGGCGGTATAATAATAATAAATGCGATTTTTGAATAATAGATTAACCATACTAATCGCTGCTTCATCTCCACAACCATGTTGTCCAAAAATCTAGTTCAAGTGGGCACCAGAGACGATGTGTTCAAACGTTTACTTCGTTTGTTTTCCTAAAACCGAACAAGAGAGCAGTTCAAAGCTCGGTCGTGGGACGGTAGTAAAAATCGAGCCCGTGCCAACGACTGAAGAATCCACTGTGCTATTGTCTATCCTATGAGAACAACTGGCACCATTTATATAACTCGAAGACATCGCAACACATAAAAAGAAACACTATTATTTTTATTACTATAACGATATTTGTTCGTTTCAATCCAAATCTCTGTGTATTTCACAAAAACACCAGCTGCGACAGTGAAGTTTGATAGCGGTGCTAGTTCTGCATCACATGTTCACTTGTGAGTCAGACAAATTTTTCAGAATGAGTGGTGACATGGTGGAGTAGTAGAATGGAGAAGTCTACATTTCAGGTGTCCAGGACATGTGCCTCCAAGAAAAATCACCTCCTCGCCATAACCTAAAGAATCGAGTTGGGTAACTATGTCCTGAGCAAAAGAATCGCGACGATGTTGGAAAGCAAAAACTTCCTCTTCATTGCATTCCGTGACCCTTGGTCTTGACAGCCATCCAAACCCTCTTCAGGAGATATTTAACATTACACCATTCAAATGATTTGTCCCTTACAAGCTTAATCTGTTAGCACCCCGTCACGAAATTCCTAAAACAAAACTCAGCTTTACGTTGCTCGATGCCGGTTGTACCTTCGTCTTTTTCGGCACTGGTGAATCCATAAGCCGCTCCAGCCTGCTGTGCTTCTGCACTGTCGAGTCGCAATACCACCGCCTACGTTGGTAAACATACAATACGCATTCACAGACGGATGATTGCAGTACTAGCATTGCAGGGTATACAATGCGTATCGGGGTGACGCGGTAACAGTGCGTGTTGTCATAATGCGGAAACGAAGGGATTTCTTTGACGTCCAGAGGGGCTTATCATTGGCTTTCAGGCCAAGGATGGGAGCATTTCCGAAACGGCTAAGTCTGTAAACTGCGCTGCGGTTAAAGTGCACGGTGGATTGCAGAATGGTGCTGTCCAAAACCGACCCAGAGGCAACTGTGGTGCAACAGTGGCCACAGATGATACAAGTGAACGACGGTTGTTGGGATGAGAACGTGCGAACAGAAGAACAATCAACTGATCAGATGAACTAAGGGGATACAGACAATGTCTCTTGAACAACAATTCAGCGGACATTGCTGCGTTGGGCCTCCGCACAGTCACCATGTTCATTCACTCCAACTTAGTGCTGTTCGTCGGCGACGAAAAACCGCAACGCCACGTCCACTGAGCGGCGACAGGAGGCATATTCAGGTGAATCAATTTTTCTGCTCCATCAGGCAGATGGCAGTTGGCATGTACGGCGTGAAACGTTTGAAAGGAAACGCCCTGTAACAATAGTCAGAAGGGTCCGTGTTGGAGAACAGAGTGTTATGGTCTCGGGAATATTTTTGTAGATCTCCTAGGTGATCTCGTCATTATAGAAGCCACAATGAACCAACACACGTATGCATCTGTCCCTGGGGGACATCTGCACCCTTATACGCAGTTCGTATTTCGTCGGTACGACAGCACGTAACAGCTAGACAATGCAACGTGCCACAAAGTTTGTAGTGGACGTGTTGCGTTCGAAAAGTACCTCGATTAGTTCTCAGTATATCCCTGCTAATCGCACTCCCCGGCTGTAGATCCAGTCACGCTGTGGATCCCGAACCGAGAAGTTAGCGCAGCTGTCCACAATACTGGAATTAGCATGACTCCCTATTCGTAACCTCACTGACTGTCTTCCTGCACCTCCTGCAGTGTTCCGCTCTGTTAAAGGTGATTATTCAGGATTCTGACAGGTTAATTTTAATTTTAAAAACCAACAGCCTCAGTTGGCAAAGTTTACGTAGGTTTCAGTCGGAATAACCCAACCTTCTTCAGAATAAAGGTAACTACCGTTTGTCCATAGTCGACGTCGTCAAGCTAAATCTACAAATCAATAAATTATCATCAGACTGTAAAATCTTATCTGACACTGCCTCAGCCCCATTTCTCGGCGCGATGCGGCAGCCACGAGTGCTGTACTGGAACTGACCGTAGCGTCATTCATGTGGCCCGCCTAGGAGGACACAATACCTTGCGCCTGCGCATAAGCTGAGGACAAAAAGCGAACCTAACTCCTGACCCTGAATTTACTACTAAAGTGAAATGAAAGGTACAGCTGAGGAAAAGGGCGTATATGTTATCCTGTGCAGAACGTAGTTAGATCGACTGTCTTAACATTTATGAAGTATTTGCTGGTCATGATGTGAGGAAGACAACACGTGCTTACAACGTATGGCGTGTCTAGGAAAATTTTGTGCTTAAGCACGAAGTTTAATCATCTAAAAAGAACTTAGGAGTGGGAAGGTTAACACAGAGCCAACATCGTCATTATTATGACTAGGTCTAAACATTTTTTTGAGACATAAATGTTAAGCATTTGCTTAGCTATCGTTACAACGTATGAACATCCTATTGACTTAGCACACAAATGGTCATGAAAGAACTAATGAACAAGTCTACATCTAATCTGTAACATCCGGCAATACGGGCCCCATGAAATAGATGATCATTATTCAAGATTGGTATATTTGACCTGAAATGGTCTAGAATCAAGTCAAAATAAACTAATGTACGTGCCTGATTAAGCTTCATGACGAAGTTGTGGTTATGAGTTACAGAAAACAACTGAGGCTGTTGGTTTTTAAAATTAAAATTAATGTTATACTGTTTCCGACGGGGCCGCGAAATGTTGAAAATATTTGAATTTTGACATGTGGCCACATTAATATTAGTGTCCAGTGGATGCATTGGAGTAAAGTAATAAATCCTTCATTTGGCAAAGGCGATGACGTTCTTTGAAGAAGACGTGTGGATTGGGTGAACACAGCTAGTTGGATAACTGTAGGCAAGCTGACGTCATTGCATGTGACGTTCAAGTTCTATGCACGAGTGAGGGACCTCGGGAAATTCAATGTTTTCAACCTTGTATGCTATCTTCTACGTAAGTTTTGCAGAATGGTGTATTTGTGTTGGAATCTGAATATCCTGGAGGTCAACTGTATTTTTCCGTATGCTAGTACCCCTGTCTCCATTCCCAAAAAAAAAAAGATAAAAAAGACGTAATGTGAACGAGTGAGGGATGGTCATCATTCCAGCAATGGGTATGCTTCTAATTCCGCCCGTTACACTTAGACACGCTGATCTCTGCAACTTCTTGGGCTCTTTAGCTGTAACTTCTACTTTATTCCACCTTACTGGAACCGCATTAGTTACAAGTTTCATTGCAGAAGTGAGCATCCAGCACATTCTCTTGGGACTTGGACCCCAATTATTTCCCACGGGCAGTTATAGTGAACATAAGAGCATATTCCACCTTAAAACTAATATCCGAGGAACCAATGATAGTTTCACATTCATCCCTTAGTACTTCAGTACTCTTTCCACTGATAGAATTTTGTCAAAAGGCTTAGACTACCAACCTGTGTCCTCGATATGTTTACTCATGGGCAGTTTTACTGCGACTGGCTATTAGATCCTGTTCCTTTTAATTCCATAATTCTTGTACAATGTTAAAATCTGATTGTGCCTTTCTTCTAACTGTACTTTGAAATTTGCTAAATATTACTATGGCTAAATCATCTGCGTATCTTTGTCAAAAGTAAACTCTACCATTTAAATCTTTAATGAGCTCATTCACTGTTAGAACACACAATAGCGGGACATAACACAACCCTGTTGGCAGGCGGTGGTGAAGTAGGTCAGTCAGTCTTCATGTCCATCATTCTGGATTGTGAATATCGTCCATAATCTGCCAATCTCCTTACATATAATGCTCTCAATGCCATTCTCTTATGCAGTTCTAACAATGCATTGGAAGGTCGTATTGCTAAAAGGGCACACAATATCCAAAACGAGGCAGAGAGCAATTTCTGGAAAATGTAGGGCTTCTTCTGTCTCCCCAGTATGTTAGTGAGCTACTGTTTTGTATGGTTTACCTGCTAGGTATGAATTAATGTTGACTTCCATGCTGAGGGACCTCAGTTAACAATCTTTCCCTAACGTGCAAATTAACCAGTTTTTTTATAATGTCCTTAAAAAGATTCTTGATATGATCAGTGATCCCTGGTTTTGGAATTAAAACAATACTCATAGTCCTACAACAATTTGGACTGATTGCAGCTGCTAGACAGACTTCAAAAAGTCTACATTGGAATCTGATTAATTTTGGTCATGCTTGCTGTAGCAGAGCATTACCATCTGGGCCCACTGGCCTGAACAGAGACACGTTCTATTGGCCACAGAAGTTCTTGAAGCCACCATAAACTTTAGCAGATTCCCAGTTCTTCTGAATGTTACCTGTAACCCGGTACCTCGCAGGGATTGAATCCTAGCCTGCGTTACCCGTCAGACTGCCGGGCGGGTAGTGAGCCTTGAGGAGCACATCCAACGCCTCATGTGGGATCCTTGTACAACCATCCTCCTTCCTTAGTATGCCTCTTGAAATTGCCGATTTTCTGGTGAGGATTACGGGAAGTTTGGCTTCACCTGCTATACCTTCCACCTGCTCATAAAATATCTTCCACAATAATTGTTTCTCTTGCTCAATTAAATCACTGGATTAACTGAGCGCATCCCAAAATTTCACCCTATGTCGTTTCCTTCTTAGCTGTTTTCTTCGTAGTTCAAGGTTATTTCTCGAAAAAGGTACATTCATGTTTGTGCACTTGATAGAACAGTTTTCATTGCACAAGATCTCAATCACAGACCTCCCTTCTTCTGCCACTTTCTACAAATCTACTAGATTTATTATCGAAGTTTTAACGCGAGGTAAGAGTGAGTTTCGATCTTTCCTATACGAGTCGCAGTCTGTTTTCCTAGGATTTCTATAAGCCATGGACTGTTTATCACCCATTGAACTCGTAATGAAGTGATCAGATATTATTTTACAGAAGACGATGTGGCCGCAAACCCAGAAGAATTTTATTGACTCATATAATTATGGGTACATGGTGATATGCCATTATTTGATATATCTATCCATTAAAGTAGATCCAAAACCTATATAATTCAGCTATTCCCTTCTTCTGTTCAAGGATGTATGTTCCTTACCCCTATTCCAAACGACTAGATTGATCTCCATTAGGTGTTTAAGTACGTAGTCACCTGTGCTGTTGGCATTGCAGCCAACGACCAGTTGTTCATCCATGAGCAATCAACTTTGTCTCCTCACGTCCTTGGAAGGAGGAACACTGTCGTTGCAAGGAAGGAAGTCCAGTAAAATTTCCCTCGTGCTCCCATCCAAACACTTTCATCCTGATAGTCACTATGTCCCTAGAAAGGAAGTTCACCTTCGGTATGAATGAACTTCCGTTTTTAATATAAAGAGATATTTTGAGGTATTTAGGTTTCTGCCGTAAATCAGCTTATCTGCAGTTACTCCAAGTCATGGTACGCCCTCTTTATGTAAAACACGTTCCTGGATGAGTGCTACATCCACCTCCTGTTTTCTGACAACGCGACTCAAAATCGAAGATTCACCATTACTACGTTACAGGTTTATCTAGAACATTTCCATCCACCACCTTGCCGCTTCTGATATCCTTCATCGCCCTGACGGTAACCTGTGAGAATCGTAAGTACGGTTTCTGGTCCTGTTCTCTTACTACATTCAGGTATTTCTCAACGACTTCCACTACAGGGAATTGGCGACTTGATGCTTCTTTCCGATTTATTTTTATCCCCGTCGAAACTTCCTTGCTCTGCGCCTGTAATTTCGAATTGGGTCTTGGGAGAAAGGTCCTTAAGCAGACAAGATATCCAGCACAATCTCTTCGTGGTCTTGAATAGTTCCTCTGCAATCCTGACTAGCAGCTTCACGTCTGTTGGCCGAGGTGGCAAAGCGGTTAAAGGCGCTACAGTCTGGAATCGCGCGACCGCTACGGTCGCAGTTTCGAATCCTGCCTCGGGCATGGATGTGTGTGATGTCCTTAGGTTAGTTTAAGTAGTTCTAAGTTCTAGGGGACTGATGACCTTAGAAGTTAAGTCCCTTAGTGCTCAGAGCCATTTTGAGCTTCACGTCTTCCTGTGGAGATGTATTGATGTATTGGCCACTGCCCCCCCCTCCCCGCCCCCCCCCCCCCCCCCCCGTCGCACTCGCACACAGATAATGATATGAGCACCTAAGCACCTACTTCCAGTCCAGAGAGACCCTTCTGAATTCGGGGCTTTTGCATTCCCCAAAATTTTCAGCGAGAGCCGTCTGGATTAGCTCTTTCACCTGCGTGGTGTAAAAATGTGGGTATTCTGTTTGGATTGCCACCATCCAAAAAACCGAGACTGCAGCACTAATGATCGGTTTCCGTGTTTTGTGCCTAGGTGTTTTCTGGATATAGTTCTCCTCGGACGTGGGAGTGATGGACTTCTCTGTCCCGTCTTCGTCTTGCAAGTGGAATGGGGCTGTTTACCTGTTACACTCTGACGTAGTCTTTTCTTGGTGGTCTTCGGTTCAAATCATTTTAATTCCCTATTTTTGTTTTCAGGAAGTTTTGCCTTCCTGTAATCTTCGTTCTTAGAAGTGTGCGTCTCTTTGATACAGACAGGTTTTCGACCTCAGTGTCGTTTTTCATTCCTTGGACTGTTCTGTCGTCCGATCCAATTGCGGAACGCCTTCCATCAGCTCAAAACAAAATGTTCGGTTATTCAAAGTATCAAAAAGCCCCATAGTTTTTCAGGTAATTCATGTATGCTCCATCTTACGTCCCGCGAGAAATCGGAATGTATCACATTAACACTAGGGGATACCACATCGGTGTAGAGTTCTCCCAGTATCCTCTAGTCTCAGTACACGACATAGATTCTCATTTGTCACTCATCACTCGGTAGTGATCAAGTCACATCTTGGGTTAACCTTCATATAGTGTTTCAAAGAGAAACACACATATTTTGAATGGGTCAGTTAGACCCGCTGATGTGGAAAATTTATTCTTAAAAGGCACTTCCAAATATCTTTTGTAGATTGTTTTGTATGTAGAAAAGATGACATTGGAACTTATCAACATTTATTGAACATAATTATTACAAAATAAATGTTACTACCAACATTTTCATTGAAAAATAAATTATGGTTACATGTAACTTCAAAAGACTTTATTGTAGCAAAACACACATTAGAGCTTCAATTTTAACTTTTGTTGTAGACAACAATCACTATAAAATTAAAACTCAGTTACACAATTTGGCTTTAAGGAAACACAGTGAACTCAATGTGTATGCCTATCGCATTAATGTATCCAGTTCTTGCAGTACATGTTTGCCTGCTCTCGGCCGTGAAATGATTGACATCTACTGCACTTTTTGTTTGTTTTTCGGTTTTTCTTCGGCACACACTCTTTTCACACGCCCCTTTTCCGTTCTTTTGCTCCTGAACTCGTTCGTGCAATATTCTCCAAACTAACTTTGAACTTGTTAAAACATTTTTGGTCATTCTTTCCTCTCGCATTTGTTTCGGTAGCTCATATTCAAATTCTCTAAGGAATAACCGCCTTCTGACCAATTTATTTTGATTGCAATCTGGATTGATAAGTAGATGAAACTAACAGGTATTTATTGCAGCAATACCTAGCACGCTGTAGAACAAACAAACAGGCCATCGTTTGGTATACCTTTTACAGGAATAAGTGCTGGCCAGTTTATGTGTTGCGTCAAATCCTCCTATCTGAGAGTTCCTACTCATATTAGATTTTTCTGAGAAGTTTCTCGGCCAGATAACACACCGTAAAGAAATTATCTGTGGTAATGTTTTCCCCAGTTTCCTCATCATTTTCAACAAGCCTCAAAACAATATTTGTTTCTCGTGGTCCATTTTCCGGATGTCCTGTGTATCCTTCTGCCGCACAAACGTATGCTGTTTTTACGTCAGAAAACAATCACAATTTTACCTCATATTTTCCTCTGGTTGTTTGAAGGTATATACTGCCGGAAGGAACGAACATTTTAGGCAACTGTTCCAGAAACATTTCAAAGAGAGTCCTGGTAGCAGCCAGTTAATCATGACGTCACTAGCTGGTCGTTCATTTTTGTTCTCAAATCTGAGAAATCTGTTGACTGTATGAAAACGCTGAAGTGACATCGTTGTAGAGCATTCCTTTCGTCCAATAGCTCTTTAAGAGCGGTACACACTAACGAATGTAAGATGTCCTTAGTAAGCCTTCAGTTCCTAACCTGTATTAGGAGCGGAAGTCGCATTTTTTACTTGTGATACCCATCTCATTTCTCTGTTGGTTTCATTCAAAATCACTAACATGATCTCTTCAGTTATGAACAGTAGAAATGATGATACTTTCGTTTCGTCAATCCGTTACAGAGCAAACCCCATAGGCCCTGGAGCAGGGTGGTTAAATGTTTGCAGATGTAGAATAAAAATCAAAAACAAAGAAAAATAAACAAATCTAGAATTAACTACAGTGCAATAAAATAAATTACAAACAAACACCATACAACCTAAACCTGACAATAAGTAAAAAGCAAAAATATACTGCATACAAACCGCAAGGAGTTATGTTCGATAGAGGTTTTCATCTCCCTAGACAGTCTACACAGAAGAGGAAAAAGGATAACCATGAGAAATCCAGTCCCAGCATCGCGTTCTCCACCAAGACAATCACTAATGGCTGGACCGGGTTCCGAACCCAGAAACACAGCTATGACAGCCCAGCGCATTAGTCGCTAGACTAAAATGCAGTGCAGTAATAAACATAGTATATCAATAAAATGCAATTTCATATAATATATTTATTACGCTAACCTTGCTGTTGACTCAGTTGGAAGATTTGTAGACTAATTGTGCCATTACTCCTCCAACTACACCAGTTTCTTTAGACAACGATACACCGCCTTTATCTACTTCACAATCACATCAGTATTCTCACTTCCAGCAAATACGTTATCATCATTACTTGAACCATCAAGAATATCTAGAAAAATCAGGATTAACGACAGAATCATCTACCATTTCATCATCTGACTCATTGAAAAGCCTTTCTAACAGGTAACCACTTAGAAAACTTCTACCCAGTTTGCCACACAAAATCAGGGTAATGAAGTAGTATATATTCCTACATAAATAACAATTTGAAATGTCTCTGAACCATTGTAGACCAAACAGTGACAATGCCATTTATTTCAAATAAAATATTGCTAGAATTCAAATGACAATTTTTGTCTGAGCCTAAACGACCTATTCACAATATGTGAGTCAAAGTTGTGTGTCTCCGAAATTATTGTAGATTTTGAAATAAAACTGAGGATTACGTAAGGTCCTGTTAGGGTACAAATATTAATCGCGGTTTTCTGTTGATTTTAGTAAACTAACTGAGTCAGTTCGATTCATTCACAGTAAGAAGGTTAAACGGCTAGTGTTTTAGCAAAAGAACTATGGGAAAAGATGCAGGGAGCAATAGGAGGTTTACAGACATGTGTCATCCGGTTCATCCAATGAGACCTGTCTGGCTTCGGAGAGCCTGCCAGCAGCCATGGTCAGCCTTACGACAGGACAGTGACATACGATTAAAATTTATTTTTGTACCAGTCAATTCAAAACATAATATACGTCTTTGTATATGGATACCTCCAAATCTCGACATGTTATGTAAGTTTTATTGCCTACTTGGTAAAAGTTCTGCCCCAGTATACGATATTTCATATTTCGTTACTTATAAGCAATATTTACGTCTGGGGGTGGAAGGACATTTTGGTAATAACTCAACAAAGAAAGTAAATAAGTAAGGCGAGATACACTGTAGGTTTGGTTTCTGTTCTCGTTCAAAATGTGCAGGTCATATAGCGACCTACAGAAAATAATACTGCAGTGTACGCTACTTTTGTCTCTCCATCCTGATTCTGAGAAGTAAATACGATGATGCAGCCGTCCCAACCAGTCTTCGGTTGCTGGGTAATGGGTATGTAACATTAACTACTTCTCATCTACTGAAAGTGCGTTCACTCTACCTGAGGGCCAAAAGGTGAGGAAAAGGGCGCTGTAGGTAGTCACTACGGACACGAAAGCAACAATGAGGCTCCGCCGCACGGTGAGAACTCCCAGCGGGTTCGCCACTGGGCGTCCAGAGGACACCTGCCGCGCCAGCAGCCGCAGCTCGCGGTGGGCGGCGCCGCCCGCACGCCGCCCCTCCAGCAGCAGCTGCGAGCACAGTCTCTGCGTGCGCCTCGCTTCTGTCTCCACACAGTGGGCGGGCACGACGAGTATCGTCAGATGAGCAAGACTGAGGAACACATTCAGATTCCCTTGCCAGCTATTGATATTACTCATAGCTAGGAATGATGATTTTGTTCCAAGGAAGTAAACCTGAGCAGCCATAAACATAGGAATTGATATGAAGTATGACACTAGAAAAACCTCATGAGCAGAGCCAGCTAATTCTGACAATTCACTGAATTTTTCATGCACTATAGTGAGAGTTCGCACATAGTCTACTACACTCCAAAGAATTCTAGAGTCTGATTGTAGACTCCCTCTGTACAAAAACTGTTTCTATACAGAATGTTACCATAATATGCAACGTCGTTACTTACATCGCGAACGCAAAGTCTGTACCTAATCACAAATTGTAAATTTGCAAATCTCGAAAGTGATAAAGTGGCAGCAAGAAAACCGACCGCAGTAAACACTAGGCTCAGCCTATGGTCATGAGATTAATAATCGTGAACATTGGTAAGTAGTATGAACAACCATAACAAAATAGCAAAACCAGTAGTAGTTTTACTATCTTCTTCTCACTTGTATTTACAGGACCAATATGAGTCATCAGAAGTTTGTCACATGATACTAACAACTTAACCATTGTCTCATACTTTTGTGTTGAGGAAAACATCTAACACTATCGTTACGAACGTCATTGTTGACAAACTCACTAATCTGAAAAATGATATGACGTTCACCATAGACATTGTAGGGAACGGCCTGCAGTAGAAGTGCATGGACATATACGCAGAAATCATGTGTGATACGCTGGTGAGGGTTACAATAACTAGATCCGATTTTGATTTCTTCACAGATCCAGTTTTCGTATCAACCGTAAATGGCATGAGATCAATCAATTTGCATGTGAAGTGGAATGGCTTCTTTGCCAATAGAAGTGTCCTAGTGTTTTCTCGCAGCAACGGATTAGATTCATACGCTGTCATCACCGGCAAAAGGGAAGACCAAAAAAATAAATATACAGTACTCATACTTCACAGTAGCACCTATTTTATAGGAAGTAATCGATCGGTTTACAGATTTCTAGGCCATCGTCAGATAACCTGACTAAATAGGAAGGCCACATATCAGCGGCAGTTTATAGAAGCAAATTAGATTTTGCAAAGTTACAGCTAAACAAAAACACAAGTTCAATGAATTTAGTAAGTAAGCTATGAATGAACATGTTTTATGTTATTTTGTAGTGAAAAATCTAAAGTATAAGACTGTACAGGCAATAAATGGCACACACGTGAGAATCGGCACAGAGCACTATATTACGTAAACAAAATAACTAAAGTGTGGAATGAACATGCAGGGAAAAAGGGGGATCAGAGCGGACAAAAGAGTCAGTGGAATGTGGAGGATAACAGTTATACAATTTACAACAAGCATATTATCTAATGTTGAGAAAAATATTTATTGGCTGTTACTACTTTGAACTGATAAGCAAATGTTACCATAATGTGCAGCGTCGTTTCTCATATCGCAAACGCAAATATTTAGAAGTAAAATTCTGTACTTAATAACAAATCGTAAATTTGTAAATCTCAGAAGTCATAGAGAGTTGGCAAGAAAACTGCTCACAGTAAACGATAGAATCACAACAGTTTACAGTGTGCATTACAGTGCCTAATTTATAAGCGACAATAATAGCTATCTTGAAAAAATCTTGTTAACTTTTTTTTTTCGCCTCTGTATGTACGGATAAGTTTCCGTTTAAAAATAATTTATAATTCACTGCGGCATTTCTATCATAAAAACGCGTTAACATTTTTCTTTTTTTAGTTTCGTCTCTGAGAGTAAGGATAAGTTTTTACAGACGTACACTCGATCTGTTAGAGTGCGCGAGAACCCACTTTTAAAGAGGCAGCACGATCTGTTCGTTCTAATACTCAAGGGCATGGAAGACTACCAAAACGCACTAGGAATATATTTCTCGATATAGTGATTTAGGTGTTCTAAATTTAACTGAAACTGCAGTAGGACTTCCCGTGTTCCTGTATTCCTATGATCCTCTCACAATGCACCGGGAGTCTTAGACCCACAGCAGAGTAGGCTGAAATGTAAGAGAATCGACAGTAAGAATCAAAGTGCAGGGAGGTGAGATCCAGGTACGTTGAGAAGCAACGATGTTGTTTCGACGTTGTCTGAAGTTATAGGTACTGGGATACTGAATGTCACGTTCAGTTGAAGGGGAACTGACATATCTAAAAATTATAATCATATAACCTGAACACACAAATATTGGTACAGGTAAAATGTAGGTATTGAAGATGTGGATTAGAATCCAAAAATACACCACCTGACAGATTAAAGGAGAAAGTACTCAAACTTTCAGGTACACTATGTGATCAAAAGTATCCGGACACCCCCAAAAACATACGTTTTTCGTATTACGTGCATTGTGCTGCCACCTACTGCCAGGTACTCCTTATCAGCGACCTCAGTATTCATTAGACAACGCGAGGAAGAAGAATGGGGTACTCCGAGTTACTCACGAGCTTCGAACGTGGTCAGATGCTTGGGTGTCACTTCTGTTATACGTCTGTACGTGAGATATCTCCACTCCTAAACATGCCTCGATCCACTCTTTCCGAAGTGATAGTGAAATGGAAACGTGAAGGAACACGTACAGCACAAAAGCGTACAGGCCGACCTCGTCCGTTGAATCACCGCCGAGAGTTGGTAATGTGTAGCAGGCAGACATCTGTCTAGACCATCACACAGGAATTCCAAAGTGCATCAGGATCCACTGCAACTACAATAACTGTTCGGTGAGAGGTGAGAAAACTTGGATTTCATGGTCAAGCGGCTGCGAATAAGCCACACATCAAGCCACAAATTCCAAACGACGCCTCGCTTAGTATAGTAAGCATAAACATCGGACATTTGAACAGTGGGAAAACGTTGTGTGGAGGGACGTATCATGGTATACAATGTGACGATCCGAGGGTGTGACTATAGCGAATGCCCAGTGATCATCATCTGCTAGCGCGTGTAGTGCAAACTGTAAAATTCGGAGGCGGTGGTGTTATGGTGTGGTCGTGTTTTCCATGGAGGGGACTTGCAACCCTTGTTGTTTTGCGTGGCACTATCACAGCACAGGCCTACACAGATGTTTTAAGCATCTTCTTGCTTCCCAGTGTTGAAGAGCAATTCGGGGATGGCGACTGCTTCTTTCAACACGATCGAGCACCTGCTCATAATGTACGGCCTGTGGCGGAGTGGTTACCCTACAATAACATCCCTGTAATGGGTTGGCTTGCACAGAGTCCTGTCGTGAATCCTACAGAAAACCTTTGGGATATTTTGGAACGCCGACTTCCTGCCAGGCATCACCGACCGACATCGATACCTCCCCTCAGTGCAGCAATCCGTGAATCATGGGCTGCCATTCCCCAAGAAACCTTCCAGCACGTGACAACGTATGCCCGCGAGCGCGGTGGCTGTCATCGAGGCTAAGGGTAGGCCAACGCAAAATTTTTTGCCAGGTGTCCGGATACTTTTGATCACACAGTATACAGAAAGAAATAGTGCAGTATTACAGACTAAGATAAGAAATCAATAGGGAATAAACAGTATTTAAAAAGAAATGTCTGCAGGAAAAAATTACGGTACAGAAAAGAAACCGGTCGCTCGAAGGGCAGACTCAACTCATAGAAAGGTCAAAATAGCTTCCGGTTAACTTAAAAGCAAACATGTCCACATTACCAGTGTAAAAGGAACTCCAACGTAAACCGCAAACGAAAGTGGATATTAGTGGAAGGAGTACTATGTTTCCTATGTGGACAGAAGAATATAAAGCAGATATGCGTATGTAAGGCATGAGGGATCCATTAATAATATCTGAGATTGAAAGAGCTTCACAGGACATGTGATCGAACGAATCACAAGGCATAGATAACACACGTTCGTAGTTTCTGAAGTGACTGCAGGATTTGGCAGCCAAATGTTTCTCCAAATTAATGTGTGGAATCTCCAGGCACTCTTTTGGACTTTCGGAAGAGCGTCAGCCACACAGTTCCTAAGTGAACAGGGTAAGTAAGTGCGAGAACGGCTGCACAATACGTCTGACAGATCAGGCGTTAAACTTTCTGACCAAATGAGTAGAAAGAATTTAGTGAACCTGTTACACAGGACAAACGAAACTACGCCACGACAAAGTGGTGCAAGGCTTTTGAAATGCCCAAAACAATAAGAACGATATATGTGGAATGACGAGTAATGAACAATGGGAATGGTAGCATAAGGGAGAAGGGCGTGAGGGAGGAACTCATTCAAATTTACCACTGTTCAACTCTCAAAGTAAAGAATCAACGAAATAAATAGAAGGAAGATTCTAGAATTGAATTAAATTTGGGGGTGGAAGGGTGTCGCACAAGACCTGCGGCTGACATAGCACTAGTCTCTAATAGGATCATTTTTATGTGATGAACTGTCTATTGACTACACTGTTTGAACTGAGAGTAAATCAAAGAAAGACGAACGTGTTAAGCAGTTGCGGAAATGTGATTAGGGGTAAATATAACATCGAAAATGGGGATAACGATGTGGACGAAATAGAAGCATTGTGCTAAAGCAAGTACACTAGTATCAAACGTATGTCAATTTGAGGAACAAATCTCTACGAATGTTTGTTACGAGCACAACAATCTGTGGAGATGCATCATGGACTGTGAGAAGATAACAAGGAAATGGAAGAGTCTGAAACTTGTTATACTGAAAGATGCTGAATATTAGATAGACTGATATAAGAATCCAGGTGGTTGCCACAGAAACGACTAACGGAGCAATGTACGAGAAATAGATTAGAAGATATGAAGATATTTATTAAGATGTCAGAGAACATTCTCTATGTTATTATATGATGAAAATTGAGGGGGACTGCAGACATGAGAACAACACAATTAATAACTGTTTACGTATGGTCCAGATGCCACGCTGTAATGAGGAAGTTGTGACAAGGGGGCGGGCTGAGGAGGGTGGGGAAATCCTATGAGGTCGCGCCATGCAGTGTGCTGACGACCAAACTAAAGAAAAAAAAATAACCCTTTGATGGATAATAACGGGAACTCCTCACCAAAGGTTTCCTAATATTTTGTGCTGTCTTCTCGGTGTCCAGGAAACTTGAATTTTTGTTTAATGTCACCGTCTTTAAATATTTCTTCATTCAGTGAAATGCCACTATATGGTAGATTTACCAAATGAGGAAAATGATTGTTATAATTTATTACTGTTGTCAAAATCAATAAGCGGAAGAGTAAATCTGGCCCAGAGTGCTGTTTATAAACTATATCCAGTTTTCAAAGCGAAGTATCTAGTGAGGCTTAACCCATCAATGTGTGTTATCCGTTTCGACTCACGGCAGAGAAATATGAACTTAACTAGCAGAAAGCATTCAAGAATGAGGATCGTTATGTGACAGAGGGATGTATGCATGATTCGAATTAGTACGTGAGTAAGAGGAAATAAAATTCAAATGCAGTAAATAGCAGAGACCTAATCCGCGCAGTTCCAAAATATAAATGTATATGGCCTGGAGGCAAATGGAGGCGAGTGGATAACTGGTGATGTTCGTTGTAATTGATGTCGAATATCGTCTCACAGTAGGAAATACGGAAGATCATCGTGTATGAGTGTCACTGAAGATCATACTATTCCAGGAAATGTCAAGGAGAGACATTCACTCAATAGTGGATGCTAAATAGCTGATGACTGTTGCACCTGTGGTGCTCTGTTTGACATCCTAAATGTGCCAGACAACCAGTCTCAAAGTATCAAAGTCGTTAGTCGCTTCAGAACTTAAGAGGATTCTAAATTACACATGGTTAGAACGGAGCATGGTGTCAGCTAGACCGAGTCAGCAGAGAATTACAGCATGGTCCGAAGCGGCCTTCCTCCTGCCGACGGTGTGTGACGTCAGCAGCTCCGTCAATATGTGTGCCTTCTTACATTGTCTCGAGGCGGTCGGTGAAAACTGTAGGTATGTAAATCTTAGGCTATCGACTTCATGGTATAAAGGCAGACACGATTAGAGATATTATCTCCTGAACTAACGATAAATACAGAAGTTTTGCTTTTATCCTCAAACGGTTTAATTCCAAGCCATAGTGAATAATTATTCCCAGGGTGGAAACATTACTTTAACGCAAATGCAACGTGTCACCACTTTCCACGTGTGAAACTATTGATTGCATCCGATTGTGAGGCAGTGGAACTGAATCCACAATAGTATTTTAGTTTCTCCTTGGCCCGACTGCATAGATCGTACATTAGCACAAAATAATTTCAGTACAAAATTCTGTTTGTAAATGTGACTGTAGAACACGAATGGCATGAAGTTATTGAACTGAACTAGTACCTGGAGTGAATTTAAATAACTATAATACCACGACTAGCACGTTTGAATTCGAATATAGCATGACCGAACCATAAAGAGTTGCCAGACAAATAAAGTATCGTCTGGTACGAAACAGAACACTAAAGCCCAGTAACCTAGATGGAGGCATACAGCGTCTGTCGCTTTACATCGCCTGTCGCTTTTGCCATTTTAGCATAATAAACAGCTTGTTTCACGCTCACTGGTGGCGAATTCAACGCAAAAGGTGACACAGTCACGCACCACAAGTAACAAAATAGCTCCAAATGCAGTATATATGGACGCTACCAAAGGGTTTGCATGAAAGAGTTCCAGCCAGCACTAAAGCTGCATCCCGCCAGCTACTCTGATGATCAACAGCCGACAACAGAAACTACGTGAGTGACAACTAAGCAGGTGCGCTAAGAAAAGAGAAAGAAGCCTTATGGGTTTCCAGACTGCGATTAGTGGTTTGATTTGTACGTATATTCCTCTATACGTTTGTCATTTCCATTGTGACATTCATCTGAGCCTAGAGGTAGGATTACAGCGATAGAAACTGGTTCCTCTTCGTGATTCGTGGCCTGGAAAAACATCGTTAGACGCTCCTGTGTGTTATCTAACCCTAACAGAGTGTTAGGCCTGTGTGACGGTTTGTTTTCATAATTAGTTGAAGTATGACGTAGGATAGAAATGTCGTCTGTGTTTTACATATACGATATGTGGGTTTCCATACACTGGTAGTAGTCTAGTGTCTGTGCTTCTCAGCACACTGTAGACAGGTGTTTCTTTAGCAAATTGTTAAGATCATTAGTCACCTATTCACTCCCCCCATTAATGTGCATATTGAGATATTGAGTAATTTTTTGCATGCAAACGGAAGAATGCGTTTAAAATATTTGCATGCATCTACATCACATCTACATCGATACTCCGGAAGCCGCCGTATGGTGTGTGGTGGAGAGTACCCTGTACTGCTACTAGTCATTTCATTTCCTGTTCTACTTGCAAATAAAGCGAGGAAAAAACGACCATTCATATGCCTCCGCATGAGGCCTAATTTCTTGTATGTTTTCTTCGTAGTCCTTACGTGCATTGCATGATGGTGGCAGTACAATCGTCCTGCAGTCAGTTTCTAACGCTGTTTCTCTACATTTTTTCATTGCTTTTTCTCAAAAAGAACGTCACCTGCCATCCAGGGATTCCCATTTGAGTTCCCGAAGCATATCTGAAACACTTATGTGTTGTTAAATCCTACTTGTAAAGTATCTAGCAGTCCGCTTCTAATCTGATTCGATGTCTTCCTTCAGTCCGACCTGGTGCGGATCCCAAGCACTTGTGCAGTACTCAAGAATACGTCGCACTCGCGTGCTATATGACGACTCCTTTGCAGGTGAACCATTCATTGCAAACATTCTCCAAATAAACCGAATTCGACGATTCGTCGTCCCTACCACAGTTCTCACATGCTCGTTGCACCCCATCTCGCTTTGCCTGTGTCAAGCAGGACACTGGTAATACTGTGTGCAAAAATTACAGGTTTGCTCTTCCTACTCATCCGCATTAACTTAAATTTTTCTACGTTTAGGGCTAGCTGCCATTCATCACACCAACTGGAAATTTCGTCTAGTCGTCTTATATCTCCCTACAGTCACTCAGCTTCGACACCGTACCACACAGCACGGCATCATCTTCAAATAACCACAGATTGCTAGTCAGTCTGTCCACCAAATCATTTATGTATATAGAGAACAACATAGGTCCCATCACAGTTCTCTGATGAACACTAACCGTCGAGGACAGGTTGGTTGGTTTGTGGGATTAAATAGACCAGGCTGCTGTGGTCATCGGTCCCTTCTTCCAAATACTAAAAACACCCACAGAGAATAAAAACGAGTAACAGAATAGATCACAGATGACACAGAGCAAGAGAAACTTAGACAAAGACCAGACAAGACGAACTAAAATCACACAGAGTGTGACGGTGGTTGGCCGACCATAGAAACAAAAAAGGAAAAGCCAACCACCGAGAAACGCATTATAAACTCAGATTAAAATCGTAGGCCAATGGCCAGAATCAACACAAAAGAACATAACAAACATTCAGAGTAAACGATAAAAACCTTCTGCCCGAATAAAACGTAAAACTAAGCCAGCCATAGCAGCATCATCAGATAAAAGGGCAGGGAGCGTATCAGGCACCGCAAATGTCTGCCTGACCACAGCTAAAAGGGGGCAGGCCAACAAAATGTGGGCCACTGTCAAAGCCACCCCACAGCGACATAGAGGAGGGTCCTCCTGGCGCAGTAAAAAACTGTGTGTCAGCTGGGAGTGGCCAATGCGGAGCCGGCAAAGGACTACTGAGTCCCTGCGAGTGGCTGGCAGGAATGACCGCCACACAGCTGTTGTCTCCTTGACAGCACAGAGTTTATTACATGTTGTCAGTTCGCGCGATTCATCGTCCCATAGCGCAAAAACTTTGTGGCGTAGGACTGCCCGCAAAACAGTCTCTGGGAGCCCAACATCCAGAGATGGTTTACTCGTCGCCTCTTTCGCCAGGCAGTCAACATGTTCATTGCCCAGGATACCAACATGACCGGGGGTCCACAAAAAAACCACAGAGGGGCCGCAACGGGCAAGAGTATGCAAGGACTCATGGATAGCAATTACCAGACGAGAATGAGGGAAACACTGGTCGAGAGCTCGTAAACCGCTCAGTGAATCGCTACAGATAATGTAGGACTCACTTGAGCAGCATCGGATATATACTCTATGGCACGAAAGATGGCAACCACCTCAGCAGTGTAAACGCTGCAGTCATCCTGCAAGGAACGTTGTTCGTAATGGTCGCCTAGAGTTAGCGCATACCCAACACGACCAGCAACCACCGAACCGTCAGTTTAAACAATGCCAAAGCCCTGATACGTGGCCAGGATGGAATAAAAGCGGCGGTGGAAGGCCTCTGGAGGGACTGAGTCCTTCGGGCACTGTGTCAAGTCGAGCTGAAGGCAAGGGCAAGGAACACACCAAGAGGGTGTGCGCAAAGTGGCCTGGAAAGGAGGTGGAACAGTGAAAACCCTAAGCCCAGAGAGAAGCTCTTTGACGCGGACCGTGATCGTACAACCTGACCAGGGCCGACGTTCTGGCAGATGGATGACCGATTGCGGGATCAGGAGACAATAGTTTGGATGCCCGGGCAAGCTAAAAACAAGGGCAGCAGAAGCGGCCAGCAAACGTTGGCGCCATAACCGCAGTGGAGGGACACCTGCCTCCACTAGTATGCTGTCCACAGGGCTGGTGCAGAAGGCACCAGTGGCAAGTCGTATCCCGCTGTGTAGTATTGGGTCCAGCACCCGCAACACAGATGGGGAAGCGGAGCCATAAGCCAGGCTCCCATACTCCAGACAGGACTGGATTTACGCTTGGTAGAGTCGTAACAGGGTAGACGGTCGGCGCCCCTGCTGGTGTGGCTCAAGCATCTCAAAGCATTTAGATGCCGCCAACACGCCTGTTTAAGCTGCCGAATATGAGGCAGCCTAGTTAACTGGGCATCAAAAAGTACACCCAAAAACCTGTGGGTCTCCACCACAGGAAGAAATTCGCCATCAAGATAAAGCCGCGGCTCAGGATGGACCGTTCGGCGCTGGCAGAAATGCATAACGCGGGTCTTGGCAGCTGAAAACTGAAAACCACGCGTTACAGCCCAAGACTGCGCCTTGCGGATTGCGCCCTGTAGCTGACGTTCAGCAGCTGCAATGCCAATAGAGCTATAGTAAAGGCAGAAGTCGTCAGCATACAGGGAAGCGGAGACAGAATTTCCCACCACTGCAGCGAGACCGTTTATTGCAATTAAAAACAAGCAGACACTGAGGACAGAGCCCTGTGGTACCCCGTTCTCCAGGACGTGGGAGCAACTGTGGGAGGCTGCAACTTGCACGCGGATGGTACGATACGACAGAAAATTGCGGATAAAGATCGGCAGAGGGCCCCGAAGGCCCCATCCATGAAGTGTAGAAAGGATGTGATGACGCCATGTCGTATCGTATGCCTTACGCATGTCGAAAAAGACAGTGACCAAGTGCTGACGCCGGGCAAAGCCACTGCGGATGGCTGACTCCAGGCTCACCAGATTGTCGGCGGCGGAGCGATCTTTACGGAACCCACCCTGAGACGGAGCCAGAAGGCCCCGAGACTCCAGTACCCAGTTCAAGCGCCGGCTCACCATCCGTTCGAGAAGCTTGCAAAGAACGTTGGTGAGGCTAATGGGGCGGTAGCTGTCCACCTCCAAAGGGCTCTTGCCCGGTTTCAAAACGGGGATGACAATGCTTTCCCGCCATTGCGACGGTAACTCGCCGTCGACCCAGAGACGGTTGTAAAGGTCGAAGAGACGTCGCCTGCAGTCCACTGAAAGGTGTTTCAGCATCTGACAGTGAATGCCATCTGGCCCAGTGGCGGTATCAAGGCAAGCAGCAAGGGCGCTGTGAAATTCCTACTCACTGAATGGAGCATAGTAGGATTCAGAATGGTGGGGGCGAAAAGAAAGGCTCCGACGTTCCATCCGCTCTTTAATGGAGCAGATGGCCAGTGGGTAATTGGAAGAAGCGGAACTAAGAGCAAAATGCTCTGCCAAGCTGTTGGCAATTTCGTCAGAGTCCATACAAACTGCTCCATTCAGTGAGAGCGCAGGGACGCTGACAGGGGTCCGATAGCCATAGAGGCGTCAGATCTTGGCCCAGACCTGCGATGGAGAGACATGGAGGCCAATGGCGGACACATTCCGCTCCCGGCACTCCTGCTTGCTTTGGCAGATAAGGCGGCTGGCCCGCGCACGCAGCCGTTTGAAGGTGATGAGGTGTTCAATGCAGGGATGACGCTTATGACGCTGGAGCGCCCGCCGGCGATCTTTTATCGCCTCAGCGATCTCGGGCGACCACCAAGGCAAAGTCCGCCGCCGAGGGGACCCAGAAGAACGGGAAATGGCAGAACCGGCGGCACTAACGATGCCGGTGGTGACCGATTGAACCACCGCATCAATGTCATCACTCGAGAGAGGCTCAATAGCAGCAGTGGAGGAAAACAAGTCCCAGTCAGTCTTGTTCATGGTCCAGCAAGGCCGCCCAAACGACTGACGCTGTGGCAGTGACAGAAGGATCAGAAAGTGGTCACTGCCACACAGGTCGTCATGCACACTCCAGGCAACAGACGATAAGAGGCTAGGGCTGCAAATCGATGGCGGAGTACGTGCCATGTGCCACGCTGAGGTGTGTGAAGGAACCATCATTTAAAAGCGAAAGATCGAGCTGTGCCAATAAATGCTCAATGGTGACGCCTCGACCTGTCGCCACCGACCCACCCCACAGAGGGCTATGGGCGTTGAAGTCGCCCAGTAACAAGGTAAGGATGCGGCAATTGGGCTATCAGCGCAGCCAGGACATGCTGCGCAACATCATCATCTGGTGGAAGGTAAAGACTGCAGATGGTAACAGCCTGTGGCATCCACATCCAAACAGCGACAGCCTTTAAATGTGTTTGTAGAGGGACAGACTCGCTGTGAAGAGAGTTAAGGACAAATATAAAGACGCCACAGACACCCTTTCATAAGCTGCCCGGTTCTTATAATAACCCCGATAGCCACGGAGGGCGGGGGTTCACATGCTGGAAACCAACTTTCCTGAATAGCAATGCAGAAGAGAGGGTGAAGGCTGATAAGTTGTCGGAGCTCAGCTAGATGGTGGAAAAAACCGCTGCAGTTCCACTGGAGTATGAAATTGTGCATGGCTGAGAAGGCGTGAAGGGACTAGGAAGGCAATTTACGCAGCTTGAGTTAACCCGCATGAGTTACATCCATGGCGTCTGAGGGACCAGCGAGATCCAGGTCTTCAGCAGACGCCAGAATCTCGACCTCATCCTCAGACGCAGAGTTTGTAGGAAGTGGTGGGATGGGTGCCACCGCAATGTCTGTGGTCTTGGGAACTTTCTTCTATTTCGGCTTCTCCTGGTGTGCCTTCGGTGGTTCAGGCTTCATGGGCTTCACTGTGTCAGTCTCAGGGACGGACGACAACCGTGAGGCCCTACGACCAGGGACTGGTGGTTCTTTCAGCCACTTGTGGGTGTCCGCGTTGCCACTGGTCGGAACTTGTGAAGGGGGGTCCCCAAGGGACCCCATCCCGGTGAGAGAAGCCGAAGAAGTCTTACGCTTCTCTGGCTGGGAAGGGGGAACTGATGTCCCCGATGGTGGGGGGGCTGTTGCTCCTGAAATAGATGGAGCAGGGGCAACAGGGAGTGAAGTTCCCCCCACAACCAAGGGGGCCGGTGAATTCTGACAGAGCTGAGGTTGAACTGTAGGTGACGTCACGGTAGAGGTTTGAATTGGTGTTGCAGCCACGGCATAGGTGGATGTCATTGGCACAGGATGTAACTACTCATATTTCTGCCTAGTCTCGGGGTAGGTCAGGCGGTCCAGGGTCTTATATTCCATCATCTTCCTTTCTTTCCGGAATATCCTACTGTCCGGCGAGCAAGGGGAATGGTGTTCTCCGCAGTTAACACAGATAGGAGGCGGGGCACATGGATTATGGGGTTGCGACGGACGTCCACAATCTCTACACGTGATGCTGGAAGCACAGCGAGATTACATGTGTCTGAACTTCCAGCATTTAAAACACCGCATCAGAGGAGGAATATATGGTTTCACATCACATCGGTAAACCATCACCATGACCTTTTCGGGTAAGACATCACCCTCGAAGGCCAAGATGAAGCCACCAGTGGCCACCTGATTATCCCTCGGACCCCGAAGGACGCGCCGGACGAAGTGAACACCTCGTCGTTCTAGGTTGGTGCATAGTTCATTGTCGGACTGTAGAAGAAGATCCCTGTCGAAGATAATACCCTGGACCATGTTTAAACTTTTATGGGGAGTGATGGTGATGGAAACATCCCCCAACTTGTTGTAAGTGAGCAACCTCCGTGAGTGGGCAGAGGATGCTGTTCTGATGAGAACTGACCCAGAGCGCATTTTGGACAAACCATCCACCTCCCCGAACTTGTCCTCTAAATGCACCACAAAAAACTAAAGGCTTGGTTGGCATAAAAGATTCACCATCAACCCGCGTACAGACAAGGTACCGGGGTGAATAATCTCCTCTGCTGTCTTTAGCCATGCGTTCTTCCCATGGAGTGGCCAGGGAGGGAAATGATCTCGGATCGTATTTCTTCCCATTGAGGTTAGACCTCGATCATTTAGAGACTGCTGGTGGTGGCTCACCAGCGAGAGATAATGTACCACACTTCATTGCGGGTCATCCGCCCTGATGCCACCCACTCCGACAAGGGGCTCTCCCCACGGGCGCCACCCAGCTGCAGCAAAGACCACCTGGCTGGATGGCCTTTGCCGGCAGTCCCGATGCCCCAGAGGGATAGGCATCAACTCCTCGGCATATGTGGGGAGGTAGCAGCTCAGGTATCAGCAGTGAGATCCCTGTGTAGTCAGGGGGCTACCCCCAAGAGGGTACATGACAACCCCACCACAATGGACTGGCTACCGTGCTGGATGTCAGGTGTCGAAATATCCATCTACATCACGAGGGCCAAGATGGAAGTGCACAATGGAGGGAATGTATGCTACCCGGAACAGACTGCAGCCAATGTGGCCGGAAGCTCGATGGAAGTCTAACTCCGTGACAATATCGGGTGTGCCAGATCTTAGGGCAAGATGGATATATAATACGCCACGTAAGGCGTCCTTCCCCAAATGGTACGCACTAACAGAAAATTTTGAAAGGTAGCGGTCAAACCCCTTAGGGGACCAACACATTAAGGCCGAAACGTTTGAGACTCCTTTTAGTCGCCTCTTACGACAGGCAGGAATACAGTGGGCCTATTCTTACCCCCGAACCCGCAGGGGGCCGTCGAGGACAGCATACTGGGTTCTGTTGCTTAACAATGGGTAGCCTTGAGGGATGAAATAGTGAAGGCAGCAGAGTATCAAGTAGGTAAAAAGACGAGGGCTAGCAGAAATCGTTGGGTAACCGAATGGATATTGAATTTAAGTGATGAAAGAAGAAAATATAGAAATGCAGTAAATGAAGTAGGCGAAAAGGAATACAAAAGTCTCAAAAAATGAGATGGACAGAAGGTGCTAAATGGCTATGTGGCGATGGCTAGAGGACAAATTTAAGGATGTACAGGCAGATATCAGAAGGGGAAGATAGATATAGCCTACAGGAAAATTGAAGAGGCCTTTGGAGAAAACAGAACCACCTGTATGAATATCAAGAGCTCAGATGGAAAACCAGTCTTAAGCAAAGAGGGGAAAGCACAAAGGTGGCAGCGCGGGGAAGCCGCACGGTCTAGGACGCCTCGTCACGGTACGCGCGGCTCCCACCGTCCGAGGTTCGAGTCCTCCCTCGGCCATGGGTGTGTATGTTGTACTTAGCGTAAGTTAATTTAAGTAGTGTATAAGCTTAGTGACAGATGACCTCAGCAGGTTGGTCCAATAGGAACGTAACACAAATTAAAAAAAAAAAAATGCAGAAAGTTAGAAGGAGTGTATAGAGGATGTATAAAACGGCGATGAACTTGAGGGCAATATTATGGAAGTGGTAGAGGACGTAGATGAAGATGAAGTGGGTGATATGATACAGCGTGAAGAATTTGACAGAACACTGAAAGACCTAAGTCGAAAGAATGGCACGGAAGTAGACAACAATCCATTGGAACTACTGATAGCCTTGGGAGGTTCAGCCCTCTCTACCATCTGATGAGAAAGATGTGTGAGAGAGTCGAAATATCATCAGACTTCAAGGAGAATATAATAATTGCAGTCCCAAAGCAAGCAGGTGTTGATAGTTGTGAAAATTACAGAACTATCAGTTTAATAAGTTACGGGTGCAAAATACTAACACGGATTCTTTACAAAAGAAAGGAAAGACTGGTAGAAGCCGAGCTCGTTGAAGATCAGTTTGGATTCTGTAGAAATGATGGAACACACGAGGCAATACTGACTCCACGATTTATCTTAAAAGATAGGTTAAAGAAAGGCAAACCTATGTTCCTAGCATTTGTGGACTTAAAAAAAAAAAGCTTTTGACAATTTCGACTGGAACACTTTCTTTAAAATTCTGGAGGTGGCAGGTGTAAAATACAACGTGCGAAAGGCTATTTACAATTAGCACAAGAAACAGAAGGCAGTTATAAAAGTCGATTGGCGTGAAAGGGAAGCAGTGAAGGCGAAGGGAGTGAGACAGGGTTGTCGCCTGTTCCCAATGTTATTCAATCTGTATATTGAGCAAGCAGTAAAGGAACGAAAAAAAAATTTCGAGTAGGATTTCAAATCCATTGGAGAAGAAATAAAAACTCTGAGGTCGGCTCACGACATCGCAATTCAGTCAGAGACAGCAAAAGGCCTGAAGACCAGCTTAACGGAATGGACAGTGACTTGAAAGAAGCCGCGCGGGATTAGCCGGGCGGTCTTAGGCGCTGCAGTCATGGACTGTGTGGCTGGCCCCGGTGGAGGTTCAAGTCCTCCCTCGGGCATGGATGTGTGCATTTGTCCTTAGGATAATTTAGGTTCAGTAGTGTGTAAACTTAGGGACTGATGACCTTAGAGGTTAAGTCCCGTAAGATTTCACACAAATTTGAACATTTAAAGGAAGAATATAAGATGAACATCAACAAAACCAAAACGAGGATAATGGAATGTTGTCGAAATAAATCAAGGGATGCTGAAGGAACTAGATTAAGAAATGAGACACTAAAAGTAGTAGATGTGTTTTGCTATTAGGGGAGCAATATAACGGATGGTGGTCGAAGTAGAGAACATATAAAATGTAGACTAGCTATGGCAAAGAAAGCGTTTCTGAAGAAAAGAAATTTGTTAAGATCCGTTTAGATTTAAGTGTCAGGAGGTCTTTTCTGAAAGCATTTGTACGGTGTGTAGCCACGGATGGAAATGAAACATGGATGATAAACAACTTAGACAAGAAAAGAATTGAAGCTTTCGAAATGTGGTGTTACAGAATAATGCTGAAGATTAGATGTGTTGATCACGTAACTAATCAGGAGGTACTGATCACAATCGCGGAGAAGAGGAATTTATGGTACAAATTGAATAGAAGAAGGATCGGTTGGTAGGAGACGTTATGAGGCATCAAGGGATCATTAGTTTGCTTTTTGAAGGAAGTGTGGAGGGCAAAAGTCGTAGAGACAGGCCAAGGGATGAATACACTGAGCAGATTCAGAAGGATGCAGGTTGCACAAGCTATTCGGAAATGAAGCGGCTTGCTCAGGTTAGAGTATCATGCAGAGCTGCATCGAGCCAGTCTGTGGATTGAAGACCACAAGAACACAACGAGCTAGATGAGGGGCCAATGTCGCAGGCTACTCTTTGTTAAATCTAACTGGGATTCCATCCGGACCTGATGATTTATTTCCTTTCAAATCTTTCAATTGTTTCTACACGCCTGTTACGCTTAGTACTATGTTATATGGTCCTAACATACTGTGTCATACGGTCCTAACATATGGAAATCACTTGGGGCAAGGTCTGGTGAGTATGGTGGATGAAGAAGACACTCAAAATGCAGGTCTGTGATTGTTGCAACTGCTGTACGGGCAGTGAGGGGCCTTGCAGTGTCATGTTTCAAAAGGACACCTGCTGACACCAATCCACGTCGCTTTGATTTGATTGCAGGCCGCAGATGATTGTTTAGGAGATCCGTGTATGATTCACTGGTGACAGTGGTCCCTCTAGGCATGTAATGCTCCAAAATAATGCCCTTTTCATCCCAAAAGAGAGTCAAAATAACCTTCTCTGCTGATGGTTCTGTTCCAAACTTCTTTGGTTTTGGTCATGAGGTATGGCGGCATTCCTTGCTCGCTCTCATCATTTCCGGTTGGTGGAATTGAACCCAGGTTTCGTCCCCAGTAACGATTCTTGCAAGGAAGCCATCACGTTCTCGTTCAAAGCGCCGAAGAAGTTCTTCACAAGCATCAACACGTCGTTCTCTCATTTCAGGAGTCAGCTGCCGTGGCACCCATCTGGCAGACACTTTGTGAAACTGGAGCACATCATGCACAGTGTAGTGTGCTGACCAATGACTAATCTGTAAACGTGCTGCAATGTCAATCAGTGTCACTCGTCGGTTTTCCTTCACTATGTCTTCAACTGCTGTAATGTTCCGTGGAGCCACAACTCGTTGTGCCTGACCTGGACGAGGAGGATCTTCCACTGAAGTCACGCCATTTGCGAACTTCCTACTACACTTGTAGACCTGCTGCTGTGACAAACATGCGAAACCGTACTGAACCTTCATTCGTCGATGAATTTCAATAACTGTCACACCTTCACTACGCAAAAACAGTATAACCGAACCCTGTTCTTCCCTGATGCAAGTCGCAAGTGGGCGGACATCTTTATACGGATACTGCGACGGTATGTGTGCATCTGCACTATGCTGCACGCTGCTTGTAGCACGCTTACCAACTTACAGGATAACGGCGTGAAATTTCGATTGGTTATTACAAATTTAAGGTTTTCATTTGACTCACCTTCGTACATACGGGAATCTGTCCTATGGCCAAATGGTCGTAAGTCTGTACGTTTCTCCTGTAGCTGATGTTCTCATGTTACACGCTAGCCGCCGCCCAGGAACTTCTCAAAGCAAATTTGGAAAGTTTGTCACTCTATAACAAAACCGGCAGAGGTAAATACCTAGATACTAACGTTGACTGGGTGTCACGGCAAACTTAGTCTACCAATGACTAAATGGATGTGGCAGGAAATTCATCACCCTGATGTACGAAGTTGGGGGAAAATGTACAGAGCTGTCGGTGCAGGCAGCCTCAAGGGTAGTTCACGCTGAAGAGTCTGGTACCCTTTGTGACGATGGGTGAGCGATGAGTCGGAGGATTATGAGACGAATCCAAGTATCCAAAAGCGTCCTGACTTTGCCTTCTGTAGGTTTGTCATTTCTACTGAGTTTTCAGACTTTTCGCTGATCCTTGCATTCATTCAGATTTACAATGATACCCTGTGAGATTCTGAGTCAAACGATCGTTACTTTTGTTCTATGCTTGAATCTTTAGGCACCCACCTGTTTCGCCTCGTATGACCCTAAATTCCGAATACAACATAGACAATGAGAAGGGTCATGGTAGTAAACAACAGATGCGATGTGTACGTTATGAACTTTCAGGTATCCGCTGGCTGCGAGGACAATAACACCGCGTCGGTTACTGTGCAGCCGTTTTACCTGAAGAGTACGTAGGCAGGTAGTGTGTCACCTGTTTAGACGCTCGGAGTTCCACCTGTAAAGTTGTGATAGATGTCAACCAACTGACACTGAGATTCGGGAGGAAGCAATGCACTCGCAAGGCCCATGATTGCACATAACACCAACTCACGTCGAGTTATGACAGAAAGTGGCTACAGTCGTGCACTACATACCTGACTAATGAATTGTGTCCATGTCCAGGCAAACTGGTCCACATTCAATGTCGGTGTTTATAATTTCTTAGATATTGTAAGAAATGTAAATATTTTGCAGCTCTGTGCATTATCATTTTAGTTTCCTACATTTTGGCACCAAGTGTAGGTCAATAATCATTTCATTTCCTTATTTTACTGCAATGAAGTGTGATTCAGTATTTTATGTAAGTCTGCAGTCAACCCGTGCACATTATAAAATTGGTTGTATTTATGTACGTCCCACATCTTCTCCTAAACCACTGGACCAATTTAAACACGCCTGGTACAGATATCCATCGCTGACAGGCAACAGTCGCTGAGTGGTGGAGCGCGGATGGGGGTAAGATCCATCTACCTACTTCAGGAGATATTGTGTCATAAACAATGAGATGCAGGGAAAACTACTGCATTATTCTTGACCTTTAAATTGATTGCTTCTATGCTACTCACCCCATTACTAACATATTTCGCAGAAAGTATCCACATATGTCGCAGAATGTACCAACATAAATATATCACTGTACGACACATATATCTAGAGATATGAAGTCATAAACATTGATATGTGTGAAGAACGTAGGCTTCTTGCAAAAAGTTTTAATACATTTATTCACTATGACACTCCTAGAGTCGAGTCAATTTCAGGAACTCCCTGTCGTCTGGTTGTGCCTTTGACAACTTTCAACTACGAGACGCAAACGGCTATAGGCGAAAATAATAGCATTCTGTAGAGCCATGAAGAGGCGTTGCCATGGAAGGTTGTACAAAACTGCGTTATAGACGTATGAAGCAACAGCGTCTAGCTTTCAGAAACAGTCGGGGACACTGTAATTATACAGTTCTACATTATGGAAATTTCTTTGTATGACTGTTTCATATTTTAAAAGATTTTCTTCACGAATACGCAGAAATCAAACATTTTCGATATTAGGCTACGAATAAATTTCATTTTTTTGTTTTCGCGTCAAATAGAAATATTACAGAATTAATACCTGGGCCCTACAGGTTTTTCACCTACTTGTCTATAAAACAGAGTTTAAATTTTCCCTAATTGCTAGTGGAATGTAAATTATTATCGATTTCATATTATTGTTATATGTCACTCCTCGGACAGCAAGTGTACATTACAGCAAACCTCTAAGGTGATCGCGGTCGCCCTCCAATTGGTCCCTTTGAAAGCATGTAAGCTTTGCCGATTATACTTCCAGTTTGAGCTTTGTGACCTTTCACGTGTTTTAAGGGCTGTACTCCACTCAACGTTTTTCGAGTACAGCTGTTACCTTAAGCCAGACAATCTCTCAATCAGAGAACCTTTTATCTCGTTTTCCATTAATCGAATAACCTTGTTGTAAGCGATTGTCACGTCTGTAGCTTGCAGGCTACATATCCATCGGTATCGAATGAACATGGCTGGTAGTTAAGCACTTCATATGGATCGCAATTGCTCATCTTGTTGTTAAAACTTTTGGGACCGACATAACTTTGGTTAATCATGATGCTTCTTTGAAAACTCATTGCGAAACACGTATTTCACAAAATTAGAGAGATTTTATTGAACTAAGGATGCCCTGTGGTCTAGGGATAGCGTCTTTGGCTACCAATTAAAACGACCTTGGTCCAGGATTCGGTCACATCCAACGGTTGAATATTCAGTGGAAAAATCATCAGCAATGGTCACCGAAGGCTAGAAGAGCGTAGGCAGTCAGTCTTCATCAGCCAACGATATTCTCAGCATGACGGAGGAGGGTTGTGGTGGGAAAAAGCCCCTAAATGTCGGGATAATAAGTAACGATTAACGACATGAGATTTCAGAAGCCACATCTAAATAGATATTACATAATAAGTATGAGCAGAACACTCGGTCAGTTAGTGAATAAAGAGTAATGATGATCACCCCATCGCTCAAAGATTACGGATTAGTCCCCCACATTCGGAGCTGATGCAGGGGAGATTCAAGTGGGTACTGAATGTTGGAGAAAGACTGAAAAACCAGTTCCAGTGTAACCTTCTCCGAGCTGTAATGTGGGATCTTAAATGTTTACTTCTGTTAGGGAACGTAGAAAATATTATAATGCTCAGTCTGGATATAGTTTGTGGGTCAGTGAAACGAAATGAAGGGAAGAGAAGATTTTCTAGTCACACGAATATAGGGAATATCATCAGCATTAGAAAGTGGTATACAGGTTTCGGACTCTGCATTAATAGGACGGCAAGGCCGAATGAATTTTACGCCATCATTAATAGTTCAGATGTACAATCCTAGATTTCAGAATTGACACGGTGCCCCACACTTACAGACTGTTAACCAAGGTCCAAGCATACACAATAAGGTCCCAGTTACGTGAGTGGCTCGAAGACAAGTTACGTAATAGAATGCAGTACGTTGTCCTCGACGGCGAGTGTTCATCAGAGTCAGTATTGCCCAAGAAAAGTGTATTCGGACCGCTCTTGTTATCTTCATAGATAAATTGTGTGATGAACTGAGTTAGTAGCAAACGTGGCTGTTTGCTGATGGCGCTGCCGTGTACGCGAAGATGTATTTGTTGGATAACTGTAAGAGGATACGAGACGGCTTACGGGTAGACAAATATCCTATTTCGTGTGGTGAACAGCAGCTTGATCTAAATGTGGAAGTTTATGCAGACGAGTAGGAAGAAAAATCCCATTACATCGTAGTACAGCATTGGCAGTATGTTACGTGCACAGTCACGTCGATTAAATACCTAGGCGTAGCATTGCAAAGCAATCGAAAATGGAGCGAGCACGTAAGGACAGTATTAGGGAAGGTGAATGGTCCAATTGCGTTATTGGGAGAATCGTAGGACAGTGTAGTCCGTCAGTAAAGGAAAACGCGTGTAGAACACCCGTGCGACACATTCTTGAGTACTGCTCAAGTGTTTGGAATCTCCGCCAGTTCGGATTAAGACTGCCGTCGAGGTAATTCAGAAGCTGTCAGCGATAACTTTGATCAACTCATGATTTTACCGGGATGCTTTGTGAGCTCCACTGAAAACTGGTTTTTAAGCTGACTGCACAACGATTCTACTGTCGCCGGCGCACATTTCACGTAAGGATGACAAAGATAAGAAAAATTAGAGCGCATATGGAGGCAAATAGATGGTAGTTTCTCCCTCGATCGGTATGCGAGTGGAACAGGAAAAGATGTGACTAACAATATTACAAAGTACTCTCTGCTATATGCCATATTGTGACTTGTGGAGTATCTGCTTTGATGTAGACGTAGATACTGCAAGCAGAAGATGAGATAGAGATATACGTCGAGACTGACTGGGTAACCCAGTATAATATAGAAGAGATGGGAGTATGATGACCGTGGTGAATTGGAGCGTTGCTACAGGGGAAAGGATAGCAAACAGAGTTGTGAGAGAATGTGGGCTCGATAGTAGTAATGAGACTACGGATAAAAGTATTTAATTCTGCAATACGATTGTGCTGCAAATAATGAACACAATGTTCAATAATCACAACAGGACTACTACTACATAAAACGCTTGGAGACGCAGGCCTCTACTCCTGGATTATATCACGTTGAGACATAGATACAGATATAACATACCAATAGTTAACAGTAATGCACGCTTTACTGTTTTGAAATACCATTTCGTAGTGCTGTATATGCTACAAGCTAAATCCATATGAAATGGACAATGTAGAAGAGATTTTTAAATCTCATTGACTATGTAGTACATCTGCAGTCAAAGTTCTTTACGCACAGAATAACCGATGAGAATATAATTCTAGTTGTACCTGTAAGATAATTATATTTTTGTTGTAGCTTCTGTTTCCAGTAATTAATGACACTCAAATACTGTATGGGACGATGACAAGTACGCTGTATGTTCGTGAAGTACAAGTTATTAATCAAACTTTTCACGAATAACTATATAAATTAGCAACGGATACTTACTGCTTCAACTGAATGATGGGATACCAAGAAGTTCTATAGAGCTACTTGACTGCACAGTTGCCAGTATCTTGGCGTACATACGATGCAACTAATGACGTAAAAACAGGTGGCTCCTGCACAGACGTCTCGGTGACGCGTCGTCGATACGCGCCTGCTACTGTCTCTAATTAATGACGTCAATATACGCTACCTCCATTACTTAAATGAGCGCAGCTCGTAAGATATCGACAACGGAACATTATGCAGCAGCGTAACGAGTTGACTACATAAAACTTAATCGTTGAAAAATGATTAACGTGAAGAATGTGGAGGTTGAGTAGTTACTTATAACTTTAAATTGAGTGTTAGATCAGTATTTTCTACGGTTAGTTTAGCTGTTTCTTTACTTCCATTACTTCATGAAGTAGCTATCGCAGCATTACCGCAAAGATGACTTAGTGATCAGAATCAACTACAAACAGACGGCCTTGTGGCCGAGCTGTTCTAGGCGCTTCAGTCTGGAACCGAGCGACCGCTACGGTCGCAGGTTCGAACCCTGCCTCGGTCATGGATGTGTGCGTTGTCCTTAGGTTAGTTAGGCTTAAGTAATTCTAAGTTCTAGGGGACTGATGACCTCAGATGTTAAGTTCCATAGTGCTCAGAGCCACTTGAACTATTTCTGAACTACAAAAACCGTTTGTCTGTGAGGACTGCGGGAACCGTGGTTTGGTGCTCCCGAGCGTCCGGACGAATGAGGGCATCCCTCACACACAAAGGATGCTGGAGCACAGCTTTCAAACACATTGTTTTGGCGTAGAACTGGAGGGTCACTGGTTTGCTACTTGGTAAGGTTTATTTATTTATTTATTTATCGTATGATGTGTACATTGATTTACATTTATATACAATAATTTCAGGACTAAAATGTACAATCACAAGTTCGTACAATTTTACAGCTCTATGTCTAGTTCTTCAATCCACTTGACTGCTTCATCCGATGTACGATGAATGTCCATTAAAGTTCCTCTGAAAGTACGATGAGGGCAGTCAGCAACAATGTGATGAATCGTCTGTGAGGGGGCACCACAGTCACAATTTGCAGAGCCAACCCATCCCCATTTGTGCAGTAGATAGCCACATCTGCCTTGTCCAGTTCGAATGCGGTTTATGATCCTCCACTGACGCCTTGGAAGATCAAATCCTTGCGTCTGCTTGGAAGGGTCCTCGACTAGATGTTTATTGGCTACTGAAGACTGATCCCACTGGAGTTTCCATGAACTGTTAATGTTGAAAGCAGATCCTTCAAGGTCGAGTGCTGTGCGCCATGGTGGTTTCCTCGATTTCAAGCGTTGGTGTGTTCCTTGTACAATATCTTGATGGATGGGGAGCTGGGGGTTCTGCTGAATGTTTTTCCACGTCTTTAGGAGAGCTTCTGATCTTCTTAGGGCTGGAGGTGGGATATTGCTTAGAACCGGCAGCCACAGCGTGTTTGTGCTCCGAATACATCCTGTGATTAATCGCATTGCCTGATTGAGTTGCACGTCTATCTTCTTAGTGTGAACACTGTAGATCCAGGTTGGGCAGCAATATTCAGCAACAGAATATGACACAGCTAATGCTGTAGATCTCAGGACGTTAGTATTGGCTCCCCATGATGTACCAACAAGCTTCTGAAGAATATTATTTCTAGTTTTAACTTTAGCAGCCACATTTGATAAATGCTGTTTGAAAGACAGAGTTCTATCTAGTGTTAATCCCAGGTACTTTGGTGTACTACAGTATGGCAACACTTGGTCTCTGAATACAACTTTTGGTTTGTAATTTGACTGTCTGTTACGTAGGTGGAATGCAGATATAACTGTTTTCTGAGGATTTAGGTGGAGGCACCATTTCTTGAAATATTTGTCTAAGGCTTCCAGATCAGTGGATAGAATAGTTTCAGCATCAGCAAAGTTGGAGCACTGAGTCACCAGACAAATATCATCAGCATATATGAATTTCCTTGAAGATGTTTCTGGTAAGTCGTGTGTATACAAATTGAAAAGGAGGGGAGCCAGAACAGACCCTTGAGGTAAGCCGTCATTTAGTTTAAACATTCTGCTCCTATCATTATCTGAGTAGATCTGAAAGTACCTATTGCTTAGCATATTGTTGAGTAAGGCCGTGAGTTTACGACATGGGATAACACTCACAATTTTTAAAGGGAGTCCTTCTCGCCAGACAGTGTCATAGGCAGCAGATAGATCCAAAAAGGCAGCCACACTTACTGATTTCTTCTCATACCCATTTTCAATGTGCGTAGTGAGAGATAGTACCTGATCGTTACAACTTCTCCCAGGTCTAAATCCTGCTTGCTCGATAGGAATATGGTGGTTGATTGTTTCACAGATTCTGTTGTAGATCAGACGCTCAAGGAGTTTATAAGTGATACTTAAGAGTGCTATTGGACGATAGTTTTCCACTTTTGTGGGATCTTTATTTGGTTTCAGTATGGCTAATATTTTTGATTTCTTCATCAGATGTGGGATGTTTCCAGTTTGCAGGATGTTTGAAAGGAAGTTGGTCAACCATTTTACTGTAGCTGGTCCACAGTAAGCCAGGAATTCTGGGTATATTCCATCATATCCAGCTGCTTTTCCAAGTTTCATACTTTTGATTGCAGCTTTAGTTTCCTCTTCTTGAAATGGAGTAGAGAATTCGGAAGACTGTAGGGCTGCTCTTTTCTTGGTGTTCATCTGTAGTTTGATATCCCTTTTGGCTTGCTTGTCCTTTATATTCTTTGTAACTGACACAAGGTGTTTAGCATAGTCATTCAAATTGATGGCATTTTTTGATCTTTTTGTTGTAGGGTTTGAAGAGTCTAATTTCCTGATGATAGACCAGGCTTTTCTGCTAGAATGGGTGTAATCTAGGGACCCCACAGTTTCATGCCAGATCTTTCTTCGATTATCATCCAGGGACTGGAGGAGGCTTGTTGCATTGTCAGAGTTAGGATGGTCTTCATATTCTTTTAGTAGCTCCTCACTCTCGGAACTCCAACCAGGGATATACTCTTTACGGTACCCTCTAGGAATACATCGTCTGGCTGCACCTTTGATAACCCCAACAAATCTGCTGTAGTTGTTGTACGTTGGTTTGATCCATCTGATATTGGAATCTGTTTGCTTTGCAAATTCAGTCCAGTTGGCTTTCTTGAAGTTCCACCTCGGTTTAGGATGTGATCGTACAACAGGTATAGACATCCCCACCTCCAATATAACAGGTCTGTGTTGACTATGTGGGAATTCCTTGAGCACAGTTCGTCGTACTTGATTTAGGGAATTATGAGACTGAGTTGTGAAGCACAGATCTGGGGTATAGCCTTGGGACCAGCGAGCTGAGTGGAAGGTAGGCAGATCTTTAGCATCGTAAATTAAATTCAGGTTTTCAGTTTCCATCCAGTCCTCAAGCGCTTCACCGTTGAGGTCATTCTCCATATATCCCCACAGGTGATGATGATCTGAGTTAGTATTTTCTGATAACATATGTTTGGAACATGGCATCGTGTCGTAGTGAATCATGGACAGTGGGAAAACTGAAACAGAAGACAATCGAATCGCTTGATATGTGATTGTACAGATGAACGATGGATATCAGATGGACTCAGTGTGTCTGACTCCGTGGGTACTCTAATGTTCGTGGACCGCACGTCACCCGCTCCCCTCACCCCCCCCCTAGCCATCAAAATTTTATTGTAGTACGCAGTCTCTGACCTCTCCCCCCCCCCTCCGCCCCCATACCTAATCGAAATGTTTCAGGTAAGCTTTACAAACACAACGTGGGCAACATAAATGAAACAGAATAAATGAAAAACAGAGTAAGTAGCGAAAACTGAAAGCTGTCAGTTCTGCTGTCGCGCTGGTTCTTGCAAGTAAGGGGCAGTGGTTTTCCGTCCTCCGGGAACATATAACAAGTGCTTAGCAGGATAAAGATATCTGTCGCCTGATTTGCGTCGATGGATATTCACTCACTGAGCAACGTTCTTAGTGGGGTAGTATGTTTTAGTTTATTTTTTATTGCGTAATACAGATTCAATACAATAGTTTACTGTCACCATTTATTTTGTTTATTTCTTTGTTGTGGTTAATTTTTGTAGTGCATGAAGTCATTGTTTGCTCATTAGTGAATAAAAGTGATTCGGCTACGATATTTCCTGGCAGTGGTTGAGATGGCTCCGATCCAGCTGCTTTATCGAATTAAAAAATGAAAACTGGTCACATTGGTGGAGGCCGTTCTTTCAAAAGACTTTGGAAACACAGAGATAAGTGAATGCTGTATGACAAAAAGTGTGGCAAATTATTTTACTCTGTGTGCGATTAAATGAGTTCCTTTTGCGAAGAAAACTAGACGAAAATACGATAAAAGCATTCGATCACGTCGAGTTTTGTGCTTGGAACAAACATTAGAGGGGCGTACTTGTCATGAAAAGTTGTAATTATCATATGTCTTGCAATGTTTAGTCTCAGAGGGTAAGACGGGAAAATGAAAGTCTGCAATAGCAGCTCTGTTGAGTGTTATCTACACTGCATTGTGTCATAGTGCATCAGTTAGTTATCCATCTTGTGTGGTTGAAAATGTAATTATAATGCATTGTTAGTGTTAGTTTTTGAACATAACTACAATTTGTCGTCTTGGCCGCGGCGTTTGTAGTACAAATGGCTATCGGAAAATATCTCAGACGAAGTAAGTCGTGTTGTGGCTCACGATCTATGTATTTTCAAAAAGGTAGTAATGTGATGACAATACTATTCGATAATTGTAGATGAAAATATTCATGTACGTCGACACGAGACAGTCCACAATAATAAGTGGAGTATCAAATATTCATTGCATTTTTACTTTTGGTTCTCATTCACCCATTTTTTCCATACATGTCCTGTGATTCATTTGTGACTTTTAGCTATTTTCCTTAGATATAGTGTAATCGTAAGCATCAATCTAGTTTAACTTCTTGTTCTGGAAATCGGACGCCAATTTTAGTAACTCATATTTTAATAAGTATTATGTTTCAGTTAAAGGGATTTGTACAAAATTTACTGTCTTCATAGTATTAGTAATGTTATTACAGTATTAGTAATGTTACCAGCTACAAACAACACCTGCTGTTATTGTATAATTTATCGTTAATTGTCAATTTCATTTGTAAAACGACTCCCAACAATCAAGAAATATGGATAATGATCTTATACAATTATTCTCATGCTGACTATTGCCAACTACAAGCATTCAAGTGGCAGGTGTGGACCACTGGTGGCGTCAGTTACTGCTATGATTCACTAGCTGCTGCACCTCCACAAGATGTTGTAATGTTTTCATCCCAGCCGAGACAGCTATTTCTAGGTACTATCTGGAGTTCAACATTTGTAAGTTGCTACCATACTATACTTATGAAACTCTGATGCCACAGTTTCGAGTTCTTTGGCTTATCCAGATTATTTTTCAGGTCTAAATAATATACCCCTCAGTGATGACTCGTAATAATCTAAGATTAATCATACAGCTTCCGATATCCATTTCATTTGATACCGCATGATACGTGCCTTTTACAACTTTGGGAAACAATATTGGTTCAAGGGATGAAAATAATCCAGTAATGTGAATACATTCTGTCTCCTTCATAGTAGTGCTCTTAGTTTATTAACGACCTCTACTTCCTACGTATTTTGCATTATATTGACCTGAAGATGGGATTTAATATTGAGAAACCAGTCACAGTTTGACCTCATAACAAATGTGAATTCACAGCTACAAGCAGACACTTCAATTTTTCGGAAGACTTTACCACAACATTTTTAAAAATATGTTTCAAGTTTTGACTTGCTTTTGGTCTATCAGTGGTCATAATTTTTCAATTAATAAATTATTTTCTTACTACTATGGCCTGTTTGATGAACTTCATGGCCATTCCATGAACCACTCCACTAGAACTCCCACCAACTAAAAAATCTGAAAATATAAAAAAGAAATTCTGGAAGATTTAAATTAGAAATTCGATATCTTGAAATTCTTGATCATTATTTTTAAACGTCTTTATCACCTTATATCTTAGTTTAATAACAAAATCTTCAAAAAATTGAAACTTCTAACCATTAAGTATTTTCAAGTATCTGTTTGGCAAAATAATTTTCAATATATTATAAGGCACCATGCAAATTTTTCACCATATAGAGTTTTGAAATATTTACAGCCATAAATATAATATAAATTTTTTACTTCCAACCCAATAACATTTTTAAAAAAATTTTAACTGTTTGCATTATTGAGTGTCTTCCATAGACCCTCCAATTATGTAGATTCAAATTTTATTAAGATAAAAAGTTTTCACTCAAAATTCTGTGTTGAGGACCATGTGTTAAATTTTTTCCTACCATACAAATGTACGATTCCGAATTTTATCACTGAATCTGGGATATGGCTTTGTTGTTGTTTTCTCTGTGCTTAATACATACATTCTCACACAACATGTGTATGACATAGCTAATGTAGACTCTATGTGTAAAAGGCAGTGTCCTAACTCACCATCTGGCTGACTGTCTCATCATCACCCAGCCCAAACTGCTGAAGATAGAAACTTGAAAGTTGGAGACAATGTCGATGTTATGCTGTAGGCTTCATTGAAGAAGACGTTTATCCAAATTTCAACAATAAAGGGGTGAAATAAGTGTAGAAGTTTTTTCCAGAAATGTCGCTATTATTGTAATTTTGAAGCTAGACCTTCGAAAATTGGTATTTGGTTTCTCAGTCGGAAATAAAGAAATATACATTTCAGCATTTTCTAGATATTTGACCCTATAGGGGTGAAATAGTGAGTGAAAGCTTATTTTGGAAATACATTACTGTTAAAGAACAATTTAAGCATTTTTAAAGCTGTATGTATGGACACAGGTATTTGACTTCTACATTACAAATACAAAAATATGTTTCTGTGTTCTCGGAAACTGAACCTCTAAAGAAGTGTAATAGAATATGATACTTTTCATGAAAATATTTTATTATGAAAGCATTTCTAAGGATATGTCTATGAAAATTTAAGTTTGGCTTATGACTTAGAAATGAAGAAAATGTGTATCAGTTCTTTGGAAATTCAACCCCTTAAAGGGCGAAATCGGAGACGAAATTTTTCATGGAGATATTTTATCGTGCAAGCATTTTTTAACATCAATTTATAAAAATTTGTATTTGGTTTGCCTGGTAAAAATAGAGCATATCCATCTTACTCTTCTTGGAAATTCAAACCCTAACGGAGTGATATAGGTGGTGAATAGTTTTACGAAAATATTTCAGTGGAAAAGTATTTTTAAAGCTAAGTCTTTGAAAACTCACTTATTGGTTGGAGATGAAAAATTATGTGTTTCAGTGATTTGGGAAATTCAGCCGCCAAGGAGGTGAAAGATGGACAGACTGATTCACTGATTCATCATCACTGAGTCCAAACTGCTATGGATAGAGACTTGAGGCTTGGAGAGAGTGTGGGACCTATAATATAGTTACCATTTAAGAAGGGATTGTCTAAAATGCCATTCCTAAGTGGGTGAAATAGATGATGAATAGGTTTTTGGAAGTATGTCGCTGTTAATGGAATTTATGTCGCTATTAAGGGAATTTTGAAGCTAGAACTTCGAAAGCTAGTATTTACTTCTCAATCAGAAAATAAATAATGCATGTTCCAGAATTTTTGTAAAGTCAACTACTAAGGGAGTAAAGTAGTGGGTGAATGTCTTTTGAAAAAATATAATTGCTAAAGAACTACTAAATGATTTTTAAGGTTACATCTAAGACATCTGATATTTGACAGCACAGCTAGAAAAAAAATACATGTTGCAATGTTTCTGGGAATTCAGCATCTAAGAGTGTGCAGTAGGGGATAAATAATATCAATAAAATACTTCGTTGCATTAAAAATTTTTTATCGAAAACTAATTTTATGAAAACTGGCATAACTCCTCCGTTATATGTAAAGAAACGTTTCTAGGGGATCAATGTTGCTATGTAAATATCCCCACAACAACGAAAAAAGCCATGATCAATAAAAACTTTCGACTTCAGTTACCAGAATAGTTTTTTGGTCAGAAGAACATGCAAAATATATCATGATTATATAGTCTTAATGAATGTGAAAATCTTAGAAGCTGTTGCAATTTGTGAAAAACTTGAGAATTAGTCTAAGGAAAAGAAATCTCTGTAGACCATATAGCATATGTCAACAAAGCATCAGTCACTAACCCAGTTTTAAACAAGATGGAAGGGTCTTATGTTGACAACACTGTCTGATTGTGGATTCTCTTTAAATATAGAAATGCAGCATAGGCTCCCACATAATTATTTCGTGGATGTAACTTCTAAATTTACAGAGGAGAAACTCCATATCTTCCATTCTTCATAGAGATATTCTGCAATTTGGTGTCATCAACCAAGGAAGAGTCAACTGATTAATTCTGCTTCTTGTCTGAAAATAGATGGAAATGAAATAAGGCATATCGAAATCTGCAGAATTTTAGTAATTGGCGATATCTAGTTCAAAATTCTTCTTTCCATTGAATTCCACTATCTCTATGGTTTGTGGTTAAAATATATGTATGGGTCTCTTCAAGTTTATTGGTCCTTCTTATACTAGCTAGAGTGATTATTCTGGTTCTTATCTCACCACAGGAACATGAATTTCCATTTATTCCACATATATTTGTCTTCCTTAGGAAATGTCACATGTTGAACACCAGCATCATTACAGTCAGACTATCAAAAAATGGCATCTCCAGCATTTCAGGCCCTTTTAAAAATTACAGTTAAATCTACATCTCAAAAAATTTGTTTCGTAGTCTGTGAAAAATCCGCGAAATATTTCCAAACGATAATGTGTTTAATTTCTCTTATTTTTCATCTTCCTGTCATTAAAAATATGACACTTCATGAGTGATTCATTGACTGCAAATGAAGTCAATTGCCTAAGGACAGATGAAGAAATGTAAAGACGTTCCATTCTATATAAAATATTGTTTCGATTCTCTATAGTGAAAACCTCACAGAGCTTTGTCACATAGTTGTCAATCAATTTTCTGTTGGGTTTTCCATCTTATGTTGGATAATCTGTACCACAGCCTCCAATAATACTAAATCTAATTTGATCCTTTATTAATGGATTTTGAAAGCCTGCGACTGTGACAACAATAGGTTTGTTTATAAATAAATCTTCTGCTACCAGTCACCATTTTTCTGTATTTACTTTTCACATGATGAGTTTTGAGAAATGATACCCACTTGAAAGTGCTTCTTTTTCTTGTGTATTAAGAAGTTTCTGTGGATGTTGTTAATGTGTGACTTGTACCGCAATATATAAGAAACACACGACATTTTAGTTGTTTATCGATTCTTTTGATGGAGTTATTGGCGAAATTTAGAAGAGTTGGTACTTACAGTTTTCTAATGGTCCATTTGTTTAGTTTACACACACTAAGCATCACATACAGCGTGTATTAGTTTTTGTTACTTTTTTGTTTATTAAATGTAGAAAACCCAATCTTTATTTTGTGATTTTTGAAAATATTTGCAACTTTCTGTGACACACTGCCCATGTATGGGATACTAGATATACATTTGTTTTACCCTTTTTCTTCTGCATTGCATTTTGCACCTGGCTCTTTCTTCACTTTGTCTCAGGATTGTCAACCATGGAAACACTAACCACTGGCAACTCCAATCTTTTTCGCTGTGTTTATTTATTGTTGTATGTTTTCTTGGATGAATGGTAGATTTGTTGCCCTATGTAGCACTGACCTGTATGCTGCCTGTTAATGGATATTTGGGTGATGTGAGGAAGCAGGGATTGTGGTGTCAGTCCTTGTGTTTTCCTATAAATTATGAATGTGAATGCGTTGTTGTGTCTTGTAATATTTAGGTCCACAAATCTGATGGTTTTATTTTGTTCATGTTCCACTGTAAATTTGATTTTCTCTTGTAGGTTACTGAAATATTTTAGAATGGCTGTGATGTGTTTGGTATCCTCTTCCACTAGTGTGTCATCTACATATCTCCTATAAAATTCTATTTTCTTCAGGCATGGTTCTTGGCTGTTAAATAATTTTCGGTGTAACTGATTTATGTATATGTCAGATTTGGAACCACATACACATGATCATATTTGCTAGGCCATCTGCTTACATTTACAAACGTAAATGTTGCCATTAAAGGTCAAGTAGTTGTCACTTAGGGTTAGCTGAAAGAGTTCCATAAATTCGACAATCTCTGTGTATGAAAGTTTCTTGTGTTGAATAAGGTTCTTTTGTATTACTGTTAGAGCTTTTTGTATGGGTATGTTTGAGTAAACGTTAGTGATATCAAGTGATATAAACTGTGTATCTATGGAGAGGTTTCTTGTTGTTAGTTCCTTAGCTACTATTATGTTGTTTTTTATGGAATATGTTGTTTCATATGTATAATTTTTCATCATTTTTTTATTCAGTTTTTGTGACAGTTTGTGTACTGGGTTATTTATAGACTTGACCACAGGATGTATCGGATTTCCATCTTTGTGTATTTTAGGCTGTGCTCTTAGGTGTGGTGCTTTTGGATTCATGCATGTAAGGTATTTATTTACAGTTTCTCTCAATAGGAAACGTGTGTTCTCTAATTGTTCCTTAATTTTGCTTTAATATTGTTTGGTTGAGTCTTTCCCAATGTGTTGAATATTATTAGCAGCAATAAATTAATTTGTTTTGACAATGTATTCTTTTTCTTTAACCACAACTAATGTATTGCTTTTCTCTGACTTTAAAAATATGGACTGGTTTGACATCTTCAACTTCTGTGGTTCTGTCCTCCTCAGTTGCGCGTAATACTACGGTATATTGATAATTTTCACTTATGGACCGTCTTACAGCAACTGAATAAAACACAATTTTAGTGCCATACGCGTTTCGCCTTTATTTTCTGCAAGGCATCATCAGTGGCCTGGAATATGTACGTATGTTAGCTATTTTATTTACATTTTTGTCACTGAGCCTATAGGTTATAAACAGTTCTGGTGGTTGGTATTTCCTATTAAGTAGTAATGTTTTGAACTGTACTTACAGGTTGTGTAGACAGTTTCTTACATATTACGCTCCTGTTGCGTTTTTGGTGTTGTTCTTCTTTCTATGAGCGCCAATTTGCTGTTTTTTCCACATTCCACAGCATTATGCACTGAACGTTTGTTTTAATGCAATGTTTTGGTTTCTGTTGCCGACTGTCAAATGTTTATGCCAAATATCGAATATTACTGCCAAACTTATGCATGTAACTATTGAAGAATCTGTGGTCTGTTTGTGTATGCATTTGTGTGTGCGTTTGTGTATGTGTGTGTGTGTGTGTGTGTGTGTGTGTGTGTGTGTTTTGGTGTGGTATTAATTTAACTTAATTTAATATTATTGTATTTATTTATTTATTTTTGTTTTCGTCCTGTGTGTGTGTGTGTGTGTGTGTGTGTTTTGGTGTGATATGTATTTTTTTGTGCTGTGTGTGTGTGTGTGTGTGTGTGTGTCTGTCTGTATTTTGGTGTTGTGTAATTTTTTTTGGGGGGGGGGTGGCGGTGTGTGTGTGTGTGTGTGTGTGTGTGTGTGTGTGTGTGTGTGTGTGTGTGTGTGTGTGTGTGTGTGTATTTTGGTGTTATATATATATATATATATATATATATATATATATATATATATATATATATATATGTTATCATTACCTTTATTAAGTGCAGTAGGGATGATGCCTTGCAGAAAATAAAGGCGAAACGCGTATGGCACTAAAATTGTGTTTTATTCAGTTGCTGTCAGATGGTCCATAAGTGAAAATTATCAATATACTGTAGAATGGACTGGTTATTTTTCAGTTTATTATTTATAGATTTTACATATTTTTCATAGTTTATTGTATATTGGAGCTAAACTTATCTTTATTCATTTATTTCTCAAGAAGCTTGCTTACTTTGTGACCTGTTGCCGCTTTTGTATTTGAATTTAGCTTAGCAGTGTCTGTTGAATTTCTAGGTGCACCTATAACTTGTTTCAGTGTGTGGTTGTTGAGGTTAGGTTTTACATTGTGTTTAACTCCTTCTTGGAGTAGATCGGTTTCCTTTGCTTGAATTTTCTGCCTGTGTTGTTAACCACTCTACTTTAAAATTAGTGTGTGCCTTTGTTAGTTAACTTCAGGTTGAATCCCTTATCTTGTTTAAATGTCATGGTCTGTAGCTTTTGTTATGTGTGTTGCAAGTACTCCACCAACTAAATAAAGGTCATGATATGGATTTGCTAGAAGAACTGGAGACATATTCACATTACAGATAATACGAAGATAAAATATTAAATGAAAAACTCAATAGTGAATCAGTGAAATTCTTCAGATGTTTCGATTGTCTACCTACAGAATAATAGTAAACTTATTGTAAAGTAGATATAAGTAATTTATGAGCCACGTTGTTAATATAAATAACCTCTGTACAAAAGCATATCTTAATCTGTAGAAGACCAATATTATTATCTGTGTGGACTACTTGTAAGAGCATCTTTGTAACTGTTTTGTTTATGTAAGATAGTTACGATGTGTTAAGTGTAAAACAAGTTGTGTGTGATGTTTAGTGTGTGTGAGACTTTGCACAAATGAACCATTAGAAAACTGTAAGTACAAAGTCTTCTAAATTTCGCTGTTAACTTTACCAAAAGTATCGATAACAAAAAAAAGTTAGGTGATTCTTATATATTGCAGTACAATTGAATGAAGTGATGCAGACTCTGACATATTGTCAACATTAATAGAAATGGCTTAATATGCAACAAAAAGCTCTTAAAAATGGGAATCGTTCCTGAAATGCTTGTGGGTAAAAATTAAATAAAGTACAATCGTGACTGGTAGCAGAAGATTTATTTATAAACAAACCTATTAATAATACTAAAGCTCATGTACAATTAAGATGATTAGGATAAACCAAACTATCTCTAAATTTTATATTAGTCATTATGGGCTTGTTGGGAATATATAGATTTTTTTAGTCTTTTCATTGACAGGGAATGAGTAAAACTGACACCTCTCTATTTTGTTCATTATTTATTAAAGATAAAAATTTATGAGATCATTTCTAAATTAACTGTTGTAGTAGCGCCACTGAAGGCAACTAAATTATTAATTCCATTGGTAATACAAATGTCTAAATTCTGAATAGGATCAAAACTTTGAGTATACACAGGATAATGTGTTTCTTGAGTTCGTGTTCCTTGAAAGCCCAACATTTTTCTTAAATGAAATAGGAATATAAGTTTCTCAATGAAATTGATCAGCAAGCTTTATAAATTTCAACTAAGTTAAAATTTTTATTAGTTGATACAAGTTGAATAAGTTGAAGCACATCGTTAGCAACATTTTTTATTAGCATCAGTAGCTTGACCACTAAATCCAAGCATACCTCCAATACAATCTTTTACATCTATATATATATATAATTCATTATTGCTCTCAATAATAACTGTATTTAAAATTTCATCTGAAACACTGTGAATATTAAGCTTTCGAAGATCAATATTTTTTTCTAAACTTTTTAGACTATATTGACCTACAGAAATTTCTATTGTTTCTCCATGAAAATATAATTTATTATTTTTCATATAATTTCTCTAACTTGAAAGTTTGTGTAGAAACCAAGTAGTCCAACATTATTAAAACGGAAATTTCCTAGCAGATTAAAACTCAGTGACGGACTGAGACTTGAACTAGGCACCTTTGCCCTCTGTGGTCAAGTGCTCTACCAACTCAGCTACCCAAGCTTGACTCTTTCCCTGTCCTCACAGCTTTACTGTTGCCAGCACCTCATCTCCTACCTTCCAAACTTCAGAGAAGCTCTCCTGCAAACCTTTCAGAACCAGCACTCCTGGTAGAAAGGATATTTCATACACATGGCTTAGCTACAGCCTGAGGGATATATCTAGAATGAGTTCGAGTCTCGGTCTGGCACCTACTTCTAATCTGCCAGGAAGTTTCGTGTCAGTGCACCATCCCCTGCAAAGTGATTATCTCATTCATAACTAAAACTGTCTCACAGGTAAAGCCAATATATATTTGAAAAAAAAAGATTGTGTTCCACTCAACTGATATTTGAACTTATCTAATGTTAATAACTATTTACAAAATTTAATGGAAATAGATAGGGATCCTAGGACAAATATTACAAAAAATGTATCAAAAAATTAAGTTGTAGGTTTTCAATGAATTCTATTTGATGTGTAATAATAGTACTAAGAGATCGTAGAAAAACAACATTAACAACTGACAATTACGTTTTAACTTGATAGCAGCTCAACTGGAATAAAATGATGCACTTTAAATTTATTAAAAATGATCAGATCGACCAAAATGTTCAGAGTTGTTAAAAATATGTAAAGAAATTGAAAACTAAAATAATAAGAAAAGCTACTTTTATTGAAAAGAATAATGACATTTTACCACTGGATTAAAGTGAAGGTAAACCAGTTCTTATGTTTGATGAGTTCATTTGTGACAATCAGGATGTAGTGAGATAATAATTTACTAGTTGTAGTTAAAGGAAATAGACTGTTTTGATTTAGCTGTGACATATTCAAAATGACAAAACAATTAATAAGTGTTATCTACATCTTTCAAATATTATTACACAAGATGATGCAAATTTAATTCACAGGTATCATAGTATTTTAGTGGCGATTTAATATCTGAAGATTTTAAAGACAAACTTAGTAAATGTTGGTATGAGGACCAGTTCTTTTTTTTTAAATAAACATGACTAGGAACCCTAAACAAGAAAAGTGCAGATATAAAGTAATAAATTTCTAAACTAATAAAAATTATTTCTATCAATGTTCTTATCTATATGTTACCAAATTATGGCCAATATGTTGTTAAAAAAGCTATACACAGTTAAAAAATAAAGGAAGAATGAAAAGAAAAATTTAAAAACTGGAAGACAAACCTAAAACACAGTATGTATCATATAAAAAACGAGATCAACCTCTTATTGACACTTTGTAAGGAATAGGAGATAAAGTCTTGAAAGTTGTTGAAGATCAGAGAGGATGAATTACAAATTGTGCGTTATCAACACAACCACCACTATTCTGATGAATCTGACAATGTACCACCCATGAAACACTACAGATGTGCACAGGATTGCACTGTGATAAGTGAATTACAAATATAAGCTGTGATGAAGGGTCATAAAGAGATTAAAGATAGAAAAGCTCATGGGTGCAATTAAGATAAGGGAGGGTGATGTTAAAATATCTATAAGTGAAAGAATACTGGAATCTATCAATCATAGTGAAGATCAGGTTTCTCGATTAATACCTGTTCACACATTTAAATTTGTAGGCAAGTTATGAGTAAAATTTAAAGGAGATATATTAGCAGTGAGTGATAGGATGTATGAAGGTACAAATGGGTTGATTAATCATTTACCTAAAACAGATCTGAGGATATAAATCCAAAAATTGATGCTGTTGATTTATCACATTATGTAGATATTTTGTACAATTCATAAGCTTTATATTCTGAAAACAATCCAAATAAAATAAAATGAAGTAGCGGTAAAAACAAAACTGTTTGATACAATACATTGTTGATATCTGTTTCCCAAGATTGCTGCAGGTTTGAACTCAAGTGTAGATGAGAAAACAGGTCAAGGTTTAATAGAAAGTGTACAGCAAAACCACTTGACAATACCCTGCTAACTAGCACATGGTGATAAAAGTATAAATTCATTAAATGGAGCTTGTAAAAAGCTTCATATAGTATACACAGTTAATGAAGATTAACAATTTAGACATCAAGTCGATAAAGAACTTCAGTTAGCTACAAAAGAGAGAATGTATGCCAAAGACACATTAATTGACGAAAAATCAGCAGCAATAACAGTTGGAGAAAAATGTATAGGAAACGGAAATTCATTGTGGATGTTGATGAAAACATGATGTATAAATATAATAATCATTATAAAAAAATTGTCTGTATAAATGATTAAGTCCTGCATTGATTATACTTTGCTACCTGAAACCAAACAAAAGTCAGTTAAAATTAAACTATATCATCATCAGTTTATACGATTAATAATTTCAAACTGATGCACAAACCGACAGACAGGTAAAATAACTGTTGGGAATCTACTCATAACACTAGGAATAGTTGTTGGGATATTATCATTGAATACCAAACCGAAAGAAAGAAGGTTTACAAGTAACAAATTAATAAGGTTGTTTTCAAACATAACTATTATCTGCACTGTAATATTCACAACTATTTGTTCACAAGTTGGTGGAGCAGCTGATATGGCAAGAGCAGCAATGGGAAAGAAAAATGGTGATGCAGAATTGGAAGAACAAACAGAAATAATTTAGCAATGGGGAAGAATATCCTCAACTGTTAAGTAAAATTTGATATAGAAAAAGTTGCTATGAAATTTAAAATTAAACACTTGTGTGGTGTATTCATGACTGCCAAATTACTTAATAAACAAAATATATTTGTGGAATAGTTAATTTGGTTACATCTGATCATGTACATACACATTGGATGGGTTTTCATAAGAATAATGATAAAAGATTTGTATTTGATTCATTTGCTGATAGTTTACGAAACCAACTAATTAACAATTTGGAAATAATGAATTCTACTTCAGTACCGAGAGGAAAGATAATTTTAATGTCATATATACAGTCATATATGTATACTTGTGCTTAAGCTAATGTCAGATAATTATAGGTTTACTAAATTTTGACTCTAATAAATTGACTTTTTTGGAAATAAGGTGTAGCTAAAAGGTGGCATCAACAATGTAAAATTAATGTTAGAAATAAAAGTATCCTGTAGTGAGTATCATCGGCGCTCCGACATATCGTGTAGCCAAGCATCTTACTTCTGTGTTGAGTCGACAAGGAAGATACGCTGACGATACCTTCGTTGTTTGGCCTTATGGTAGGGATAATTTGAATGTCTTTCTAGAACATCTGAACTTGACCCACCTAAACATTCGTTTTACGATGGAGGTGGACGAGGATGGTTGCCTTCCCTTTCTTGACATGTTGGTTAGGAGGAAGGATGATGGATCATTGGGAAATGCAGTCTACAGGAAACGTACTCACACCAACTTGTACTTACAGGCTAATAGATGTCACCATCCAGCTCAGCGTGAAGGGGTACTTTTTACCTTGGTACACAGGGCACATGTCGTTTCTGATGCTGAGACTTTGCCAGCTGAGTCGTCCCATCTTGAAGTTACATTTCGTCAAAATGGTTATAGTGATAGACAGATTGAACGTGTGTTGCGCTATCGATTGATGATAATTCTGTGTCAACACCTAAGTCTACTGCCTTTTTGCCTTACGAAGGAAACACGTACTACATGATCGGTCGTATTTTACGGGAATACGATGTGAAATGTGTTTTTCGACATCCATCTAAAATTAGAGCACTTTCTAGTTCCGTTAAGGATGATCTCGGACTGCGTAAGGCGGATGTATATCGTATTCCTTGTAGCTGCGGCATGGCATATATAGGTCAAACTATCAGGACCATGGAGGACTGATGTACTGAGCATAAACGGCACACACGATTACAGCAGCCAAATAGATCTGCTATTGCCGAACATTGCTTGTATACCGGTCACCCCATGTTATATAAGAACACCGAGATATTGTCATGCACGTCTAGCTATTGGGACAGTGTTATTAGGGAGGAAGTTACGATTAAATTAGCGAGCAACCTCGTTAACAGGGAGGGAGGTTTCTGTTTAAACTCTGTTTGGAACGCAGCTCTCTCCATTGTCAAAAAACAGAGGGACAGAGTCAATGCTAGCTCACCTGCGACTTCATAGTCTCACTATCGATAGCTCTGACTTTGGTCATCTTTGGTGACACTAGTGTTCAGTGTGTGTGTTATCTTTCCTGCTTCAGTACGAGAACTGATGTTTTAAATTTGCGTGTACGCCCCCTGTCCATTGCAGTTTGCCTTGAGAATGGCGGGGTGTTCTCCCGCCGAAATATCGGTGGTCGCTGAAAGTGTTACCTGGCTGAATTCCCGAAAGTTATTTGAAATTCATAATTGTAATCAATCAATAATAGTACTAAAATAAATTTTTTATTGTAAGATCAAAAGACAGAGTTAAATGTGTACCAATAGATATAAGGTTAATCATATTTGGTGAAGTAATTTAAAATTTAATAAATTTGTAATCTATGTAAATGGATAACAATTTCTGGTGCCTCACGTGCAGAAAATTCACTGAAATCTACAATCCTCATGGAGCAACAATTAGAAATAGAAGACAGAGGACAAGGAATTTGCACAATATGTAAAACCAAAAAAAATTAATATGGTGACAGAAATTTGAAGATGATGGTCTGAATATTCATGAAGAAATTACTAACGAATTACATAAACTACTGAGAATTATTTTTAAAGAATTAGTGGATTTTCGTTTGGTATAGGTGCTGTGTGGCAAGCTGATGTAATAGAAATGGATTCTGGGAACTTAATATCTAAAATAAATAAGGTACATAAATATTTTTAACTGTTATTGGTGTTTCTTCCAAAATTTGTGTGGGATATACCAGTTAAAGTTGAAAAGACCTAAAAATGTGGCTGAACATTCTGATAGGATGTTTAAAGTATGAACATCAAGAAATGAGGAAACGGATAATAGAAAAGAATTCTGCAATAAAGATTTTAAAGAACTCATTAAAAAATACATCAACCATAACTGAACTTTTTCAAAAATAAAAATATGTTTTGCAGAAAGATTTAACTACACGCTCAAAGGAAGAATGTGGAAGAACTTTGACTTGCAGGGGAACTGTACATAGATCGGTGTAATCTCAAAATTAGTTGATGAATAGAATTACACTAAACATTGAAGAATAAAAATTAAGCAGATAGAAATTAATGATAAAAATCATGAGTGTACTGTCATTGTATCTAATGATTAACAAAAACTTAAAATAAGGGATAAAGGGATAATCAGTAAACCTGATGTAACTTTTGATAAAAGTACTCAGCCAATTGATAAACATAAATGTCTGAAACTGGAAGTGTTATGATTCTGATCTAGTCAGAAATGAGATAAACCATATGTTAAATGGTTGGGTCTTGGTAATTCACATAACAGTTGGGTGGTTAAAATGAAATTTTTTATAAATATTTTTATATAAAAATGCAATTTGTTATGGAAAATTTACAACTGTTGGGCACTGATTACAATATTAGATACGCTTATTGTTCAATAAAGAGAATATATTTGAATACTGAAGTAAAAGTTCATAAAAGTGATATAGGGTTTGAATTATTTAAGAATTGTTAACTTAAAGGGCTCAATCAGATGATGCATTTAGTGAGTTTATTTTTTTAGGTGTATATAAACATTTTTCTGAACCTTAAATAAGTAGTTAGATTTTTCTTTCATCGATGGTGATTAACTATATTGCTAAGCAATTCTTCTTGCATGTAGCCATAGATATCATTGCAATAACTGTGCCTGCAAATAGTGTATAAACTTTATTTCATTCTCTGGTGCAATTTCATTTGGTTGGGACCATAACTATGTAATAACATTTCTTCAGTATTTGCCTGATTGCCCCTAATATTGTCCAGTTGTTCTTGTGGGTTTCTTCTTTGTGCTCTAATGACATAACAGTTGTACTCACAGGTATCATCGAAAATTCTTAATAGAATGAAAGCCTGTCTGAAATTTTTATTGGTTATCTCAGGTACAACGTGGAGTATCAGTACATCTGTTTCTCTGTTTCTTTTGTTTATTGTCTCTGAAGCAATATTAACAGTTTCACTCAGATTTTCTATTCGTTTCTCCTCTGCTTTGAATATTTCTTCATTATTTTTATTTATGTCATGTATTCATTCTACAAAATAAATTTTGTTCTATTTGGCTTGTGAGGGAACGATAATTTCCTTACTTATCTTATATCCTCCATGTTCAGGAAACGATGGCAAAATTTCTTTAGGTACCTAGACCTGGAATTAAAAGGTTAATTTCATTTATGATTGTATAATTAATGAATATAAATCCAGTTCACTGCTAAAATTGGTACCTGGATATAAGATAGGCGATTTGTTACCCTCAAATCTTTATTACTTTCTATGTATGTATTTTTCTCCAATGTGATATAAGATTGTTTTATTTGTATTTGTATTGTGTAATGTTTCAGCTACATCTTCGACTTTAAACCAAGGATTACTATTTTCACCAATAATATTACACGCAAGCTTATCATTGTATATGACATCATTGTTGATGAAGTCTACAATTGACTTCATTTACATAAAATAAAAGTATGTCAGATATTTTGAGCCAAATTCTATGGGAGGTTCAGTCAAAATTTGATCATAAATACTTGGTGTATTCTCCACAAACTAAGACCAACTGTTGAAGCAAATATTGAACATCCCTTTAATTTTATACCAAAATAAATGTTAAGTACGCATTGTACCAAGTTACAGTCTGTACATTCATATTCTCTGATGTAAAATATTTCCTCTCCTTAGGTCTTCCACTGTTACAACCTAATAATCTTCCTCAAAGAAGGTTTTTAGATAATTCTTCACCAACTATAAATATTTTTTCTTGGGTTACTGGATAGATGTGAGAATGTAATTAATTTGTTATTTCTTCATGTCTACCATACCACAAATTATATTTTTAAGTTGAACACATTCTACATCTTTTTTTTTAAATTGTTGTTTATAACTCCTTCTCATGTGAAAGTTAAATTTTACTGAGTGGTAATGATTCATGAGAGGAGTCATTATTTCATCCTGAACCCAGTTATTGTATGGCGATATGTGTGGAAAATTTCCTTTCAGAGTAAAAAGTAACCTCATTGATCTCCTTTTATTCCTCTTATTATTGTTAATCATTTAATTGCTGCTTTAATTAATAATTGTTATTGCTGTAGTTGTTTAGTATTCAGCCTATCTTAGAAAAGAGTTTACATCTTTGAAATGAATGACTAACCAAACAGACTTCACTAGACAACATTTATGTTCAAGGGAATATGCAAGGTAGAATAGGGATGTGCCGACACACTTTGACTGTAAACAGTAACCAATGACTCTGTCAGTCGTCGAATTGTGTGCAGAATCTGTAGGAATCTTAGTCTACATTAACTAAGGTCCAATTCTCCTGTCTATCGAAGTGGATTTGTTTAGAAGTCTTTAAATTAATGACCATATAGAACCTCCATAGCCCAAAGAAATATCTCATATGCATCAAAAATATTAAAAAATGTGAAACCATAATCTTTATACTGTCAAGAAATAGGTTTATTAGCTTATTATTCTAGCATAAAATCAGAAAATGTCTTTCAATTAAAGATGACAGCCTCGCAAACATGCCTTCTCTCTTAAGGCGCAATACATTTGTTCATCTCATAACATCAGAAACTAAACTATACCTTTTCACAACAGTTAACATTGAACCAATGCTCTCTTAGTTCAAGTAATAGAGAGAGAATCAGCGATAATGTTTCTTTCTCACAGTCAGTTGTGCACAAGTATGCTTCACATAATATCTTGCTCAGCTACGTATCTTTCATTCCCAAGTGATTTGAACTGCTACAATGTCCCTCCTGGGCGAAACTTTTCTCAATCAAACAGTGGTCGTCCATGAAAGATTATTTTGGAAAGGACAATGCAGTTACTATACGATCTTAAGAGCAATAGCTTAGCTGGTGTGCTACAGGAGAACAAGGTAAGTCTATCATAAATTGCCTCTGTATGTTGAAGCAATTTATGTAGCCTGGGATATTCACACGAAAACCCAGAAAAACGTAGGGCATGACGTTTAGTTAACCATGCCCACATTTCTAAGTTCTACAAAAATATCATAGAACTGTACAAAATTTAAATACATCAATTGCACAAAAAATAAGGTATATTTTGAATTTAAGTAACTGACATTAACTTGATAGTGGAATACTAATATTGAAAATTTAATGCTCATTTTATGAATGCACAAACGAGAAACATTTTTTTGCACAATATTTTTAGAAAAGAGACAGTGTGAGAGGTAGTTTTTGGTGGTGGAGCTATAACTTTGACATCAAATGCATGAAAAGACTAGTACTTATCAAATATGAATTGCCAGTAATAACTTTCTACTGAATACATTTCACTGAAAACTCATATGTTCATTGCCACAGTCAGGAACATCTTTGTCCTTAACTTTGAATAATTATCTTATTACTAATTTCCCAACATTTCACACTGATATTTTCCTCTGAGTCTCTCTTTCTTTCATGTGGTGTTTCATAAACTACTACTCATAACAGCATTTTAGATGCTGGTGGGAGATCATCCACTTTACTTTCCTGGACGCTATGTACTATCATACATATGCACCAGGGTTTGGTACTTTGATAATTATATATGGCCTTGTACACAATCTTTGCCACTTCCTGTACTTCTTGTTTAATAATAAAGACCTGGGGTATGTCCTCAATAAAACATTGTTTCCGATCTTGTTTCCTAATACTCTCTTTAAATTGTTGTTAGAATTCGCTTTTCTTATCCTTGCATTTTCAGTAATGTTCATCTCCTCATTCTTTTCTAGCTTACTGAACATTAATTCAACTGGTGTAAATTCTCTTGTACAGTGAACTTTTTTACAATACTCTCGAATACATCCAAATAATCAATCCATCTTGACTGTTTTTTGGACAGTATGTCTGCAAGAAACAATTTAATTCTTTAGATATTCTCTCCAAAGGACTCCCTTGTGGAATGTAGCACTAGGTAAGAACAAGTGTAGCTTATGTTCCTGACAATGCTCTCTCCCAGGTAAAACTTGTGAAGGGAGAAGCACTGTCAAATATCATGGCCTCCAGTTTCCCCACACTTGGAATGTATTCCTGTATTGGCTTTCTCACTATGGGTGAACTCGGTGTGGCCTTTACCAGGTACAGTTTCACTTACTTCCTGAACACATCTAGAAAACCAATGACATATTTGCAGCCATCCCTCGATTTCGAAAGAAGGCCACAAATATCAAATGAAACCAAAGATAGTGGCCTGTCAGGTATAATCAGGTTCAACACCCTTTTTTACCTTGATGATCTTCCTTCAATCTTTGGCACAAATCATATGACCAGAGTATAGTGGCTATTCTCCTTTTACCATTGGATGTGTAGAAATATCGCCTAATCTTCGATGCACACTAAGAGGCACTGAAGTGGCTCCACGCTAAATGCGTGCACCACAACAGATTTTCTACTCTATCATAGGGTATACATGCACACCTGTTTCTAGACTTTTCACACACCCTGTGAAACAGTACTCCATCTACTAGCTTGAAATATTCTCCCAGATTGGTGTCGCTTTTTTGTTCCAGCAGCCATTTGATCATACTCCGAAGCAGAACCTGCTCTTGTAGTCCTCTATGTTCTTATCTAAATATAAATAATGCCATTGGCATGCAGCAACCTTTATTAACAAAATCTGAAGTTCGCCTTCTGCTTTTCTTACATACATATCCTCTTGTAAGCTTTCCAGCTTCCTTGATAATGCACCCGCAATCAGGTTATCTTTGCCACTGATATATTCAGTGGCAAAATTCTACTCTTTTAGAAACACTGTCCAACAACTCAACCTCGTGGGTAGCATCTTCCGTGCCTGTAGGAAACTTAATGTCTGATGATCACAGAATACTTTAGAGATTGGTATAGGTAATAGTGCAATTTTGTAAATCCTCATATTATTGCTAACGCTTCTGTTTCAGGAGGTGGTGTAACCTCTTTCGCAACTACTTAAGATCCTACTAGCAAATAATATTGTATAGAGTGTTATGTGCCCTTCAGTTTCCCTGACTTGGAATAGGCATGCACACAAACCCAAAATTTGATGCAACTGTCTTTAATCCAAATTTCTAATTCATATGAGGATGATACAGTAATTGTGCGTTTACCAAAGATTCTTTGATTTTCTCAAAGCCTGACAATGTGCATTTATCCTCAGTAAATTCAAAAAATGTTCAATAAGGTCTGGTCAGATACGAATCTGTGGAAAAATGATGCTAGGCCCATAAAACCTTTCAACTGTCTCTTTGTACATGGCGTTGGGAAATTCTTTATTGTACTGATCTTCTTCACATGGCTTAAAAATTTAATCCTATTTAAATCGAAGTGATATTTCTGCAAGTTAGCTGTGATTCCTGATTCTTCAAATTTCGTGTGTAATCTGTTCAGAGTTTTCATATGTCCATCCCACGATCTTGTAGCAATCGAAACATCATCAACAAACCAAGGTAGGCTGCTTCTCGGTTCAGGTCCTAAGACATAATCTAAATCTGCAATAAGGGTTCCTGCAATTATGTTGAGTCCGAAGGGCAAAACTTTAAACTGATAACTTTGTCTGGCATAAATTAATATGGTGTACTTCCTCGAGTTTTAGTGCAGTTTTATTAGCCCACAAGAGGCATGCACTCACACTGGTATTATTATAGTACTGATTAAACATGCATCCAGAGAAACGAACTTTTTCTCCCAGTTTTGGAAATACCAAAAGGGGGCTACAACATGGACTTGTGAAAGGTTTAATCAGATCCCACTTTAACATTGTTTGTATCTCTTAATTTACAGCTTTGGCAATATGTTATGCGTGGTTTGATGTCTAATTTACATAAACAGTCATTTATCACACTGGGTCTTTCATTAAATACATTGATAAATCTAGACGACAAACTGATCAGTTGAACTGTCTGTTCACCAGCTCGGGTGATTCATTGATTTTTCGCTGTAAATGGCTAAATAGCTCATTCACGTCTGTTACTTTTCCCTGTTCTGGACACATGCTCCAGCCATAATTTCTCAGCAGCTGTATGCAAGTTCCCTCCCAATACCTCCCATGTATATTTCTTGTTTGCAAAGGTGGTATCCCAATATCTTGTGCTTCACTCCCCATTCTCAGAATGTCATGGCAAAATTTATATTGGCATATGATTCACTAAAACAATCCAGCCCAAGGATTCAGTCAACAATTAAACTCCTCAGCAATTAGAATTGAGCTCTTGTTGTTGTTGTGGTCTTCAGTCCTGAGACTGGTTTGATGCAGCTCTCCATGCTACTCTATCCTGTGCAAGCTTCTTCATCTCCCAGTACCTACTGCAACCTACATCCTTCTGAATCTGCTTAGTGTATTCATCCCTTGGTCTCCCTCTACGATTTTTACCCTCCTCGCTGCCCTCCAATGCTAAATTTGTGATCCCTTGATGCCTCAGAACATGTCCTACCGACCGGTCCCTTCTTCTCGTCAAGTTGTGCCACAAACTCCTCTTCTCCCCAATTATATTCAATACCTCCTCATTAGTTATGTGATCTACCCATCTAATCTTCAGCATTCTTCTGTAACACCACATTTCGAAAGCTTCTATTGTCCTCCTGTCCGAACTATGTATCGTCCATGTTTCACTTCCATACATGGCTACACTCCATACAAATAATTTCAGAATCGACTTCCTGACACTTAAATCTATACTCGATGTTGACAAATTTTTCTTCTTCAGAAACGATTTCCTTGCCATTGCCAGTCTACATTTTATATCCTCTCTACTTCGACCATCATCAGTTATTTTACTCCCTAAATAGCAAAACTCCTTTACTACTTTAAGTGTCTCATTTCCTAATCTAATTCTCTCAGCATCACCCGATTTAATTTGACTACATTCCATTATCCTCGTAATGCTTTTGTTGATGTTCATCATATATCCTCCTTTCAAGACACTGTCCAATCCGTTCAACTGCTCTTCCAAGTCCTTTGCTGTCTCTGACAGAAGTACAATGTCATCGGCGAACCTCAAAGTTTTTACTTCTTCTCCATGAATTTTAATACCTATTCCGAATTTTTCTTTTGTTTCCTTTACTGCTTGATCAATATACAGATTGAATAACATCGGGGAGAGGCTACAACCCTGTCTCACTCCTTTCCCAACCACTGCTTCCCTTTCATGCCTCTCGACTCTTATAACTGCCATCTGGTTCCTGTACAAATTGTAAATAGCCTTTCGCACCCTGTATTTTACCCCTGCCAGCTTCAGAATTTGAAAGAGAGTATTCCAGTTAACATTGTCAAAAGCTTTCTCTAAGTCTACAAATGCTAGAAACGTAGGTTTGCCGTTGACATTTTTGTTTGTTGTCTGTCAATTATTCTCTGCAAGCTTCTTATCATCCTCTTGGATCATATCATACTTGTCATATGTTGACAAAAATTCGACAGTGTCATTTCTTTTCTCTCGTGGCGATGGGCATTTTGATTGTAATATATGCATGATATATTCTTCGCTCATCGGATTAACCCAGTATTTTGCTTTCTTCAGGTATTTTTCGAAATATTTACACAATTCTCCAGATGTCACTATAAATGATTCGGTGTTTTGTACCTGTTTCTTTAACCTCTCTTGCGCACTCAACGACCAATATTTCGACAGGAATGCTCGCTCAAACTCTTCATACACGGTGCACGTTTTTATGGCATTCTTCGTGCATATATCCTGTTACATGCTGTTTCTTTCGGTAGTCGCTCCAATCTCCTTGTGACAAGTCAGTAAAACACCTTGGGAGGACATGAAACAAATCACACATTCATCAATCTATTATAATAGTAATGCATACACAAATGACAAACGTTAGACCAAGACACATGTATTAATACATTTTCATTTAATCTGATTAGCCTTCAAGTTTAACTTTGTTGTGATTACTTCTTACTACTCAGAAAAAGAAATTTATCACAAATTAAAATTCAGTATTATTCAATTCTCATACCACTTCTAGATGTCCTGCCATATAGGAATACATTGTAACTCCCACTCATCTGAAAAGTAAATTGTTGAAATTTTACTGAGGTGTAATGATTCATGAAAAGAGTCATTATTTCACCTCGATTTCATTGTATGGAGAATGATGTTGAAAATTTCATTTCGAGACAAAAGTATCCTCAATGAACTGCTTTTATTCTTCTCATTATTATTAACCATTCAATTACTGCTTTCAATTTATTATTATTATTATTACTGATTCCAGGAATTAGTTCTTTAGTACTCATTATCTCTAGGAATAGGGTTTACATCTCCAAAATGAATACATTGCCTAACAGACCTCAGTAAATGACATATATGTTCAGAGGAATGTACATGGTAGAATAGAGGTCAGCTGCCACATACTGACTGTAAACAGTACTGTCTCTGCCAGTTGTCGAATTGATTGTTGAATCTGTAGGAATCTTAGTCTATGTTAACTATGGTCCAATTCTTCTTTCTGTGGAAGATTCTCCATCAAAGTGAATTTGCTTAAAAGTCTTAACATTAATGATCATATAAAGTGTGAGAGTAAGAGCTGCCCCAGTCCAAAGAAATGTCTCATACACATAAACAAATATTTGAAAAAGTGAAACTATAGAATGGAGAATAATTTACGCAATACACACGTTGTTTACACTGCCAAGAAATTGATTTATTGGCTTATTATTCCCACACAAAATCACAAAATGCCTTTCAATTAAAGACAGTGGCCTCACAACCATTCCTTCTCTCTTAAGGTATAATCATTCAGCCCTACTCATTAAGGTCAGAAGCTAAAGTATACCTTTCACATTAGTTAATATTGAACTAAAGCTCTCTTAGTTCAAGGAATGGAGAGAGTGTGGTGTCACCGCCAGACACCACACTTGCTAGGTGGTAGCTTAAATCGGCCGCGGTCCATTTAGTACATGTCGGACCCGCGTGTCGCCACTGTGTAATCGCAGACCTAGCGCCACCACCAAGCCAGGTCTCGTGATACGAGAGAGGACTCGCCCCAGTTGTACGAGAACCTAGCTACCGCCCAGTTGTACGAGAACCTAGCTACCGCCCAGTTGTACGAGAACCTAGCTACCGACCAGATGTACGAAGCCTTTCTCTCTCATTAGCCGAGAGACAGAATAGCCATCAGCTAAGTTAATGGCTACGAACTAGCAAGGCGCCATTAGCCATACAGTGATTGTACTTAAAGTCTTCTGTGTATCGTCAAGATCGATGTACTACCATGATATTAAAGATAAGTATTAATCCTGCTCCGTACTTTTCTTCCTAACATTAATTACGTATCCTGTTCCAGTACTTCACGCCCGTCTGCGTTAGTCTAGCGTGCATTTTCAGCCATCTCCACTTCACGGTGTCGGCCCAGATACCCGACACAACATTGGCGACGATTTAAAGTGTTCTTTCTGATTGCTTACATTTAATTGTGTCATGGCTTCGCCACATTCCCCAGATGTACTGTCCGAATTTTATCGCTTGCAGAATCAGCAGACGCAGGCGTTACTGGATGCCCTTGGACAGCTCGTCCAGGGTCAACGTGCGCTGCACACCGATGCGGCCGCCGCCGCTTCTTCGCTACCGCTGCCACTAAACGCTGTTGCACCTCCCTTTCGACCATACGTGGCAGCCGATGAGACCTGGCACGAGTGGTCACGCCAGTTCAACTTTCATCTAGCAGCCTACAGCATTCAAGGTAATGAGCGGCAGCCGTTTTTGCTTTCTTGTGTCGGTGTGTCCACATACCGTGTGATAGTGAAATTGTTTCCCCGACGCGACGTAGCAACTCTGTCCTACGAGGAAATTTTGTCTGCATTAGATGCCTATTTTAAAGAAACAGTTAATGTGGTTGCAAAACGGTATACGTTCTTTCGTACAAAACGTACGGCCGGTCACACTAATAGGGAGTGGGTAGCAACATTGCAAGGACTTACTAGGGACTGTGCCTTTGAATGTGACTGTGGTCTTTCTTATTCAGATACAATGGTGCGTGATGCAATTGCACAGAACGTTTCTGATGTTCGCATACGGGAGCAAATTTTGAAACTAGTTAATCCCTCCCTTCAACAAGTGATAGACATATTGGATAGACAGGACACACTTGACTGTGCTCAGGAATCTTTTGAAATTTCGCCAGCCGTGTGTAACATTAACCGGCCCGCTGGACGCGCTGCGCGGCCCGGTAACCGGGCCTTGTGCACGTCGTCACAGCGGCCGCCGCGTGCTAAGCCAGGTGTGCCGCGCCAGCACACAAATGCAGTGAAATCATGCCCGCGGTGTGCTACTAGACATTCGCGTGAACATTGCCCGTCACGCCAAGCTATTTGCTTTTTCTGCAATAAGAAAGGAAATGTTCAAAGTGTTTGCCAGAAAAAGCTCAGATCAGACAATCACGATCATTCCAGGCCCTTTGCTTCGCGCCGGAATCGAACCAAGGACACTCAGGCTCGTGGACCTTCGCCTATGGACATTCATGTCGTTAATTCCGCTTCGTCCAGTGACACTTTCTCTAACAGTAACTGTGATCGTCCCACAAAAGCTGTGCGTCGACGTCGCCGGAAATCACGTCAATTAGCAAGTGATTCTGTACCAGTGTCTGTTCCAATTGCACAAAACAGTCGCTCTTGTCGTCAGCAGAACAATAAACTTTTTGTGGACTTAGACTTTGAAGGCAAAGTGATACCATTCTAGCTCGATACCGGAGCTGCAGTTTCATTGCTCAATCACGACACGTACAAACAACTGGGCAAACCTCCGTTGCGTTCCGCAAATGTTAAGCTAACCACATATTCAGGACAGACAATTCCTGTGTTAGGACAGTGCAGCCTTCTTGCAACATACAAGGGACAAACAAAACTTGTGTCATTTTACGTTCTTCGTTCTTCTTCTGCAGTGAACTTGTTTGGTCTAGATTTATTTCAGTTGTTTAACATGTCTATTGTAAATCAGGTCCTATCAGTGAATCAGACTGTGCCTACAGACAGTGTTTCTCGGCTGTGTGACGAATTTGCAGACATTTTTGCACCGGGCTTAGGTTGCGCTAAAAACTATGAAGCACATTTAGAACTGAAGGTAAACGCGCAACCGAAATTTTTCAGGGCGCGCAATGTTCCCCACGCATTGCGTGATGAGGTCGCAAGAACGTTACACGATCTCGAATCACAGGGTGTAATTGAACGTGTGCAAGCTTCTCTCTGGGCCTCACCCTTAGTAATTTTGCCAAAACCTTCCGGAAAATTGAGACTTTGCGTGGACTTCAAGGCCACAGTGAATCCACAGCTAGTGACTGCTACTTTTCCTTTGCCCCGCCCGGAAGACCTTTTTGCTAAACTGTGCCCGGGAAAATATTTTTCAAAGTTGGACCTAGCCGATGCGTACTTGCAAATACCGGTGGACGACGAATCCCAGCGCGTATTGGTGGTTAACACGCATCTTGGATTGTACCGCTTCAAAAGACTGCCATTCGGGTGTGCATCCGCCCCTGCCTTGTTTCAGCAATATTTACAAACTATTTGTGCGTCGGTCCCTACTGCAGCAAACTATCTGGACGATATAGTGATCTCCGGACAGACAGAAGAAGATCATCTTGCGAATTTACGAACATTATTTCAGGTCTTGCGGCAAAATGGTCTTCGCTTGAGGAAGGACAAATGTGTGTTTTTTGCTCGTGACTTACCATACCTGGGACATGTCATTAATGCCCAAGGCATACATCCAAGTCCAGAGCACCTCCGTGCCATACAAGATTTGCCTTCCCCTCAAAATCTGAAACAGCTACAGAGTGTGTTGGGTAAAATTAACTATTATCATAAATATGTGCGCAATGCCTCTTCCATTTCAGCTCCGCTTCATCGCTTACGCCGTAAAGGTGTTCCGTTCGTCTGGACGACGGAATGTGAACGCGCCTTTCGCCAGTTGAAATCGGCGTTGCTTTCTAATACTTGCCTTACGCCATTCGATCCCCAGAAACCCCTTTTGTTGATGGTAGATGCATCGGATTTCGGGATCGGTGCTGTGCTTGCGCACAAAGTTGGCTCCCATGATCGCCCTATTGCCTTTGCGTCCAAATTGCTCTCGTCTGCGCAAAGAAATTATTCACAGGTAGAGAAAGAAGCTTTGGCTCTCGTGTTTGGTGTTACTAAGTTCCATGATTTCTTGTATGGTCGTCACTTTACCATCATCACAGACCACAAACCTTTGACATCGCTTTTTCATCCGACCAAGCCTGTACCTCCACGTACAGCGCAGAAATTCATTCGCTGGTCTATTTTCCTCTCGCAGTACCGCTACGATATCTTGTATCGGTCCACTGCTAAGCACGGAAACGCCGATGCGTTGTCCCGTTTGCCTGTTGCTGAGGATAAAGCATTCGATTCTTCCGAACTTGCTTGCATGTTCATTGATTCGGAAACCGATGAAGTGGTCGAAACGTTTCCGATTGATTTTCGTCGTGTCGCTACAGCCACAGCTGCTGACCCTGTCCTTGCTACTGTTTTACGTTTTGTTGCTACGCAATGGCCTTTGTCAAAGTCTCGGATCGAGGATCCGTTGGTTCGCCGATTTTTTGCTCACAAGGAGAGACTTTTTGTTCGACGTGGTGTTGTGTTGTTGCGTTCTGATAATGATCAGTCCAGAGTCGTGGTCCCACGTTCGTTACAGTCCTCTGTTTTACGGCTTCTTCACCAAGGACATTGGGGTATAGTGCGAACGAAACACCTTGCTCGTCAGCACTGTACTTGGTTCGGAATCGATGCTGCAATTACGAATATGTGTTCTTCGTGCCCGGCGTGTGCCGAACAACAATCCGCACCGCCGCGGAAAGTCTTTGCATGGCCAAAAGCCGCTTCCCCTTGGCAACGCTTGCACATTGATTTTGCTGGTCCATTCTGGAATGCTCGATGGTTGGTTCTGGTCGACGCCTTCAGTAATTTTCCTTTTGTTGTCCGGATGTCTTCCACGACGTCCTCCGCCACCATCCAAGCGTTGTCTGCTATCTTTTGCATTGAAGGTCTTCCGCAGACTATTGTTTCCGACAATGGCCCACAATTCATGTCCGCAGAATTTCAGTCATTCTGCCAGGCCAATGGTATTCAACATCTGACATCCGCGCCGTTTTCGCCTCAGTCCAACGGTGCCGCTGAACGATTGGTCCGGACTTTCAAGTCACATATGTTGAAATTGAAAGAGTCGCATTCTCGGGAGGACGCATTGTTGCTCTTTTTGTCTTCGTATCGCTCTCAGCCCCGAGATGGTCGCTCGCCGGCTGAGTTGCTCCACGGTCGTCCTCATCGCACCTTGATGTCTTTGCTGCATCCGCCGCATCAGGTTCCTGTGCAGCGGCAGACTCCTGCTTTTGCTCCAGGCGACGTTGTATTTTATCGCAACTATCGCGGTTCACGGCGTTGGCTCGCAGGGCGCATTCTTCGCTGCCTCGGCCGCGCGATGTATTTGGTTTTGGGGGCCTCTGGTGAGGTGCGTCGGCATCTCAATCAGCTGCGCCTCTGTCGTCGCTCGGGTTCTGCCGCTCCCCGTCTGCTTTCAGCGACGGTGCCGTCCGGTCAGCGCCCTGGGGACCCATCTACTGGCTCGCCTCATCCCCAGGTGTTCCCGACGATGCCTTCCATTTTGCCCCATGGCGACGCGCCGCCGCCGCCGCAGCAGCAACAGCCGCCGCCGCCGCCGCCGCCGCTTGTTCTCCCGCCGGCGCCGCCCGCATTCGACGCTTCGTTGCAGCCGCCAAGCGCCTCCCAGGGTCACGCGCCGCCGATCGCTTCCCGTGACCAGCTGTCCTCCGCCATGGAACTCCCGCCCGCTCCGGACCACATGACGTCATCGCGCGTCGGTTACCCCGACGCAATGGAGGTTGATCCTTCGGTCCCTCCTGTCTCTTTACGGGCGCATACACCGCATGTTGACGTGCACCCTGGACTAGTTTTTCAGGCGTTTCCTAGCTCCCCTCGGACCGAATGGCCGGGTGCGGGTGGCACAGCCTCGCCTGTTGTTAGGCTCCCCACCTCATCGCATACGTCAACATGTGGTCCTCCCCACGGCGGGCGGAAGCCTTATCACACGACCGTTCGCCGATTTGCGGGGGAGGAATGTGGTGTCACCGCCAGACACCACACTTGCTAGGTGGTAGCTTAAATCGGCCGCGGTCCATTTAGTACATGTCGGACCCGCGTGTCGCCACTGTGTAATCGCAGACCTAGCGCCACCACCAAGCCAGGTCTCGTGATACGAGAGAGGACTCGCCCCAGTTGTACGAGAACCTAGCTACCGCCCAGTTGTACGAGAACCTAGCTACCGCCCAGTTGTACGAGAACCTAGCTACCGACCAGATGTACGAAGCCTTTCTCTCTCATTAGCCGAGAGACAGAATAGTCATCAGCTAAGTTAATGGCTACGAACTAGCAAGGCGCCATTAGCCATACAGTGATTGAACTTAAAGTCTACTGTGTATCGTCAAGATCGATGTACTACCATGATATTAAAGATAAGTATTAATCCTGCTCCGTACTTTTCTTCCTAACATTAATTACGTATCCTGTTCCAGTACTTCACGCCCGTCTGCGTTAGTCTAGCGTGCATTTTCAGCCATCTCCACTTCACGGTGTCGGCCCAGATACCCGACACAACAGAGAGCATCAGTGATAATGCTGATTTCTCACTGTCAGTTGTATGTGAGCATGCTTCACATAATAACTTGTTCGGTAAAGTCTCTTTTACTCTAGCATGCCACAAACTTTTACATGCTGTACTTGAGGTTTTCTTTATGTCTCAATTTCATAGATTCCTTTAGTTTATATTCACCATACCTTCATATGGATGCTGAAACTTCACGTGTAAATTTTGGAATAATTCAGGTTATTTCTTTTTAGATAATAAAATGTAAGAACACAAACTATATTCATATGTAAATATACTTCTGTTTTTGCGGTATTTTGGAAGCGCCTCTGAAGTGGGTCTGGATATTTTCGCTAAGCTTATTTTGTCTTCTAGGCTGATATAATTTTATTTTTAAACTTTTGTAGTTCTCAAGTGGATGAGCATTAAAGTATATCTTTTAAATCTTCTTTTGCTCCAGTTAGAAAAGAGTCAGCTAAATCAGAAACTGTTTTACTGTAATGTAAGTGATTAGCATGTTTCTTTTCCGAATATTCAATAGGTTCCTACATTTGTTAGTGTTGTCTTCATTATTAAGTGATGTAAACCATTTTCACATTTTCCAATTTGTTTCTCAACACGTTTTCTACCTTATGTTTCTTCAATAATATAATAAAGATTTTTTAATTGATATCTTTTGGGATTTTTGTTTCCAACTGTAACAACCTTATATAGCTCAACTGTATTGATTTAAAGAGTAATTACAATTAAACTAATAATAATTATTCCAAACAAATGGAAGTGTCCAAGAAGTCTAAAAAAATTGAAATGGAGATGAAAACTGGCAATTTTCACTCACATATATGTACAATGCATCGGAATTTCCATAAATATAAAAAATGTGTTGGCAAATACACACTGATGAGCGAAAGAAACTGGTACAGCTGCCTAATACTCTTTAGAGCCTCCGTGAGAGTGGAGAAGTGCCACAACACGATGTGGCATGGACTTGACTAATGTCTGAAGTAGTGCTGCAGGGAAATGACACCATGAATCATACAGGGCTGTTCATCAATCCGTAAACGTACGAGGGTATGGATGTCGCTTCTGAACAGCACGTTGCAAGGCATCCCAGACATGCTTAATAATGTTCTTGTCTCTGTAGTCTGGTGGCTGGCGGAAGCGTTTAGATTCAGAAGAGTGTTATTGAAGCCACTCTGTAGCAGTTCTGGATGTCTGGGGTGTCGCATCGTCCTACCCGAATTGCTAAGTCCGTCGGAAAGCACAATGGACATGAATGGATGCGGATGATCAGACATGATGCTTACATATGTGTGCCATCTGTCAGACTCATATCTAGAGATATCAGGGTTCCCATATCACTCCAACTGCACAAGCCCAACACCTTTACAGATGCTCCACCAGTTTGAACAGACGTCTGCTGACATGCAGGGTACATGGATTCATGAGGTAATTTCCATATCCCGCACGTCCATGTGCTTGATGCAGTTTGGGAAGAGACTCGTCCAACCAGGATACATGTTTCCATTCATCAACAGTCCAATTTCGATGTTGACAGGCAGAGGCGAGGCATAAAACTTTTTGTCTTGCAGTCATCAGGAATACACGAGTGAGCCTTCATATCCGAAAGCCCATATCGATGATGTTTAGTTCGATGGTTTACACACTGACACTTGTTGATGGCCCACCACTGAAATCTGCAGCAGTTTGTGAAAGAGTTGCACTACTGTAACACTGAACGATTGTCTTCATTCGTTGTTACTCGCGTTCTTGCACGATTTTGTACTGGGCACAGAGATGTTGGAGTTTTGATGTTCCACAGAGTTCCTAGTATTCACGGTACACTCGTCAAACGGTCGTACATGAAAATACCCACTTCATTGCTACCGTGGAGATGCTGCATCTCATCACTCGTGGACCAACTATAGCAGCACATACAAATGATAAACTGCCATTGAAGCTGCTTTTACTGATATAACTGTGGCAGACTCTTGCCTTATATAGGCGTTGTCGACCACAGCTCCATATTCTGCCTCTTTACATATATCTGTATTTGAACAAGCATGTCTATACCAGTTACTCATTTGCTTCAAGATAAAAAATAGGTGTAGTGCTTAGCAACTGAGGAAAATATGTCAAATCAAAATATTTTACAGATAATTTAAAAATAATTTCGAACGATGGAGATTCAGAAATTTCACTATTGACAATAAATGATGGACAACAAATGCACTGTAATAAAATTATTACTTATCAAGAAATTAAAGATATTGGTTGTCTGATTTATATAATACATCAATTGATAGTGTTCCATTAGACGTAAGATTTTCTTCAGGATTACAATGAATAAAGATGGAGGTTAAAGAAAATTAGTACAAGTTCATATGTTTTCACGCTTTTCACTAATGTAAAAAGTTTTTAACTTATAAATAGTGTTTGAAAATGGATCTTTCCTAGATGAAGTTTATGTCTAAGAAATTTGTAATCATTGTAGAAGAAATAATGTAAATAGATATAGCAGAGTAAAGAATGATGATTTAATTAATTTTATTACATTACATAATTGACTTATTCCTTCAAAGATTATCAATAATATGAGAGTAGCTGAGTCAAAATCTGCAGCTATAAATCTTGCTAATAGAGACTACTACAAATTAAAGGAACCAGAATTAATTAATTAAACAATGTTATCAGAATTTGCATTTCATCCAAAAGAGTAAATCAAGTCTAAAATGTGGCGCTAATACAACATACTTTTACAAATATGATGATGATGTTTTGTGGAAAAAGTTGACCACCATGGGAATGGAAAGCAGTTACACTAGATCCTGTGTATCCATTTAGTAGTAAACTGTTTGAGCAAGAAAAAGAGGGCAAACCATCCAAGAAGGATAAATTTCATATTTAAGAAATAAACTCCAGATTTAATGAAAAATTTAAAGTTCATCTGTTGACTATAAAATTGCAGTCAGCGATGTTATATTGGGAAACTCGATTAAGATCGTGAGAAAACATATAATGTAACAAAAGCATTCAATTCTATGGTGCAATTGGCTAAAAAAGCAACTAATTGGTGTAAAGGATATAAGTTGAATATTGCACTTGCAAATCCAGAAATGGATACCCAATGCCTTAGGTTGTGAGGCATCAGTTATTATTCGAGAATATGTCCAAGTTTTATGATATCTATATACTATCATTTGATGGAGCTATACATACAGTGGTTGCTTTATATAGTGGTAGACATATTAAAACAATAAACTTAGCATATTATAAAAATGTGTATTACAAGAATTAATAATATTGATAAGTTTTTTTGTCCTAGAGCAACAATAATGACTGTAACACATCACACAAATATCATCTTTGGAAGAAGATAAACCACTGGCCAGATTAAGAAAATCAGAGCAGGACTTAAATACAAATTGCCAAAAGAGTTAACCAACTTATTATGTAATCAGTTAGGAGAATATGATGAAGAGGAACCATTTACTCTCTTAAAAAAATGTTGAGCAACGACTTGATATTAAGACAAATGTTGTATTTGCTGAGAATATCAATTCAGTTATCTATCATGGTCCTGGGAAAGCAATTAAGATGTATTTGTATAAAAAGACAGAAAACAATACAGAAGAAAATAATATATCTATGAATATTGCTAACATGTACTGTTATAATAACGAATGCTGAATAACTGACCAAGATGTTTGTAATAAAGATTATAGATGTAGAGAATGTAGGCGCAATTCGTTGGACACCTCCAGAACATAGAGTGGCTTTAAACTATTTAAAAACTCTAAACAAGCAGTAAAATTAAAAATAATAATGTTGTATGCAATACAAACTGGGTATTTTTAGAGGACAATTTAATGTTGAAGACATACTCATTGGTTGCCAAAATTGTAGCAAATATAGTTGTTACATTAATGGAGACTTTCGCAATTATTATGTTTTCTAGTGCTAGTAAAGCCTTAAAATAGTCGCAGTTAAAGTGTTTAATTGTTCTGAAAAAGGATTCCCGAAGAGAGTTCCTCTCAGCAAAATTGAAAATAGGTGTGGTTTGTATGTGAAGTTCAGCCAGAAACAAGTACACATTTCCAAATCTCATAAAAACTCACTGTTTTAATAGGGCTACTCTTTATAAATTCAATACAAATGATGAATTCCTTAGATGTCCTGAAGAAAACAGGAATTATGCATCTGTACCTCAATATGCTAAAAGTTATAACTCACAATTCATTCTAAAGTATTGTGTTGCCAATACTATATACTCTGGAAGTAAACTGATGTTACTGATGAAAAATCAATCACATTTAAAAATTACAGATAACAGTAAGTTTGGACCAGATTCTCTTAGCACCTTCCCAAAAACGTATAATTTGGAAAAAATGGAGTAACGTTACTTCCACAATTGTTTAACACACCCGAAAATGAAAATTACATGGGATCTGTAGCCCTGAAATATTTCTCAAATCGCATACTCAAAAAATTGTGTTCAATATGCTGAAAAAGTTCACGATATATTGAGATGAGGTTTTTTAGAGCTAAGGAGACAATACCTGGAGATAGCTTATATTGATCATTTCTCTTATTTAACAGTAGCTGAAGTGAAGAGAGAACAGCTACATTGCATAGAGAAAAAAAATTACTGTTAAGGATCTACAGCGAGATAAATAGTTTAAAGCATAATATTTGACAATCTCTTAATGATGGTGAAGTAAATATAGCTGTGGAAAGAACTAACAATTTTGAAAAGAAATCAATGTTTATCAATATCATCGTTGTATTTGGTATGGCTGCTAAAAGTCTTTTAAAAAGAGACAATTACAACAAAAATAAAGTTTTGATGGAAGCGATATATCAAATGACTTTAGGAAGAAATGGTGCATACGAAATTCTGTATACATATTAGTGGAGATGTGGAGATGTGACTGGCTTAGCTCAGTAGAATATAAAGTACTTAAGAAACTAAAAAAGTTACTTGAAGTAGTCGCACCTTTAGATCCTAGAGATCCTTTTTATGGTGGCCATACAAATACCATAAAATTAAGAGGTAAAGCAATTGATGTTAACACAAATATAAGTTTTGATAATGTTTGTAGTCTTTATTCAACTCTGCACTATTATGGTTATTATCCTAACAGATATGAAACTAAAATACCTTAACCATGATATTATTCTAAAAATGGTATGGATTCACCAAATGTAAAATATTAGCACAAAAAGGATTATATCATTCAGTTTTGCCAGTATGAATACAGACCAATAAAAATGAAAAATGTCCCCTTCTTTGTAAGCAACATGTACAGAAGAGAAAGTAAATAAGTGTAATTACAACTTTGATAAACGAAGTTTTATTGGAACTTTGGTAACTGATGAGGTTAAGAAGTCAGTGGAAAAAGGATACAAAATTTTAGATGTCAATGGGGTGAGGGATTTTAAAAATTAGAGCAGAACACTGTTTAAAAATTTTGTAAAAAGCTTTGTGAAAATAAGGTTAGAAACCAGTCCCCTCTATTTTTAAATTAAGAATATATATATATATATATATATATATATATATATATATATATATATATATATATAACTGGATATTGACATAAGAAACTCCAGGAAAACGAACTGTAGCTAAGGTTTGTCCGAGTATGTTACAGTGTTACAAGAATTTCATAAAGTGCTACAGGATTACTAGTTAGATAATATAGACATAAATTACATTAATGGTAATGTGGTGCACCCCCCACCCCCCCATGCCTCAGCGATACAGATATCTGTACTGTAGATGCAACCACAATAGAGGGGTATCTGTTGAGAGGCCAGGCAAATGTGTGGTTCCTGAAGAGGGTAGCAGCTTTTTCAGTAGTTGCAGGGGCAACAGTCTGGAGGATGGACTGATCTGGCCTTGTAACACTAACCAAAACGCCCTTGCTGTGCTTGTACTATGAACGGCTCAAAGCAAAGGGAAACTACAGCTGGAGCTTTTCCCAAGGGCATGCAGCTTTACTTTATAGTTCAATTATGATGGCGTCCTTTTGGGTAAAATATTCCGGAGGTAAAATAGTCCCCCATTCAGATCTTTGGGCAGGGACGTCTCAGGAGGACGTCGTAATCAAGAGAAAGAAAAGTAGCGTTATACAGATAGGATCATGGAATGTCAGATCCCTTAAACTGGTGGGTAGGTTAGAAAATTTATAAAGGGAAATCGATAGATTAAAGTTACATATAGTTGGAATAAGTGGTGTTCTGTATACAGGGTTATAAATACAAAATCAAATAGGGATGATAAAGGAGTAGGTTTAATAATGAATAAAAAATAGGAGTGTGGGTAAGCTACTACAAACAACATAGTGAATGCACAATTTTGGCCAAGACAGACACGAAGCCCATAACTACCATAGTATTACAAGTTTATATGCCAACTAACACCGCAAATGACAAGGAGATTGATGAAATGTATGATGAGATAAAAGAAATCATTCAGATAGTACAAGGAGACTAAAATTTAGTAGTTAAGGGTGACCGGAATTCGATAGTAGGAAAAGAAAGGGAAGGAAACGTAGTAGGTGAATATGGAATGGGGGTAAGAAATGAAAGAGGAAGCCGCCTTGTAGAATTTTGCACAGAGCATAACTTAATCATAGCTAACACTTGGTTCAAGAATCATGAAGGAAGGTTGTATACTTGGAAGAGGCCTGGAGATACGGGAAGGTTTCAAATAGATTATATAATAGGAAGGCAGGGCTTTAGGAACCAGGTTTTAAATTGTAAGGCATTTCCAGGGGCAGATGTGGACTCTGACCATAATGTATTGGTTATGAACTGTAGATTAAAACTGAAGAAACTGCAAAAAGGTGGAAACTTAAGGAGGTAGGACCTGGATAAACTGACAGAACCACAGGTTGTGGAGAGTTTCCAGGAGAGCATTTGGGAACGATTGACAGGTATGAGGTACAAAATACAGTAGAAGAAGAATGGGTAACTTTGAGGGGTGAAATAGTGTAGGCAGCAGAGGACAAGTAGGTAAAAATACGAGGTCTAGTAGAAAACCTTGGGTAACAGTAGATACATGGAATTTAGTTGATGAAAGAAGAAAATATAGAAATGCAGTAAATGAAGCAGGCAAAACGGAATACAAACGTGGCCAAAATGAGGTTGACAGGAAGTGCTAAATGGCTAAGCAGGGATGGCTAGAGGACAAACGTAAGCATGTAGAGGCACATCTCACTAGGGGTAAGACAGATACTGCCTACAGGAAAATTAAAGAGACCTTTGGAGAGAAGAGAACCACTTGTATGGATATCAAGAGCTCAGATGGAAACCCAGTTCTAGGCAAAGAAGGGAAAGCAGAAAGATGGAAGGAGTATATAGAGAGTCTATACAAGGGCGATGTACTTGAGAACAGTATAATGGAAATGGAAGAGGATGTAGATGAAGATGAAATGCGAGTTATGACACTGCGTGATGAGTTTGACACAGCACTGGAACACCTAAGTCTAAACAAAGCCCTGGGGGTAGACAACATTCCATTAGAACTACTGACAGCCTTGGGCGAACCAGCCCTCACATAACTCTGCCATCTGGTGAGCAAGATGTATGCGAAATACCCTCAGACTTCTAGAAGGATATAATAATTCCAATCCCAAAGAAAGCAGGTGTTGACAGATGTGAAAATTATCGAACTGTCAGTTTAATAAGATTTGTCCCTGACTCCAGAAGAGATAAGTGTTGTTTATGCTAAATTTACTTAGTTAAAGTGGGGTAAATAACAGAATGAAACCTTATTTTAACATTACTCTGTCAAAATCTACAAAGTTCAAGTAGCAAACATGAGAAATTGGAAGTTCTGCTAAGTAGTGACCTGCTTTATATCCTGATTTTTGAAGACAACAGCTGCTTTTTCCAGGCGAATTTCAGCTTTGTTTGACTACAAGTATTTGTTAGAAACAGCAATAAATGAAATGGTATAAAACTATACCTGGTGAAATCCAATGGATAAGACTTCGAGTGACATGTGTGAACTAATGAAAAAACAATGTCTTATTGTATGTATATATAGATCACCAACAAGTAATTTCGTTAGTTTTTATATACTGTGGGACTTCTGTTACATAAACTGAGAATTTATGAAAATCACATCACTGTGCTAGGTGACTTCATTGTAAACCTGTGAACTGGACATATAAAAAATGATAATCTGCTGACCTAACTAATGTTTTACAATCCACAACGAACAGCACATGAGGAACCAAGCATGGTTAGGACAATGAAACAATATCTGAGCAGATACTTACTGTCAAACAGGTACATCATTATGACGCTAAAGTAATAAGCACTAGCTTTTCAGATCTCACGGCAATTACATCTGTGCTTAAAAATATCCTTTTTAATTCCTGCAGAACTAATGACAACTATGTAACAATTAAAGTCGTTACTTAAAATAACAATAGGACATTGACATGCATGACTCACGTAGTAACATACTCTGCAATTCATTTTTCTGTGGTTAGAAATATTTCTGTAATATATTACTCCCCATGAAGAAATTGGAAGCGTAGATAAAGGCATATGTATGGATTACACCTGGCATAAGAAACTAATCAGAAATTTTTGCAATACAGCACCATTTAAATGCAGCTTTGAAATCACATGCAAAGTATATCAAGATGGCAAAAAATTGGAGGAAAAATATCAGGAAATGATTCAACTATGAGACAAGGAAGTAACAGAGTGAAGTAAGTATTCAAAATTATTAATGTATTACTGTGGGCAGGAATATAGGAAGGCTGAATAGATTCATCATAAAAAGTGCAGAAAACTGCTGAAGATAAGTACAAGTTTCTACCAGATCAAATAATAATTTAGAAAATGTAATATAAAATTTAATTACAAACCGATGTAACACACAGGATGAGTTGAAAGTTTCACAAAATGAAGATAACATGCATCTGTTAAAATTAGAACAATTTTTCATTGTCTGTATTTACATGGTACTACGCAATGTCCTTGATACATGGACGCTTGTCTGAAGGAGCAGACAATTCCGACCATTTATGGCTGTCTGGAACAGAAGATATATATTTGTAAATTGCAAATATGACTAGACTTCGGCTGTAAACGTTTTGTTGACACATGAAAATTTGTGCCAGACCAGGACTAAAACCAGGGTTTCTCACTTATTACCTGGAAATGTAATTAAACCTTTTCGTATCTATATTTGACAGTGTCTTCATGCTATTATCCGGGGTCCTAAGGACGTGCATGTATATCTATGTGACATTACATTCTGTGGGCTTGATGGTATCTCAAATAATTCCATTAAATGAAGTTCAAAAACTCTCAGCTAAACATCATAATTTATTGTTAAATATAGGAATAATCTCAACGAGCATAAGACATTGAATAGTAAAGATATCTCGCTTAAAGGATGGAAATAATACATACAAAACTAGAGACCATTCTCATACTTCCAGATTTTTTCTAAAATAACAGAAGGTGTCAGGCGCAGTAGGCTACATAGATCTGCGAATGTGACTCCTCCTGCCGCAACCTCCCCATCCCTACGGCTACACTGCCCCTTGCACGTGGTTACTTTGCTGATGAACCATGGGGTTAAATAACTGGATGCAAGAGACGACATATTTCGATATCTGATAACAACAGCGCTCTCCTGTGGTATATTTTTGCAGCTGTGACGACTCGTTGAGGTCTTCCTGACCCTCATTTATGGAGACATCAGTCCAATGATGCTGGCTTTCTCTGTCCTTTCACGAGGAAAGATTTTGGTTTAAACAACATTCAGGGAAGACAGGAATAGACAAAAGTGATTTTTCTTTAAATTAGAAAGGTCAACGTTTCAGAGTGACTGTTAGAACGGACCATCCCAACACAAAATGAATCTGTAGTAATAGTAGTTTCATTCATCGGTACAAAATTTCCACAAGAAAGTAGGATGAATCGTTGTATTACTTTTTAAGAATCAACAAGTAAAAACCATTTATACATTCATTTACATAGAGCATTAGTTTGTTAAGAATGGGTCAGATACTTGGCCATGGCCTTGCAGTTTGAACTACCAGGGAATTTGCAGCAGGTAATTTGGGAAAACCTCAGTAAACGTAAGTCAGGATGGTCGGATGGAGACTGATGAGTCTCTCCTCCTGAATACAAGGCCAGTCTATGAAAAAGAGCCTAAAGTCATTCGATCTATTCGATCTACCCTTAGTGTACAGTAATCTTTAGGGAACAACTCATTTAATGACGTTTCCACTCTGGAGTGCAGTATGCACTGATATGAAACTTGCTGGTAGATTAAAACTGTGTGCCACACGGAAACTCGATCTTGGGTTCTTTTGCTTTCCCGGGCGAATGATCTACCGATTAAGCCACCGAAGCACTACTCACAGTCCGACATTCCAGCAGTATCTCGTGTCCTACCTTTCAAACTTAACAGAAAGTCTCCTGTGAACCTTGCGGGACTAACAATCTTGCAAGTAACGATATTTCGGACACACGATTTAACCCAGCCTGAGGGGATGTTTCCAAATATCTGCACTCAGAAGCGGAGTGTGTGCTGGTATGAAACTTCTTGGCAGGTTAAAAGTTTGGAAGTTAGGAGATGAGGTACTGGCGGAAGTCATTTAGTATGTAAAAGACTAGTGCTCGCCCTTTCATTCTCGACTCGCTGCCAGTCACCACACACAGTATGCATATATAATTAGATAATGTAACAGCACACATGCTATCAAGTGACAGAAGGGCCACAGCGACGATGTTTTGTTTCCACGTGGGTCTGTAACTTTCCATTTGCTTCTCTGAAAAACTAAGTCAGTATCCCTCTCCCGGAGATGTTGAAGCCAGTAAGAGGATAAGGGGTGAGTATTATAGCTTGTTGTCATTTGGGAATAAGGATTTAAAGAGAATATTAAAAATAATTAAAACATTATAGTACGAAAGTATTGAGTGAAACGATAGAGATGTCTTATTATCATTATTTACTTTTGTTACATTTATTACCAAATCCTTACTGTGTGTTAGCCCACGTAGTCTTTGCTGTGTGGAATACATTGTTTAACAGGTACTTGTTATCTGTCTTTTCAAATAAATGTGTTTGATTAACATTTTAATTCTCTGTGGGATAACTGGAGCACAATTTTATTCCACGGTAAAAATTGTTATTTCGATCTTTAAGTCTATATTTTTTTGGTAAGTGTGAGTTCAGTTTATTTATTGTTCCACAGCCATGGACAGAGTCTTCTGTTTAGTAATCACCAACGTTATTTTTGATGTGCGTAACTGACCATTAAATGTACTCATATTCAGTAGTTCACATCCGCAGTGTTGTGAAAAGCTGTTCTCAATGATCCCGATTTGTAATGTTGGTTACAGTGCTTTCTGTATTTTAAAAGCATTGCTCACATTTTACAAATTAGGTCTCCAGCAAACGAATGCGTTGCTAATATTTGAGTGGACATATGAACAGCAAGGAATTAAAAGGCACAGGGAGTGACAAGATTAAATGTGCACACCATGCTGGTGACAATGTGTTTACAACTATCTTGATGTATTCACACCACACAAGTTGAGGATAAGTTAGCCCGCAATTCTAGGGAGTTATTTGTCTTGGTATATTAGTGCATGGTGGTTCTTATATCCATAAACGTATCTTAACTTGGTGACAAATTTAACTAAAATGTATTAGCTCAGTGCCAGTTGGAAAACATCCATGTGCTTACAGTGTGCCGAAAAGCGGGGAAATGGTAGAGTTCCTGCACGGCCTGGAGGAGGACCACACGCATTAATATTTGGAACAGTGGAAGGAACAATGCAGACGTGTAACGAGTGTGGACTCATTGGGCTCCTCCTCAAAGATAGCCACCGCTATTGAACATCCTTGGTAACGATATAAATTTGTAGCATAATTTGTGTTTCTTTTGTGAAGACCTTGTATGGATTTTCAAGTGGATAGCCAGATCACACCTGTATAAACCATTTCTCCTGTGGCTCTGAATTGACAAATTTTGCTGAAACTTATCACAGTTTAAGAACAGAGTTCAGGATAGAAAAAGACTCATCTACTAACACTGAACAAGTACTTAGCAATGCGAACAGGCTCCTTTTGCGTAGCAATAGTGTATGTACTTTGCATTATTAATTAAATACATAATTAATATGTTGATATTTAGCCTGTTTCTTTAATTCCCAATCTGTTTCACTGTTGTGAACAATGTACGCAAGTAAATCTTAGTTGTGTGTGAGTTAAGAATTTTAAAATTTCTCGTTCAGAGTGTGTACAACTGACTAAAAGTGATTTAAAAAATGGTTCAAACGGCTGTGAGCACCATGGGACTTAACATCTGAAGTCATCAGTCCCCTAGAACTTAGAACTACTTAAACCTAACTAACCTAAGGACATCACAGACATCCATGCCCGAAGCAGGATTCGAACCTGCGACCGTAGCGGTCGTGGGGCTCCACACTGAAGCGCCTAGAACCTCTCGGCCCCACCGGGCGGCAAAAGTGATTTCCTTTTATATCTCCCCCAAAACAACAGTACCAGATAAGCGAAAGTTTACAACGTGCAAAGTGATACATTTAAGAGAATAAATAACTGAGAGGCAAAATAAAAAAGATAAAAATTAACAGGAATCAAAGAAAACGTGAGGGTACTGACCGGATGTATGGCTTTACGTTATAGTATTTCTGCGACTCCACAATGAAAAAGACTTTTTTTAAAATTGAAAACTTGGTGGCGAGCAATGTACAGGTAGAGAGAAAAAAAAATATAGAAACGAACAAACATAAGATATGAAGCTTCAGCTGGAGTGATTTTAACGACTTTTTTACCAGGCGATGAATCATAGAAGATAGCTTGTGTTTTGGCGAAAAGTAATTAAATACGAGATACGTACTGTATGTATTTCAGTAAACGACAAATTGTATCCAGTTGCATCATTTGCGGTATCTACACAGTGAAGAAAGTGATACAAAACTCGCACATTACCTACGTCTTGTACATAAAAAGGCACAGTCTGTACCTAAATAGAAATTATAAAGCTATATGAATTGACATACTAGAACAAGTTATTGATACTGGACAACTAGAATGTCACAGTCATGTATCAGTGTATGACCCAAATATTACGTTTTCACGAATGAACTGTTAAAAGGAGTCAGACAATATTTACTTGTCGTATCGACAGTGTGTCACTCCACATATTTCTGATTAAAAATATACGTCGGGAACATAAAGAAAACTGCTAATATAGGGATACGCAAGCTCTGCCTAATGTGTGCAGTTACCACACTCGTTTATAAAAACCACTGTTGGAGAATCAACTGTGACGGAGAAGAATAAATCGTTATAATAAACTCTATATGCTACCATTGTTTCGTGTAAACTTTTTTGTGGCTGTTATTCACTGTGGCTACCTATTTTGGCGTTGTTGTTAGTCAAACCGTTATCGAAATATATATTATATATATATATATATATAAAACATTTATTTTGCCATTAAAATTCATCATTAATAATGGTTTTACTGATATTTCTGGTTAGGAATGATTCTCTTCCTTCAAATTCACCGAAGTAATATATACCACTATTTGTTACATGCAGGCAGTAGATAATAATGGAAACCTTATGTGTGTTTTTAAGTGTCTTAAAGCCACTCAACAATGACCCTACAGAGTGCGCCTTCTCATCGGTTCATACGCTGTAACAGAGTGCGATTGCATGTGCTAAGAGATCTACATGTTTTCTCTTTCGTTCTAACCGGAGTACTGTGGAAATAAATACGTTTCGTCACGGAGCTTTGTATGCCAGTGTTTATCGTTGTTAGTCAGCTGTCCAAATGTGCACTTGATTTTCTGTGATGTACAATACGATAGTTTGTTGAAAATAGGAACCCAAATGTGTTTACTGAATATGATTTTCTTCTTTTTTTTCGAGTTGATACTCTATGGACTGTGTGGTAACAACCAACTTCATTTTAGTGTCTAGGTCTTGCTCTTGTTCCAGCTTTGACTTCCCGCCAGTATCTTCCGTGTTCACCAAGAAGTGCCTGTTTATGCTCTTCGGACAAAGATCCTCTCCGTCTTTTGGACGTTGATGCCATTTTAAAACCTTGGTAGTTGTTCACCAATCTTCTAAATTGGTTCCTGTCAGGAATATCTCTCTCTGAGATACCAATCTGCCTAAGACATTCTTTACATTCTTTGAACCATCTCGGCCTTGTTTTCTTAGAATGGAAGAAACCTCATATTCTTATTCTTGGCCAGTCACCGTCCATCCTCATGAGATGACCGTAAAATAACAATCGTCTCTTCTTAATAGATGGTGTGATAAGTCCTGTCTTGCTGCACAAGTCCTCATTTGCTCTCATTCGCCATTGTCCATCAACCCATTTATTACCTAGGTTTTTCCTTAATATCCTATGCTCTCCCTCTTCCAGACACTCTTATTGGTCAGTTGATATGCCTGGTCTAACTTCCTCATCCTGACATTAATAGCTTCTTCTTCTAATCCATTCTCCTAGACGACTTCACCGAGATACCTGAAATTCTGAACTCATCAGATTTTTCCCAGATTCCCATTCATGTCCATGACAGATGTTCGCCATATTTTTGAATTAGTTGATCACATCCACGTTCAACTACAACAATTATAGTTTAATTGTTAACAAGGGCACACAGTTATATACTCGAAAATTTTTTGGTATTTTGCCTTAGTCACCCGCCTGGTCATCTACATCACAGAGAACTTCGTTTGAATCATTTGTTGCCGCTAGTATGAATCATTGCTGACGCAAAGTAAGACTGAAGAGTAAGTGGTGGACGATAGTCTCACTCACAGAGAGCACAATGTATGTTGTTCAACTGCAGTGCCTGCCATGATCCTACAATTTATTTCTGTGACTGAAATTTGTATTTCACAAGAATAAACTGGATTGTTTATAAACTTTAAAAATTCTATTTGTATGTGTATCTCAATAGTGTTAGGCACAAAGCGAAATAATGTCTAGTTGTATCATTATTAGCACAGATTTGCAGCTTTACGAAACTGACATTGGTATGCACACAATCTAAGTCTCTAGCTGAGAAACTTTTACCTTTATATGTGTCCTCTCGAACTACATCTCGTCATCACTGGTTATTAGTAGCATAAGATAACTGTGTGCATAGACGTCTTTGATCTTATGACTTAGATCAATTAACTTGACTATATTTCCAGGAACCAAAAATTTTTCTCCAATTTGTTACCATTTATACATGCGTCCAATACGATAAACTAATTGTGAAACCTCTGCTCCTACCTGAATAAGTAGCCTGTCGCATTCACACATTCCAAGTGTTTGTATATTTAGGGTGAGGCGCTGAAACTTTCGCCTCAACTTAATTTAACTTGTTAAAGACATCTTTAATCTGTTTCGCCTGGACGTCCAGTGACAAGGGGCTCAAGAAACAATGACACAATGTATTCTCACAATTTCGTTAATAACTGAGATACTGGCATCAGCCTAGTATTATTTTTTAAATGGAAGTGTCATAATTTTTGTCACCATAATAACATATATCAATGACACTGATGCAATGATTTAACTCCTTTGAAGATCTCACAATAAATCACATAGGGAATTTTCTGCTGTAGTTAGGACCGTTTAATGCCACATCACATTAAGTTTACACAACTCTCCAAGGAAACCTGCTCCGCCGACGGAAGCGTCTATTGTGGAGATAAAAGATACATAGTGAATTATGTTTTGCCCTTCATAAGAGATCACTGAGATACAGTCAGTGCGCTACTCACATACAACAGGTTTGTCATGAAGTGTGGTGCAATTCATGTGTTGCTGGCTGAAAACGTACATATAGTCAAATCGACAGCAGTACATGAACTATTTCCAGAAGTACAACCCCAATTACTAATGAACTTTTGGAGGATATGGTCTTTATAGATGGCGATTGTCCACGAAATACGTCAAAATCAGCAGAGCTGTACACAGGTTGGCCCTGTCCAGATTGTCCCACTTTCATTAAAACCACTTGAAGAATTTACGAGACCGGAAGTCTTGTCCTCAAAAACACGTGTACGAAAGAAGACTGGTACCAACGAAGCTATTGCTGCTGCAATAAACTGCCATTTCGTTGTTGTCTAGAACGTAAAGAAATATGAGATACTACACACTGTTGACCTCACACGGACTGTATCTACGTCCAGTCTCAAGACATGTAGAATGTCAGGCATACCACTAAAATGTGGAGATATTATTGAATACAGACTAAAACATCGGTGGCACGAATTGATAAATAAGACATTGGATCCACAACAGAAAATGAATATATGCCTATGGAAGGAGAAACAAAACAGAAAAATAGACAAATGTACAATTGTGAAGTTTCATACGATTTTCACCTCCACATTTGCCATAGGTAATGCATACTATCAAGTTTGTTCATTGCTTCCGCAATTTTTCCCGTCTTTTTTGATACCTAGATTATAAACAAAATACAGATTCGTTTTCCTGACTGTTGTTCAAATCAGTTTAGAAAATTACTCTTTTATGTTGGTGGTGTAACTTCGTATACACAAACCAGACGACCATGGCTACTCCTGCTAGTTTTCTTGGAGACATACGAGATAGGCTAAGATTCGTCACTTACTTATCAAGTCAGCAGCTCAGTTAACTTAGCGGAGAAAGGAAGAGATAAGACACAGCATCTGAAGCAAAATTTCAATTGGTTTCGGAATTATCGAGCACTTTGAACTAAGTGGAGAAAGCAGTGCTGCAGTAGACATTATCCCTTGGCCATAATCGTAGCTGAAGCAGATACCTTGCAATGTGAAAGATGAGACTAGAGGTAAGTTACGCATGAAAGTACCCGTTTTGAATCAAAAAAGTTTACTTTAGTTACTCAATGTGATATCTTAAGTAGGAACTAATCAGGACATTTCAGCTGTATTTGCAGGATGACTCAGTCCCACATCCGTAAGTCTCTATTATGACAACTCAGTTGCCAAACAGAAAAGATTTTTAGTTGACGATGTTTTGCATTCTTTGGAGATATAGACATAAATGGACCGGCATTTGTTTTGCCGCAACTGGATGGTCCTACGGTTTTAGCTCATATATTGCATACCGACTACATCAGGTTTCGGTGTGCAACTGGCTTTTAGAGAAAATATGTATGTCGCCAACTGTGCAACATGAAATATGATGTTACAGGAGGATGTTGAAGATCAGATGGATTATTGAAGTTATAAATGACGACCTCCTGCAGTGGGTTAGAGAGCCAAAGCACGCATCTTGGGATACTCAAATAATCAATGAGATAAAATGACTGTATACCTATAAAGACATGAGTTGACTTCTGTTGAAGAGCTGGTATAAGGAAAGAACCTCAGGGGCAATCGTCCTGTGTAATGCATATCATCCATGATCTGAGGTACTGAAGTGCATAGTTATTTTGACACCCTAAATGAACAGAAGAATGTGCCAGACCAACTTCAGTGTTGGCGACCTGAACAATAAGAAATAGCATCCTTTTGTGAACCGTCAGTTACGTAAATAAATGAATGAATTGTTTTTGTTAATACGACTATAGCTTATCAGTTCCATCAAACGGTCTTGTTTCGACAGATTTTAATGTAATATGTGCCACATACTAAGTTACAGACTAAAAGCCAGACTGGACCTATTATATTTTCTAATCAGATGACTGAATCTGTATATGTGTTTAACAAATTACAGCAAAAACCAGTGTAGTATTGTTTTGCTCATCTGGATGCTGTAATTGGGGTTTTCACTGCTTTTTTTTAGCTACACCAGGAGAAAGTTGTGTATGTTCCATGAAAAACACTTATCCAGAGTAGTAACACATCTTATAGTGATCAGCCCTAAGAAAGGAACAGACATCCACATTACAGGTGCACGGAGTGGGAAAATATACCCACGACTCATACGTAACATTCCCAATAACTTTTGAGGTTACTGCTAGAGAACATCAATTACGTTAATATAAATAACACAGAACATCCTAAATATTAAACTAATTACACAGTCATTCTACGGGGGACTGAATTTTTGGTAGTCAATTAGTTACACAGTTCGATAATGTTCCTCGGCTCTTATGTTACGAGCTGAACTCAATCAAGTAATGGAGAAACTGTCTGTTGATGTCATTTATGAGACACAGGAGAACGTGTTTATCGATTAAGCGTCACCATTGTGGTTGATCAAGTGGCATCAGTTTGATATCGTCAGCTGCATTGTGTGTACAGCATGACACAGGTAACTAAGAAATTAAGTATTTTTATATAATTCTTTAGCCTATTAGAAATCTTTAAAGGCAGTAATCATCCGAAGTTCGACTAGTTCCTTCTGGTAAGTTTACTAATGATTTGCAATCCGCAAAAAACTACTGCAATTGTGACAATCTGGTAAGCTGTACGCAATTTCAGATATCCTTTAAATTACTGACTCTCTCAATCGTAATTATGATGATAGAATTGTGAATTACACTCAAATACGAAATTTCCGAAGTATAAAACACGAAATTCAAAAGTATTGCATAGTACACAGCATTTAATATCTCTTCAATACCATCCCGTTTACAAAGATTTTGCATGTGCCATATCCAACGAAAAAAATGGTACTTCAAAACAAAAAAGTCATCAACTACCTATGTGTATCACACCGGGAATACTGCATAACACAGTAAATGTCGACGATATGCGGTGTGAACTTTGTTTGGAAAGAAACTTGTTGCATTCTCTCACGGTATTTAGTGTCGACAATATTAATGGTCATTTTACTCTTCCCTCTGAAGTTCGCATTCAGTACTATTTGGATATGTTTCGTGCTTGTTTCGCCTAAGGACTGTAGCAATACTCTGTGTTCTATGTTGTGCATTTTATGTTACAAGCTTCTTCACGTTTTAGAAGACATTTTCCGGGAAACGAGGGTGATTGCGAGAACAAACCGAAAAGAAAAGTCATAATTACGTTATTACTCTCTAAGGAGGCTCCGGAGATCGTGGGTCACTTGCACGAAAATACTAAGAAGATATCCCTGAACAGCCACTGAAGGTTATTCGGTGTATTCCCGTTTCACTCCGTATATAAGTTACTTTTTGAGTGCCCACTTTTAAACTCTGTGGCTGGTCTTCTGCTTGTGTCACCGGCGTGTATATTTGAGTTACTGTTGTAAGCGTCGATTTGCTGTCGATTCTGACGAGAATAATCATACCACTTAACAGTTCGAAGTAACTCACTTCCTGCCACACATTCGCATTCATAAAGAATCCTAGTGTCCTTATACCATTTTCTGTTGCCGCTGATATTATCTAATATTTGTTCAACCGCAAACTGATATCTTCTTTCCATTTTGCTTAAGTAATTCCATCTCTACCCACATCGAGCGTTCTCAGTATTCTGATTTTCTAGTTTCTCTATCACATACAGAATTCTGATATTTCACACTGCAAGACGAAGAACGTTACCCTTGCTTTGGTTATTAAGACTTTTTCTCGCAGTGACCTCCCATTTGTCAGACGCCACCTGGAGTTCCGAATGCGGTCCAATTCGGATTATTTTGGAAATGCACTTATCATCTCGTTATCAATAACTGGCCACCTTTTCTGTGGGTACGCATTATATCTCTTTAATGCTGTAGTTTCCAAATCACTGCATATTCATACCGTTGAACATCATTGGTTATTAGGCCCTTTGGGGGCATGTCTCACAACGAGTCTCCTCCACCCCACTTTGCAAAGCTTTTAGCACATCAAAGGGTGCTTCATTAAGTCTGCAGCCACATTTCGCAATTGATTCTGGTACTTTTAGTTAAGCACTGGCGTGGAGTGAAGTGTGGATCAAGAGCATTTTTTATTAGTAGCCGAAGATGTTACCCCTAGACCACAGGACATCCTTGCGTTTACGCGACCTCTCTAATCTCGTCAACCTCTATTATTGCATCTAGTAAAGAGCGAGTAGCAATATGAATTTGGGAAGAATCACTTTGATGAATCCAAGTTATATGGATTCCCAAAGTTTCATTGAAAAGGCGAGGCACTGTAATCCATACGAAGTCAGACGATGGCAGCCAAATGCATTCGACAATGTGGATATGTAGCCTTTAATCGTTGTGGTGTAGCACTCGCCCACAACAGTGTTATTCCGTTAATGAGAAACGAAGTGAAAGATTCACGCATTAAGAAATTTGCATGCTTAGGGTACAAGCTCCACTGTAACAGCATGTAGTCAGATAATCCTGAGCGACAAGCATCTGTCTCTAGAGCTAGCTACGCTGAACGCTTGCTGTCTTTAGAACGATATGTAACATGAGTATGAAAACGACAATAATTTTCATTTCTTTAGGAAATAGAGAACATAGCAAGAGTATTTTATACAAAAATGAATGTAGATGGAACCCCACTACAGTGTAGTAAGGTGAGAGACTGAAATCCAGATGACCCTTCACTGGGAGCTGAAGTATAATAGATTGAAGATTACGAAGACTGAAAACATTTAAATTCGTCACAGTCTTTCACAAACCATCTGTACAAAAATAGATTGTAGACCGATCTGACTGTGCATGGACATAACTTTGTAATTGGGCAAATGGAGGCTGGTAAGTGGAATTAACCACTTTGTGTCACCACATTACAAAGTCGATGTTACGTGCACCCATGGGTATCTGGTGTGCTGCCGGAATGACGTATAGATTTTCCGCTTTATCTCTCTTGGTGTCGCTTGTCCTTTAGTTGACAGCTGTTAGCTTTTATCTTTATTTATCACAGCTTTGGAGGTGACACTTTAAGCATCGTAACTAGCTCCACATGCCGTCCTATCTGTACAAACGCTCCCCAGGTGAAACAGCTGCTATTTTCCCCACCAGCCGCGGATACTCTGTGGCTCACAACAAATTCGTGGTTTCTATTGTCTACAGTAACTAATCCGCAGAGGCGTTGTCAAAGATATATTCCACAGTTGAGGTCAGACAAGGGGAATGCAGTTGGATTCTTAAAGATTCAGGCATCTGATCAGAGAATTGATAATGAGGACGTCACAGAGTGACAGTAGACATCGGTATGTAAGCACTGATGAAACTCACTCAGTAAACAAACTAAGAAATGGGTAGACATGCCTCCAGAAACAAAGTCAGAATGCTTTGTGTCTAACAACAAACGTCTCCTTTGATTCTTCTCAGAATCCTCTTACTCATCTCCGACTCTCCAGCCAAGAGATTGCAAGACAGCTGCAACTGAACAGATCACGAGGCTGTCCCTGCTTAGCAGTTTAGTTCATTTTCCCCACTCTGTCCTTCACGGCGCTGAATTTTCTGCCGCATCGTCTTCGTCATTGGTGGACTCAATTTGCAATGTCATGTAATGTACGATCGATCCATATTGGGTAATCATCGCTCAGTTTTAAAAAGATACAACATATTGAGTTCTGCACGTCTACAGGTACTAGACCAACAATAAGTGTAACACAGGGTGACGAAATTATAAATAGCGAGAAAACTTCAAAATTCTCAGGTTTCTATACTGATGAGAATTTCAAATTCTTACGCTAAGGACAACACACACACCCATGCGCAAGGGAGGACTCGAACCTCCGACGGGGGAGCCGCGCGGACTGTGACAAGGCGCCTCACACCACGTGACTTCCCCGCGCGGACCTCAAGAGTTCAAAATGCGTGGTCAGTAGACTGCTCATCACATTCAACAGGTCTTGGTAACTCTTCCTCACTGTTACAGACGACAGCAACCCCATCACAAAATTGGAGCATTGATGTCCTTCCACCTTGCATACTAATCCCATGTCTCAATCATTCTTTTATTTCTTTCGTTGACACTTTGCTATAAAGTTTGAACAGCGCGGGACATTAACTACACCACTGCCTTAACCCTTTTTAATTCAGATACGTCTCTTATGGATTTCTATTATCAATGCATGTTACTGGTCGTTACCTAGAGATTATATGTGTTGTTTTGAGAAGTTCAGATAGTTAAACCCACTTCATAGTGCCCAAGTTTTGCTTGCGTTACGTAAATGATCAGGTAAGCAAAATCTGAAGTTACAGCTGTCAGACGTGTTCTGCTTTACCTGTCGCAATTTCTTGGCGTTGCTAACTTAGGAACTTAGTAATAATCTTCCGAAAGCCAGGAGGTTTTTTATCTGCAGATTCCACACACTAAGTTAGCTGATCTTTTGGCTGCCATTTCCTCCAATGATTTTATACATACCAAACGAATGTCATGCATAATTTCTGACTTGTTTGATCGCAAATCTTTTAAATTTATGTATCACTCTGTCTTCTGAACCACAGCAAAGAATTAATTTCCCTTCTAGAGATCGTCAGTATGCTCTTCCCATTTATCCGGTCTTTTATATGCAGTTAACACTGGAGTTCTTCCTACACTTTTAATGTTGACACTTTTACTTTTAATTTTACCGGAACTTATTATGCCATTAACTTATTTGCACTTCTTGCTCACTACACGTTTAAGTGACTAATACTTCTGTACACCTATCATTCCCCCACTTTGTTGTATTACCCACATTTTCAATATATTTATGTTTATTGTATCTTTATTTGTATTTCCAATTGCTATTACAATCCGTTTTAGGTATCTTGTGGCAGCAAATGGCTCTAAGCACTATAGGACTTAACATCGGAGGTCATCAGTTCCCTGGACTTAGAACTACTTAAATATAACTAACCTAAGGACATCACACACATCCATGCCTGAGGCAGGATTCAAAACTGCGACTGCTGCAGTACCGCCGTTCCGGACTGAAGTGCATAGCCACTCGGTCAGCGTCTTGTGGCAGCATGCGTATCCGCTTCAATGCCAGTTCCTCACGAAATAAACTAAACTACCAACTATGTTATTCAGTTTCGCAGTGCAGTAGCTACAGCTTCAGACAACACTGATCAACTTCAGGTATCTTACTTCTGTGTATGTTCATTCTTACTGACGATTCTCTTAAATTTCTGCCCTGTGTATTGAGGAGCGACAGGATATGTGTTGGGGTGAAGGGACGGGGGTGGGGTGGGGAGGAGGGTGGGAATCGCTAGAAAGCCTCAGGATCAACTGCCAACGAAACTGACATGCTGACTGCAAAGACATTGGTTCACATGAAGTCGAACAGAGTAATTACAACTCTGTAGAAACGTATCTTTAACCTTATGGTTAAAAGAAAATTGTTTAAAATGTTTTTCTTTGAATTATAAATTACTTTACCGAGCGAGGTGGCGCAGTGGTTAGCATTCGGGAGGACGACGGTTCAATCCCGCCTCCAGCCATCCTGATTTAGGTTTTCCGTGATTTCCCTAAATCGTTTCAAGCAAATGCCGGGATGGTTCCTTTGAAAGGGCACGGCCGGTTTCCTTCCCCATTCTACCCTAACCCGACCTTGTGCTCCGTCTCTAATGATCTCGTTGTCGACGGGACGTTAAAAAACACTAACCTAACCTAACCTATAAACTACTTTCTTAAACAACAAAATAAAAGCTTCTTGTTAGACATATGCGCTTCTGAAATGTGTATGTGTATATGTGTGTGTGTGTGTGTGTGTGTATGTGGAGCGAGGGGGGAGGGGGGGCGGGTGGGTGGATGTGTGTGTGTGTGTACAGGGTGATCTCAGGTAGATGTTAAACAATGTTTCATTGATAATGAAGGTTAAATGAATAAATTTGAGATAACAGACCCTGATCCCGAGGCGACCGTTTCCCAAGTTGTAGACGAAAACCGTTCAGATTCGCGTGACAGTGACTTGCTGCTCAAATTTTAGGGGTCGCAGTTCCAATGAACCAACGAGCCCTTCGGTGTAGAGGTTGGGATGACGACTCAGTCAGTGCTTTAGTAGACTGCTGTCTGTTTTCACGAGTTGAAGCACTGACTATGATCAGCTCTAACCAAACGGAATTGTACCTGGTGACTGAACTTGCAGACGTATTTTCGTGTGTGGGTAAGCAAGTGAAAGTACCAGAGAAGTGGAAAGGTTGTACAGGAGCAAAATCCCGCATAGAAGACAAAGCCTCAGTCCGCGTTTCCAAGACTGTAGGGCTGCAAGGTTATATGAAATGGAACGAGCATATATGAAGTGTAGTAGGTAGGCGACTGCAATTTATTCGGAGAATTTTAGGAACAGGTGTTTCATCTGTAAAGCAGACCGTATACACCACACTAGAGCGACACATTCTTGAGTACTTACAATGTTCTTTTTTAGTTGAATAAATAAATAGAAACTTTCATATGTTCAGAATATAAAATCATTTAAAAGAAATTTCTACCATAGTATATAATATTTTGTTTTGCTTTTTCTCCAAAATTCTTCAGATCGTGGCATTTAGGCTACTGGATTCTTACATTGCAACAAGGGTGCCGAAATCGCACTCATTTCTACCATTATGCGAGTTTTTAATTGACACCTTGTTTTTCAAGGTAGGGATATGCTCCTTAGTAATTAGTTATGTTTTTCTCTGATTATGGTGCACAACAAAGCTTTACACGTACTCAAAATACTGCATTATTGATATTCAAAGCAAGGAAATTCATTTACATTGCTCAGGCGCAGTGTTCAGCTTACGCACAAAGCTCACATGGAGAAGTCATTTCATGCTTTGAAATACCAGCACAGATTTCATGAGCCCGTTTTCTGCAAATTGTGCATTGAAACAGCTCCTCCACCACACTTTTCTCACAAATGAAGCAAAGCTAGTCATCTGCTGCAATTTCAACCAAAATTTTTTCAAGACACGATGAAGGTGAACAGGCCATATGTTCTTTGCTATTCTGCTTCCTCATGTTTCCTCCTGTTGATCTCTCAAGACCATCAGTTGATTTCAACACTTTCTATGAAAATCGAAGAGACTTTTTGTCCCAAATCTCTTGTAGTGTATTCTTGTAAGTGCTTGAAGTCAACAGTGCAGCCTTCTGAGCACCTTTCTTTATTCATTTTCCTTGTTTGGTAACCAGTTTTGACAAAGGACGTAGTTCTTAGACACTCACAACATAAGACCAAATTTTTCCTTTTCTGACCAAAGCCTGAAACGTCTGGTTACCAGTTTTCAGGGCGGAAGACTACACTGCACCCTACCTAACCCAAGCACTTTGTTCTTGGTCTTCGACTCTTATTATTTCCTCTTAGCTCTTGTACACATCGTTTATTATCTGCCTTACCCTACAGCTTACCTCTTTTTCCTCAGAATTTCGAACAAAATGCACCATTTCACATTGTCAAACACTTTTTCCACGTCGAGAGATCCTATGAACTTGTGTCAAATTTTATTTAGTCTTGCTCCCATTACCAACAGTAACGTCCTAATTGCCTCTCTGGTGCCTTTACCTTTCTTATAGCCAAACTGATCGTCATGTAACACATCCTCAATTACCTCTTCCATTCTTCTGTATATTGTTCTTGTCATAGACACAGATGCATGAGCTGTTCAGCTGATTGCGCGATACGTCTCGCACTTCTCAGTCCTTGCTGTATTCAGAACGGTTTTGATGATGTTTCTCTGAAAGTCAGATGGTATATCGCCAAACTTACATACCCTACACACCGACATGAAGACCGTTTTGTTGCTACTCCTCCAATGATTTTAGAAACCCTGTTGGAATGTTATCTATTCCCTCTGCTTCATCCAATCTTAAGTCTTCCAAACTTCTTTTGAATTCCGATTGTAATTCTGGATCCACTATCCGTTTCCTATCAACTCCTGTTTCTTCGTTTAACACGTCGCTCCCTCCTATAGCCCCTCAATGTACTCTTTCCATCGGTAACGTTTTTTTATAATGGATTTGTGTTTTTGTGTGCCAAAGAATATGCAGTGCGTAATGTTTGTGTCACGCAAATTTACCGTGTTATGTGCTTTTGAGCAGATGGTGTGCTTAATCAATTTTACTGCAACTGAAAAAAGATTAAACAACTTAATCTGGAAAACCAGTATGCAATGCCTGTAATGAAATCAATCCCTTCCAAATTTACTCATTCTCGTGACCACCGAGTTCTAGGGCCTTGTGCAATAAACTGATAAAATTCCTTATACAAATATACAATGAAATATATTTTCCTTAGCTCTTGAGTCTCAGCGGACGTAATTCTGTTCTCTCCCCAGTCGGCATAGAAAATATTCAATCTTGTCACAAGTAAGTGCAATGCCGGTAGCAAAATATCTTCATACATATACAACCTTGCAAATATTCAGCGCTAATTGTGGATACTGGCTCAGCGGTGTGCAATGCTGCCCGAAACGAAGCTGTTACAAGCATTAATACTTTTCAGATTCTGGCATATTAATATTTTATCTGACTCTGATTGAAAAATGATTTCTCTAAAAAATATTAATTGGATATAAATAAACACAACATGGAAGAGGATGAGGCACTGATAAGGGGATATGCTACGACCGGAGGCTTTAGTTTGAAAATCGTATTCATAATAAGGTTTCACCTTCACAAAATCTGATATGGAACATTTAACATTAACATCAAAATCAGTGAACTTCTCAACTGTTCTTTAATTCTGACTTACTGTCGTAGTTAAAAGTACTTGGACTGTTACATGACTAAAGGTCTGACATCATTTGACAAAATAGATTCCTAAATTTAACTTCCCTGTATCAGGTTCATATTATACACAAAATAATACAAATCGGGTACACATAATAAAGCTATACATCAAAGCTGGTGGAAGATACTTGGTTCCTACATTCAAGGGTCGGTACTGTTAGAATTAGCAAAATCCACATTGCGTTGCTACATACTTAAAACTAAATATACAAAATTTCATTCCCTTACAAATATGTCCCAGTCGCTTCACCTCCGAATTACAGAATCATTCGTCACTTCATTTTTTAAGAACTGTATTATGCTGCGTCCACAGACCAACTACTAAATTCTCACAAGTAGCCACTAGCTTTAAGTCTTATATCCTACCTACAACAGAATGCAATCGCAATAGATACTGCACTCCGCGCACCGCTACTTACGATCTATTCTGCCACTCAGGCAACATCTTTGGTTCAGTGGTGTCTAAATACAATGTCTTCTACATATGGTCATCGTTTCAGGTCTCTTTCAAGAATTATGTCACAAAATCGGGCTACACATACAAGCGGGCCCCTCACACTCCTACCCGCTATCTCCTCTGCATTTAACAAATGGTTCAAATGGCTCTGAGCACTATGGAACTTAACTTCTAAGGTCACCAGTCCCCTATAACTTAGAACTACTTAAACCTAACTAACCTAAGGACATCACACACATCCATGCCCGAGGCAGGATTCGAACCAGCGACCGTAGAGGTCACGCGGTTCCAGACTGAAGCGTCTAGAACCGCTCGTCCACTCCGGCCGGCCTGCATTTAACAGTCGAACTCCCATTGCACACTTAATGTTGCAAAACTTTCTTTTAACTTCACTAAAAAATGGGTAGGCAGAGAATGTTATGGTTATATGAAGGCATTGAGGAGTATTCAGCGAGAATTTTGTACCTCACGATCAGGATTTGGATGATGGACACCTTAATTTGAGCACTGCTTGAGGATAAGACAGAAAATTGGTATATTTTCACATAAAACTTTCGACTCGCTCGTTCTCGACCAGTTACCTTATCTCAAATTGATACATTTAACGTTCTCCATCATCCCAGAAAGTTCACGGAATAGTCCTATATAACCATAAAGCTGCATTTCGTTTTGGAATGCCATTAAAATTTTGTTAGGCGTGGAAATGTACGGTGTGCACATTTGTAACTAAAAATTAATTTCTTTTTCCCCTTGCAGATGATATCAGCCAACGAATCCATCACCCCCTTGGTGCCAGAAATCACTAAGAAACTTTTGTTGGCCATCAGACCGTTCCACCTGACATGCAAGTTATTAGGTCTGATGCCATTCACAGTTGATATTGAAACCGGAGAAGTGAAACGACGGAAATCGGATTTGGTTACCGTGACAATTGCCAGCATATCGCAGCTGATAGCCGCGTGCATTTTGGTGCATTTCTGCAGCAGATTGTTGCGTACATACTCTGTAGTAGAGAATTTCTTACTTTGCAGCGTGCTGAGTTTGTTGTTAATGACCTTCGTTTCGATATCATCAGATGTCTTCTACAATGCTGAAAAATATGAGAAAATTCTTAAGCTGATAATGTCGTGTGATAAAGCTCTGATGACTCGAATCACTCCCGCAAATACTTGTGAAGGAAAGGTAGTAAACGTACAACTGGTTTTACTATATTTTTATGTTTTTTCACTGTACGTATTTCTGTCTATAAATAGTAAAGAGGAGGATTACAGGAAGGGTCAACCGTTTATTACAGGCAGCTATCTTGTGACCGCTTTATCCCTTATAAGGTTTGCAAATCTACAATTAGTGATTAAGTACAGAGTTTCACTTCTGAATGTTTGCATTCAAGATCTAAGAAGCAATGTGATTGCAGCATATTGTACTAACGTTCCTGGCAACAGCCCACCTGTGAACAGAGAGAATTTACAATTTCGCTGCGCAGAGCGCCAGTGCATAACAACATACGTGCGATCTCTCAGACGAGCATATGCAAATCTTTGTGAAATATCAGAACTGGTAACCGCCACTCACGAGGCTTTCCTAACTTTATGCTTCATGGCAGTTACGCTGGTTGCTATACTCCAAATTTACTTCCACGCAACAAAATTATCGTACCTCGGTTCGGGTAATGCCAACACATGTCTGGGGAAGGTTAGTTCATTTCTCAGCCTAGCTCAGATAACAGTTTTCGTCGTCCCGGCTCACCGTTTGGAGACAGAAGCGAGGCGCACGCAGAGGCTGTGTTCGCAGCTGCTGCTGGTAGGGCGGCGTGTGGGCGGCGCCGCCCACCGCGAGCTGCGGCTGCTGGCTCGGCAGGTGTCCTCTGGACGCCCCGTTGCCAACCTGCTGGGTGCGCTCACCGTGCGACTGGGCCTCGTGGGTGCCTTCATCACCATGGTGACCACCTACAGCACATTGCTTCTCACCTTCTGGCCCTCATGTACAGTGACATTCTATTCCACGATGTAGTTAACTTTGAAATTTTCGTTCTCTGACATCTGAAGACTTTGAAAGGATGGCAGCACTGTTGATTTCAGCCCGGCGAAGCAGGATTCGGAGGTAGCAATTGCGCACACGTTAGTTTTGTTACAACTAGAGCACTGACAGATTCCATGAGTGTACTAAGGAGCTTAAAAAACCAAAACAGAACAAATGTGTGTTTCCTACGACTACAGATATTATTAAAGAATCCGTTATAAATATGCGTGCGGGGGTAGTAACAAATTTCTTGTGGATTCCAGGGCACAGTAGCCTCTTTTATAACCAAATAGTAGACAGCTTAGCGAAGCGAGCAATGGGCTTAGGTGAAATCGTTAATTAGAGATTTCCGTATCAAGAAATGCTCAGTCAATGACAATACGAGAAACCACTGTCAGGGTTCAATGGAATTCGATCAAGGTCAAAAAGATCATACAGAATGAAATAACCTTGTTCCCTTGGTTTACTTATAGGAATAGGAGCAGATGAGTCATAACAACGATTTCGTGCGTGTCCTTAAATCATGGCGAATCCCCAGCCCACCTGTTCCGAACAGAACTGGAGGAATCCCCATTTTGTGATTTATGTAATAAAGATGGAGACGTGACTCATCTACTGTTCTCGTGTACCAGATGCAAGACACAACAAAAAATCTTTCATCAACACATTTGCTAACGCAAACACTCCTGGTCCAGCTTCGGCTGTAGTGTTATTGTCAACCGAAAAGAGTGATGTTAAACCACTTAAAAATATGTGACCTAACTATCTCGACAAGCCGTGTTTGTGACGTGCAGATTTTCGTTAGTTTATGTTTCCTTTATTTATTATTGTGGTATAATCACTTATGAGCAGGTTATAGTGGTGACATGTATAAAATATTATTCGTACCTTAAATATTTTTATAAACAGCTATTCACGGAGCGTACAGTAGGACAGCGATTATAAAAGGTACTCATAAATGTGATGGATGGCTGTATGGAGACGCAAAATGCATATTAAAGAAATAACATGTCGCAAATTGGAGTGCCCATATGGATCATGATCAGGAGCAGGACGTACAATATATTTTAAGATTTAGGTTACTTTGAAGTGTTCCGACCCTGTAATTAACACAGTACCATAATATTCCTTAGATATGTTTCCCATTTAGGCAACAAAGACCACAAAGCATGATAAAAACCTGGAGAATATACAAACATAGATGGAAGTTTTTAACTTAAAACTGAGTCGTTCATAATTAATTTTTAAAGAAGTGGATGAGCTGTCACCTTTGCTATTCAAATGCGGCTGGGTAAAGACAGTGTGTGGAGAAAATCCGATACGAAAAGCATCATATGGAAACAACAGAATATAACATCTACGGTGCTGGCCAACCAAAGCGCAGCATCAAGAAGGACCAGAGATATAGTAGCCACAGTAGAAAGATCACATGATTGAAATTACACAACCATGAGAAGAGAGGGAGATGATGCCATTGCTGGCTATAACCACTGCTAGAAGCCTTAGAGGCCTCAGCATTGACTCACAGACACTCTGGATGTGTTGTTGGGGTATGGTGCTGCCACATGTTGCAAAATTTGATATAGTCTACCTACAGGTTGTGTATCCAGAACCAATATTTCTGCAAGCATCGACAAAATGTCGAACAGGGAGCCAAGATAGCAAAACAGTCCGATGGGCGACGAAAAAGTTTTGAACATTGCGTACCACGTGTGGTTTCGCCTTATCCTGTTAGAATGTGGCAGTCAGCAAGTTCCGAAGGTATGCGAGGACAACAGGGTCCAACACTTCAGAGATGTAGCGCTGGATGATTAGCGTACTGATAGTGCATACTAGGGAGGACCGGGGGGTGCGGGACTAGAATCAAATACGACACCAAACCATAATTCCAAGTGCAGGACTAGTATGGCAACAGTTCAACAGTCTCTCACCGCAGTGTCTGTAGACTCTAATCAGACCATAGTGGTGGCGAATGCAGAATCGGAATTTGACGGTGGAAACTATGTCGTGACGTTCGGTTGTCCATGTGGTACCGTCATTGCTTACACCATGTTGCCAACCGCAACGCAACCATAGTTCACATGCCGTACAGCCGCGGCCAGTCATTGTTAGCGCAGACGCGATGCTGTCAAGTTAGAAAGCGCAAGCGCAGCCCATGCACGTAACTCCCTCCGCAATAACACAGCAACGCCGAGCCGGCGTACCCACGTCAATTAGTTATTCGACGATACCACACCAATCACGTTGTGCGACGTCGCAGTAGGCTCATCGACGGCGGGCATATTCCAATCATGCTCGGGCTTTATAACCACACGCAGCTCCTCACTCCAGCAGTCTCACCTGGACTTTGCTGTGGCTGATGCCACGATGCCATACCATTCGGACCATCATTGTCAGGATTTCAACCGCACTCTGGAACTGGACTACCCAAGGGAATCTGTTTCACGGGAATGCGACTTTGGCGTCATCCACGGACTCTGCTGATAGCCGTCTCAGGGGCTGCTCTAGATCATTCATTAGTGTGTAGTATTATTGTCTTTCGAATTTTCTCTTGTTGTGGAATAAACTCGTCGTGTACTCATGCATGCTGTAATATGCTTTTCCTCCTTCATGGACACGACACGCAATGGCGGCAGGGGCTGATTCATGTTCTGCACTGGTGGCACGTCTTCACTGTCTGTGGCTGTGTCTCATCACCTCCAACTGAAGATCTATGTGTGTTTCAATTTCTTTCTTTTGGGGCTAGGGATTCCAGAACGGACGACATTTAGAGTTAAGGGTTTTCCTTAGGAGATGGTTTTTGTTTTCTCTTGAGCTTGTCTTACTTACCGCTATTTTCTTTCTTTATTTTTTTTTTCCTTCGTCATGGCAGCCATCTAGCAAGAGGAACCTGTGTCATTCTTAGCTTCCAGGCGATGCAATTTGCTCAGCTGATGAACTAGATGTCATTGCAGCTAGAGTACCAACAGCTTCTTCCGCAAGTCCTCCTTCAACGCATCGTCCACACGGTTGACAACAGCATCAGACACCGTTCGGTCATCATTTCGCAAGTTTGATACTGCAGTAGAGAAATTGGACGAATACAAACTGCAGCTGTTTCAACCCTTTGTGGTCTACATCATTTTCGGTGATGACCAACGCTCATATTTCTTTTGCTGTGTTGGCAAGGTCATCTCGTGTATGTACATTAAGCTTTCCCCGTTACTCAGGCTGAATATGTTCCTGTACCGGTAGTCATTGCCACTCTCGATGAGTATTTAGACTCACAGGTGCTGATCGCCGCCGCTCGCTATAAGTTCTTTTGAACCAAGCGCCAACCTACCCAGTCCTATCAGTAGTAGATCGCGGTATGACCGACACCTAAAAATTTATATGTCCTTTGGTAAGTCTTGCCAACGGCCTTGCCGCAGTGGTAACACCGGTGTCGGGCTGGGCTAGCACTTGAATGGGTGACCACCCGATCTGCCGAGCGCTGTTGGCAAGCGGGCTGCACCCAGCCCTTGTCAGTGAAACTGAGGAACTATTTGATTGAGAAATAGCGGCTCCGGTCTCGTAAACTGACATACGGCAGGGAGAGCTGTGTCCTGACCACATGCCCCTCAGTATCCGCATCCAGTGACGCCTGTGGGTGACACTGAGGCTGGTCGGTACGGTTGGGCCTTCCAAGGCCTGTTCGGACGGTGAGAGAGATTTGGTAAGAGTTACGTGGACGCCATGTTGCGGGACGCTATTTTTCAGAATGCTACTGATTCCCGATTGCAAGCAGGGTTCCTCTGACTGTCGAACCTTTCGCCTTACGATTTCATTCGTATAATCGCGGTACAGGAAATGTTTGACACCGCAGAGCTGGAAATGTCACCTCCTGCTGGTCTTTCCCACATGGAATGTCTGCTTCTTCTGGGCACCGTAAACCATCTACGTCGTCCGTGACAGTCCCGCAGCGGCGGAAAATTGCTATACTGCCCTCAGTCCTACATCTCTCGTGAAAGGGATACCTGTCGTTTCCTTCGAGCCAAACGTTTGTTTTGGAAAAAGGTTGGGCACATACAAGTCGTTTGCTCAAAGAAATTGCGGGGCCTGTCCGTCCCCATGGCCTCCCATTGTTATGAGGCAATGAATATCCATCAATTTGATGTCAACAGTGTGGAACTCCTGACCCATTCGGTTTCAGACGACTCTTTCACGGTCCCTACCACAAGTCTACTAGGCAGGACTCGTCCTAGGTTGTCGGTCGGCCCCAGCATCCCTCTGTGGCTGTATGTGAGCCAAAAAAAAATGTTCATTCAGCTGCGTATTCAGTATCAGATTGTACAATTCCAGCTGGATACTCTGGCTTCTGTGACCTTGACCAACAGGTGCACGTTCGAAAAGCTCAGCTCTCCATAGCTCGAATCTCCGGCACAGGCTATTACCAGGTACAACAGCGATCGCAGTGCGATCCTAGGCACTTCCACAGATGTAGTGCCACTGTACATCTAAGGCAATTCGCGTCACAGTGCTTTATTCTTACAACGGTTCTAACAGTTTTGGCATTAATGACCTCGACACCTTCAGACTCCAAATCGCTGATTAACGATTAACTCCCTCGTCTCCTAAGACAGCTTCATGAATCTCTGTGACAAATGGTTCAAGTGGCTCTGAGCACTATGGGACTTAACTTCTGAGATCATCAGTCCCCTGGAACTTAGAACTACTTAAACCTAACTAACCTAAGGACATCACACACATCCATGCCCGAGGCAGGATTCGAACCTGCGACCGTAGCGGTCGGGCGGTTCCAGACTGTAGCGCCTAGAACCGCTCGGCCTCTACGGCCGGCAATCTCTGTGACAGATACCGTCCGATTCATGAGGACTCTCTAGGTAGGTCAAAAGACTTTTTCACCCACATTGCTTTGAAAGATAACCCCCACCTGCGAATTTTCAATGCGCGAGATATTCCTCCACGCCATTTGCGAGGATGCTGCGACAGAGTTGAGACACATGAGGACGTGGGGGTTATCACACCCTTATCCACAAGTCAGTAGGCGTCATTCCTCGTCATAATCTGAAAAACCAAGGGGCAAATGCCACTTTCCACAGATTTTAAGTCCACAGTTAATGCACTGTCTTTCACAGATGCGTATCTTTCTCTTGCCCTGAACAGATAATGGACAAATTACAAGGGGGCGTTTTCTCCTCTAAGATCGATCTGAAGGACTCCCAGCTACAATTTCCACTGAATGAGGAGACGAAATCCTTCCCCATCAACAACGCTCATATCACGCTGTTTCAATATCAGTGTCTCCCCTTTGGCAGTATTTCTGCCCCAGCCATCTTCCAACGGTTCTTGGAGCAACTAACGTCGAAGGTTCCTTCCTGCTGCAACTATCTGGACGACATCGTCATCTCGAGCAGTACTCCAGATGAGCACCTCCGAAACCTGGACTGCATTTTTAAAACCCAAACCTATGCAAAACCCTGGTGCAATCGGATGAAATGCGGATTTTTTTGCACCCAAACCGAACACATCGGTAACTCCAGTGACTTCCATGGTGTTTGCCCCTGTGCCAAACACTTGGTGGCAATTTGGAAGCTCCTTTCCCCGAAAAATCTCACTGAACTTCGGGCAGTTCTTGGCAATATATCATATTATCTTCGCCTCATAGCTAATGCAGCTCACATTGTGGCACCGTTAAATCCTCTCTGGCAGAAAAATGTCATTTTTGTATGTTCGCTTGAGCAAGAAACTGCTTTTCAGGCGTCAAAGAAAGTCTTGCTTAACGACAGATGTCTAGTCCGTTTTAAACATCAGAAAACTGTGGTCTTTGCAGTGGATGCCTCGTCATACAGCAGTACGGCAGTGTTGTTCCACAAGATAAGCCTTGTGGACTACCCGACTGCTTGTGCATCAAAATTTCTTAACAAAGCTCAGATAAAATACAGTCAACTTGAGAAGGAGATATTGGAAATTGTCTGTGGCGTATCCAAGTTTCATCAGTAACTTCATTGCCGGAGGTTTTGTTCTGCTCACAGACCACAAGCCTCTCATCAGTTACTTTGTCTGGCCAACCTTGTGTCTGTCCAGACAGCGCAAAAGTTCCAACGCTGGGCGCTTATCCTGGCCAATTGCGACTATGATATTTTCTACCATCCCATGATACGTCACGTCAGGGCAGGTATCTTACCTCGTCTTCCTGTCGGATCAAATGTGAAATTTTCGTCCTTCTGAGAAGGCTTGCTTTCACGTTGAGCAGATCAAGGCAGCCATAGTCCCTACGTTTTGGATCTGCCACCATAAAATAAGCACGGCCATGGGGTGAGATGATACCGTCCAGCTCCTTCGCCAGTTTAGTCAGTCAGGCGGGCCGACTCATAGGTGTGTCTTCGGCGTTGGTTTTCCCAAGAGGACGCCGTGTCGCTCTGAAACTGAGTTGTGCTTTTACACCCATGAAACGAAAAAACCAAAGTGCAGATGCTAGCATTTTTCCAAAAGCAAGTGGTCACTCTACTTCTTAAAGGACATTAGGATATCGTCTATATGAAACAATTGGTCAGGCAGCACTGCACGTGGCTAGGGAAGGGCCAGGGCATTGGACACATGATTTTACACGGCAAGGGATGCGCTGAGAACCTCGCTGCACCTCCCCATCATTATTTTGACTGGCCAGGACCAGACACCCCCTGGCAATTAATTCAGATCGATTTCGTAGGGCAGTTTTGGGGCTGACAGTGGACACTACTTCCAAATTTCCTTTAGTGATTCATCTGAATTCCCTGATGTCGGCCAGCATGATTAGAATTTTAGCAACTATTTATTGCAGGAGAGGGATTACTAGCTACCAATTTATCTGATAATGACCCAGAACTGACTTCAACAGAATTTGTATCTTTCTGTAAAGTCAATGTTATCACCCACGACTGTTACCTTTGTCCTCACAATCCAGTCGGGAATCCGAATGGTTCGTGCGTACAAGGTGCAAATGTCGAAATTAATGCAGTCCCACTCCAAGTAAAATGCTCCGTTCCTTTTCTTACCGACATATCGTACTATACCTCACAGTGATAAGTCCCTGGCTGAAATGCTGCATGGCAGACATAGTATACTGCATCTCCTCCATCTTCCATATTCCCCATAAGCTACCCTGTCTTCCCCAAAATTCCAGGTCACTCATAATGTGTACCTCAGTGTTTTCAACAGTGGTCATTTGTGGGAACCTGGCACTGTAAGCCGATTTGTGGGCAGAGCAACCTATATTATTCAGGATAGGTAGCGACGCCATCGACATAGATACCAGAATAAGCTGCACCCTTAGGGATCTTCTCAATGATGTGGACCTTTCCGTTCCACAACAAGCTCCAGCAAATGGTGTCTCGCTTAGCAGTCATCCTCAGTGGGTTCCATACGAGATACCGGGCTCTTCAGGATTTCGGTGTCGTGACCATCATCATTGCAGCTCCAGTCTTTGGAGTTTGGAGCCTGGGTCACTTCAGTCAGAGACCCTGCTCCATCCACCACAGCAGCCCCAGTTGCTGCAGGCCCTGGTGTCACAGCCTCTGTCAACAGAATCATGCAGTGGCCCTGCCACTACTAGTGCTGCCATAACCTCTGCCATCCCAGCAGCGGTTTCAACATCTGGTGCAACGCACATGGATCTGGACACACCTATCCTAACGTGGCAGTGCATGCACACAGAAGGGCAGTTTTTCCATTGACCCTTTCAATGTGGGCCAGTGAAGACCCACCTCCTGGTCTGACCTCTCCTGGTAAGATCTCCATATCTTCGCCATGGTTCCGCTTAGTACTACACCACAATGAGGCATTTGAGAGGGGGTCGGGGCAAGAGTGTGGTTCATCAATGCCTAGACCATGGCGCCAGCGACCACGTGGCTACAGGTCACATGTCACATGTCAGACAGCCTATGGCCAGCTGTTCTTAGCACAGGCACGACTCACGCACATAGCTGCCTCCACGGTAACATAACAACACCCAGCTGGCGTAACCATGTTGAACAGTTACACTAGGCTACTGCTCAAGTTACGCTATGCCAAACCACAGCAGACCCACCGACGGCGACCATATTCCTACTCTCCCCTGAATTTTACAATCACATAAAGCCCCTTACTCCAGCGGTCTCGTCTCGGACTTCGCTACCGCTGATACTACGATGCTCTGCCGTTCGGATCGACATAATCAGGATTTCAACCCTGGTCTGGAACTGGACTAACCAAGTGATTCTGCTTCACAGCACTCCGACATTAGCATCATCAATGGACTGTGTTACAGCCATCCCAGTGGCTGCTCTAGATCAATCATTGTTGTATAGTACTAGGCCTTTCGGCTTTTACCTTGTTGTGGAGTAAAACTGCTGTGCAGTCACACCTGCTGTTATTAGTTGTTAACAATTCATGGACACCGTGTCCGTCGTTCATGACACAATTGCCGCCTCAATCGCATATGGTGTTGAATATGCGGTAATCGGAGCAACGGATGCTTGCGGACACTCCATTCTGCTATGAACGAGATCGGATGGTACGCGTGGACACTCTTTCTTGCTTAACAGACCGAATTAGTTTTGATATGGTTCGTGATGTGGCAGAGCAGTTCATTTTTGCCATATATACAATGTGCTTGTCATCACGTGTAGTGATGTAACGAGGTGGGTGCAATCGGTCCCGTTGGTCCGTCGCTCCCTCCTGCATCCAGTGGTTACAGATCCGCATCACAGTTGCTTGCTTCTAGCTCACTAATCACCTAATTCTCTGAAGGATAATACGCCGTACCTAAAGGCATCTATTCTTTCTCGGTCGAAACCCGTAACGTGCTCGAGAGACGCTCAATGTTTTGTACGAGGCATACTGAAGCTTCTTACGCAAAACAACACCAAGAACAAAGAATTGCACTGCGTCCAATTGGACGTCTGTTCCCCTTTTATAAAGTGCTTACAGGTGGATCTAATAGCGCCCGTGATGTGCGTCTGCGCTGAAATGCTAATCATGCTCATCTCTCGTCGCCCCAAAAGCATACTTCAAATTTCACCTTGGTGCTTCCTTCAGCGTGCTGCATTTTCAGTGGTCAATAATGTGGGTGAACTGCCTAGCAATTGCAGATGGCATTGTCTTCATACCAAACACAGCAATAAATATCAAAATCCAGATAGAAACCGGTCGGGGTGGCCGAGCGGTTCTAGGCGCTACAGTCTGGAACCACGCGACCGCTACGGTCGCAGGTTCTAATCCTGCCTCGGGCATGGATGTGTATGATGTCCTTCGGTTGGTTAGGTTTAAGTAGCTCTCATTTCTAGGAGACTGAAGACCTCAGCAGTTAAGTCCCATAGTGCTCAGAGCCGTTTGAACCAGATAGAAAGCCTAATTCTGCAAGCTGGTAAAACTGTTTTACATACTGCTTTCCGAAAGGGAGAATTTATTACAAACGTTAGTAATTTTGGAGGGAAGTAACTGGGAAATCAAAAGCAAATCAAGACAGTACACTCATTCATGTATTGGGGTGAGTGTCTAAGCACAAACAACAGTGTGTAGGACAATCTAGATTAAAAACTAATAAAACGAAAACTGGCATTCCAGACCACCAGAAAAAGAAGAACTTCGCAATTAAATATTCTAATAAAGCAGTGAGAGCTGATGCTCCACATGGCACCGAAACACTAAAGGTGGTATGGAAATTTTTAAAAATCTGTTTTACAAAATCATGATTTCGGTTTTATAGTCATTCTCAACTACATGTCGAAATTTTAAAATACATACACCAAAAATGTTTTGCGTAACCCCGGTTACCAGAACCCCTGAAGATTGACGTTGACTGCGGGTATTGTATCACAGAGACAACGGGTATTGTATCACAGACACAACCCTTTGACTGTTCACAGATGTCACTAAACCCGCACAAATATGTTAACAACCAAGCATCAGCAGCGCCTGTTAGACGGAGGGGGTCCGACAGACGATCAGTTCCAGTCATTCCACCAGGAAGAAAGTACACGGCTCGTGATGTCTGTAGTTCAACCATGACTAGACGGTCAATACCGCTGTTCGATCGCGTCCGCATCGTTATATTGTGCCAGGAAGGGCTCTGAACAAGGGAAGTGTCCAGGCGTCTCGGAGTGAACCAAAGCGATGTTGTTCGGACATAGATGAAATACAGAGAGAGACAGGAACTGTCTATGACATGCCTGACTCAGGCCGCCGAAGGGCTACTACTGCAATGGATGACCCCTACCTCCGGATTATGGCTCAGAGGAACTCTGACAGCAACGTCACTGTGTTGAATAATGCTTTTCGTGCAGCCACAGGACGTCGTGTTACGACTCAGACTGTGCGAAATAGGCTGCATGATGCGCAACTTCATTCCCGTCGTCCATGACGAGGTCCATCTTTGCAAGCACGACACCACGCAGCGTGGTACAGATGAGCTCAACAACATGCCGAATGTACCGCTCAGGATTGGCATCACATTCTCTTCACCTGTGTTTGTCTTATATGCCTTCAGCCGGTCGTAGTGGCCGAGCGGTTCTGGGCGCTACAGTCTGGAACCGCGCGACCTGCCTCGGACATGGATGTGTGTGATGTCCTTAGGTTAGTTAGGTTTAAGTAGTTCTAAGTTCTAGGGGACTGATGACCACAGCAGTTAAGTCCCATAGTGCTCAGAGCCATTTGAACCATATGCCTTCAACCAGACAATCACCGGAGACGTGTTAGGAGGCAATCCGGTCCGATTGAATGCCCTGGACACACTGTCCAGGGAATGCAACAAGGTGGAGATTCGCTGCTGTTTTGGCCAGCATTATGCGGGGCTGACGTACGCCGCTGGTGTCATGGAGACACCGTAGCCAGCCGCTGTGGCCGAGTGGTTCTAGCCACTTCAATCCGTAAATACGCGGCTGCTACGGTCGCAGGTTCGAATCCTGCCTCGGGAATCGATGTGTGTGGTGTCCTTAGGTTAGTTGGGTTTAAGTAGTTCTAAGTCTAGGGGAATGGTGACCTCAGATATTAAGTCCCATAGTGCTTAGAGTCATTTGAACCATTTTGAGGCACCGTAACGGGTGTACGATACGTGAGTGTCATCCACCGACCGATAGTGCAACAATATCGGCCGCGTATTAGCGAGGCACACGTCTTCATGGACGATAATTCGCACCCCCATCGTGCATATCTTGTAAATTACTTCCTTCAGGATAACAACATCGCTCGACTAGAGTGGCCAGTATGTTATCCAAACACGAACCCTATCGAACATGCCTGGGATTGGTTTGAAATGGCTGTTTACGGACGACATGACCCACCAACCACTCTGAGGGATCCACGCTGAATCGCCCTTGAGGAGTGGGACAATCTGGATCAACAGTGCGTTGATGAACTTGTGTATACTGTGCCACGACGAACAGAGGCATGCGTCAATGCACGAGGACGTGCTACTGAGTATTAGAGTTACCGGTGTGTACAGCAATCTGGACTGCCACCTCTGAAGGTCTCGCTGTATGGTGGCATCATGCAATGTGTTATTTTCATGAGCAATAAAAAGGGCAGAAATAATGTTTGTGTTGATGTCTATTCCAATTTTCTGTACAGGTTCCGGCTGCCTCATAACCGAGGTGACGCAAAACTTTTTTTTATGTGTGTATATCTGACATGCCTGTGACATGTTCTGTTCTTATAGACCAGATGTTGAATTACTTATCGAAGATGCGTATTATGGCAGACGCTGTGCACAGAGGAACTCCTTAGTTCACAGTATGGCGTCTTTAACAGCCAATATGTTCCTGCGAGCTTCGTTCGTAACTTCTAGTCGACTTGGGGAAAGGTATCATAAACTAAATTACGATTAAAGACCAAAAACTGAGGATACTTGGTCCAGTGGGAACAGAAACAAAATACAACTGGCCGTGACCTAAGTCTATGAACGTGTATAGAACATAATACAATGCACGAAATAAGAATATCGTTCTTTGGACATTTTCATAGAAAGAATAACGACAGACTGGCAAAGCAAATCATGAAACTGAAAAGACCACTAGCATCTTTTACACAGATACTGAATTATCTAAAACAAGTATACGTAACGCGCGTAAAAGGAATTCTTTTAGGAACAGAATTCAGAGAGTTTTTTTCATGGACGAACCAGAAGGAATAAGAAAACAGTCTCACAACACCGAAACTTCAGGAGTAAAAATCATTAAGTATGAAGCCAATGTGGGCGAAGAGAAAGGAGAGGTCCTAGAATGGAAATATTGACTTATGCACAATGAAAAGAGGCAGTTCCAATAAACACACATATATATAAATAGAAAAGAACAAATTATTTTACAACTATGTTGAACTTTAATACACATTAATATGTGATTTGAGTGTTTATGGGATATGGAAGCATCATTTTGTATTACCAACGAGGTGGTAGTACCAAATGTTTATGTCTTTATCACTTTTATTATAAAACGGGAAAATAATTCTGATTTTGTTGCTACGTGGCACTACTTTTGTATGCATCACCGCCCTCTGATGACTTGCATTTTCTTCAGGGTTATTCAGTCCTAAGATTGTTCATAGTGTGACTTTCTACTGTTCAATTTTGACAATACTTGTAGTCCCATACCCTTGGATAATTTCTGTGTAGTTACATTTTCTGTAATTTACTATATGTATCTCGTTTGCAAACAATCAGAGGATGGGTGCTACCAGAAACGCGTCAATGAGGTCGCTGGCTTATAAGCTGGTGGCTTCTTATTTAGTGACTATACAACAACTATTCCGTACTATTTATCAGTGGGTGGCACCATAAAATTGTCGGATGAAACTTCACCAAAGATAAACATCTGCAAAGTGTCTGAGATTGCCATTAACACACGCCGCTAAGACATTCATGCGCAATTTGAATAGCAATGGTCCCATTACATTACCTAGGTAAAGACTAGATATTACTTCCATCACTATGGATTACACTGATTTTAAAGTGTTGCATTTTTCGTGTCACGGAGTTGTCAATCCAGACGCCGGAAGTTAGGTACTACACATGAACGACTTCCTGTAATAAGTACCCTACGGACACTCAATCTAAAGCTCTTCTAAGTCTACATTTATCGCAATCGCATCCAGATAATTATCTTTATCCGTCGTAAGTAGGATAACGCTTGTGTAGAGAAACAATTGGGTTTCGCATGGTCCACGTTTTTAGTATGTAGGTTAGTCTCCTCTGAGAAGACAATTTTATGTTGGGTAGGTTGAAGAAAGTACAAATATCATCTGTGATGATGATAGCCTGGAATAATGTTGTGGTAAGGGGAAGAAGAAACGACACTAGAGATCGTGGAAATGGGAAGACCAATGGAAGAGAGAGAGAACTGAGACTCTTCTGTATACATCTCGATCTCTGGATTGTTAATAATAAGCACCATCAACGAAGATCGAAGTATATATATTGACAGAAATCAAATGGACTTTGTGAAAATTAATCAAAGATTCAAAACAGTGTTAAGATTGCAGAAAGCTTTCCAGGTGCAGATGACGATACAGGCCGTATTTTACGCACATAAAATATTAGAACAACATTAAAACATGTTAAGGAATGACAAAGAAAAAATGGAATGTAGGAAAAATTGAAGAATGAGAACATTAAGAAGGAGTACAATCACTACGTCGAAATAAACTGGAACATCTAAGGAGAAGTGCAAAAATTAATAAAGAGTGGAATACCACTATAAATACGACGTTGGAAATATTAGAGCTGGAAACAGGCGAGGTGGAAAAAACAAGGTCTAAGAATAGTTCATAACAGGAACTACATCAGATAAAACAGGTAAACACAGGAGATGGAAAAACGGAAATTCGGCAGGAGGCAGAAGAAGGACAGAAAACTGAAGAATTCAGTCAGAAAGATAACTGAGGAGGCTAGAGAGAAATCAGTGAGGAGATAATGAGCAGAGACATAAATGGAAATCTCAAAGAAATGTACAGAACAATGAAATCCGTAATAAGAGGAGAAGAAAGAAAATAAGCAATCATTGAATGTTATATATTCATGGGAAGACGACAATAACCACAGTAAAGTGAGTTTGGATGGATTAAACAGTGCACATGATGGATTGTACGGTGCACAAATGGACAACACCAGACAAGTTTTGGAAAATGCACGGGATATCAATGAAGAAGACTGAAATGGGTTGGGTTGGGTTGGGTTGGGTTGTTCTTGGGGAAGGAGACCAGACAGCGAGGTCATCGGTCTCGGCGGATTAGGGGAGGATGGAGACGGAAGTCGGCCGTGCCCTTTCAAAGGAACCTTCCCGGCATTTGCCTGGAGCGATTTAGGGAAAGCACGGAAAACGTAAATCAGGATGGTCGGAAGCGGGATTGAACCGTCGTCCTCCCGAATGCGAGTCCAGTGTGCTAGCCACTGCGCCACCTCTCTGAAATGGGAATTGGAGAAAGCAGTTCAGGAGCTCTGGAGAGTTAAGCATTGGGCTGTTATAGAATTCGAACTGAGGCACCGCAAGTCAGAAGTCCGAATTCAATAACCAGATTCACTGAGGTATTTAACAGAATTTATGATTGGGAACCGTCTTCAATATCTCCCTCAATCATTGTAGTATCTTTACCTATAAAGTTCAACGCAATAAGATGCAAAGACTATAGACCAATTAATTTTATCAGTCATGTTACAATTGCTGTAACAAGAGTATTACAAAGGACAACTGAAACGAAAATACTGGGAAAGAACAGTCGGGCTCAGAAGATGTAAAAGAACAGGAGACGTCATAGTTTGTCTGAGTATGAGAGAAATGAACAGGGAGGTGTATATTTGTTTTATCGATAGAAGGATGCTTTCATAAACTGGAGTATACTGCTGAAAATTTTAGAAGATGTTGGTACAGACTTGGAAGTTAGAAGGTTAATGAGAAAGATGTTCACGAAGCAAAATACGACCGAATAGGGAGTGAGGAGATAGATGACAAGACAAATAGGAGGGATGTAAGGCAATGATTGTCACTGTCACCGAACATGTTCAACATATATGGAGAAGTGCTGATAGATTAGGCTATAAATGACGAAAGAGGCATAGTCACTGGTAAAGAAAGGATAAAGTCTGCAAAATACACGGGGGCATGGAATGGCTCTGAGCACATTGGGACTTAACATCCATGGTCATCAGTCATCTAGAACTTAGAACTAATTAAACCTAACTAACCTAAGGACAGCACACAACACCCAGCCATCACAAGGCAGAGAAAATCCCTGACCCCGCCGGGAATCGAACCCGGGAACCCGGGCGTGGGAAGCGAGAACGCTACCGCACGACCACGAAATGCGGGCGGGCATGGAATAAGGATAAATATAGAAAAGATAAAAATGATGAGAATATGTAATAAGGAATTTCCACTTAACGTATTCTTAGATGGAAAAAAGAGAGATCAAACAAAATGCTTTGTGTATCAGGAAAGTTCAACGAAATGGAACCGAAGCTGTATAGAAGAAGTAGAGACGAGGATATCTGTGACAAAGACAGCATTCGAAAAAGTAAAGCAGTTGTTAACATCTAAAAATATTCCTCGATTAAAACAACAGTTTAGGTAGCAGAAATATTTTATTACAGACCGGATTCGGCTTGATGTAGAAGTCATCTTCAGAAAACACGAGTAAGCACCACCTGATTGCTGCTGGCGGTTTCTCAGGTGCTGACGTGGCAACACGAGCGTGTTCTTATCACCAAATCGCAGTTGCTCCTCTGGACCACGCTGTCCAAATTTATAAAAGAATTTCTCTGAAGCTGACGAAACAATTAACTGAATTTGATTCTTGTGATCTTCCCGGCGTATTTGATAATCAAAATATCCACGGGTGTACTGCCGGTCGGCAGTGTCCAGCGGGCACAATATTTCGGCGATCATACATGTCGCCATCATCAGGTGAAATGACGGACTGAGCTCCTGTGAACGTGCCGGTACGGAGATCCGTACGCTGTGGCTGCTCAGGGGGAACTGAATGTTACGTATGGAGTGTAGTGTTATACATCAGTGACTAGTGGATAGTTAAAAGGAAGAAAGATGTTCAGAATGTTTTGTAATGTGACTGTGGAGAAGAATGCTTAAGGTGAAATGGACTGACAGACTTAAGAATGAGGTTCAGAATGGTTAAAATGGCTCTGAGCACTATGGGACTTAACATCTGAGGTCATCAGTCTCCTCGAACTTATAACTACTTAAACCTAAGTAACCTAAGGACATCACACACATCCATGCCTGAGGCAGGATTCGAACCTGCGACCGTAGCAGTCTCGCAGTTCCGGACTGAAGCGCCTAGAACCGCACAGCCACCGCTGCCGGCTAAGAATGAGGAAGTAATGAAGAAAATACGGTAGAAAGAAGATTACTGTAAGTGATCAGAAAGGGGAAATCATCTTGGCTGTGTGTATACTGCAACAAAGAATTAATGAGGAAAAAGTGGAATGAATGAGAAGACGAGGTAAGAAGAGAATTGGAGTAATGGATGACATTGGGAAAGGGAGAACTTACAAACAATGAAGGAAGATGCTCAGAATAGGACACAATCGAGAATCTCCAGTTAAAACCTGTCAAAGGCAGATACATTAAAACAGAGGAATATCATTACCCGTTAATGGGGAGTATAATACCAAGTTCTATTGGGAAAAGAGAAGAGTGAAATAGTACAATAGTTATGTGCATCAGAACCACTTTTACCTTTAGGCTCGTGAGAACTTTCGTATTTCTCATTACAGGGAACACTTTTGTTCTTAAGAGATTTTAATATAAATTCCGGTCGAGATTAGAGCTGAATCTCCCGAAAATTTTATATAGAACATGCTGGAGATGGCTTCAGCCTGATGTTTCGTTTAGCCCACTTGCAGCAGCAGCTCGCCGACTCAGTACGCCGCGAATCTCCTGGCGTAGCTACTCCAGTTCCACAGCAACCACAGCCACAACCACTTTGGGCAGTGGGTAATGGTAACAACTACGCGCTAAAAGAGAAAACAAAGAGATATCTTACACAGTACCTAGAGCCTTACCGCGTAGTGGAACTGACATCTGCATTTAGTGTCGAACACGTGCCATGGTTGTGCATGTAAGACGAGTCCGTCCATTCAAAAACATATCTCAATCAGTGTCTCAGTTACAGGAGCGAAAGGGGGAAGCGAAGCGGTAAAGGGGAGAGATGCTAAAGCATCAAGATACTCCGGTGGTTGTTCAGATGTATCCAACCCTATAAGTTCATCCCACTTTTATCCCACTTTTACCTTCCTTCGATCAGCGGCTCCATACTAATGATATCGGGACAGATGAAGAAATATCTTCCCCTTGAAGAACTGAAGCTAGGAAGCGCTAAATCAGGAATCAAGACTCAGTGTCTGAACTTACAAAATGTGAAAAATTGTAAATTCCCTAAATATGTAGAGTTAAACGAAAAGTATAGGCAGGCAGCATCCAAATTTGAATGTCTGATAGAGACTTGTGTTTCGACCGGGAGTATGAAAAGTATATTAGAACCTCTGTTACAACAAACTTATTAAATCAAGAATTCGGAATGCAAAATCCTTCTTCGATGAATTGAACAGTAAAGCCCCACAGGGCTAGATAGATGAGCTTTTCTGCGTTAACTGATACGAGAAAATGTGGCTGGCCACCAACTGGTTGCTGCCCCAGCTCTGCCATAGCCGGGATCTCTTCGGTATGCGGCCAGATGTGGTTTTAGCAATTCCAACGCAACAACAGAAACGTGTATGCAAGTACTGGACATCTTGCCAGGTAGATCAACAAAAACATCTGTAGAACATCGAGGTTGCTACCATTGTCATGTCAGCATGCACTATGAGGCCGTCAATCTTCTCCTCTGCTTCTCGATGGGACCCACAGCCAGGTGGTCCAGCCACAGTTCTGATGAAATCGAACTACAGTCCTCCCAGGTCCGAGACACTGGAGTCCATCAGCGCCAGCTGCCACTCTCCAGCTGCCTGTCCAGGTCTTGACCCAAGGCAACACAGCCGACAACTGCTCTGGCTGCATGTTGTCTAACCCAGCTCAGCGTCAAGGGAGCTCCAGTCCAAGGCAGCTTGAAATGAACTGCAAGCAAGTTCGCTGTAGAGTTCAGTGGACGAGATATACCGACACCGATAGGCCCACACCAGTCCATTCTAAGCTGAGGTTTATCGCTGACAGCCTGATGTCTGCATCCCGTGCGAGCACCTTTTCTTCGCCTTTGTAGTAAGGCAAAGTGTAAACTGAATCAACCACCAGCTACAGGGATATTCAGCACCCTTGCTCCACCTCCACAAGAGAACCACCCTCCCACTCTCACATTAATTCTCCAGTGGTTACCATGTGAGTATCCTTCCAGATTAAAAAAAACTGAATCGTATCATGATTTCGTCATTTTACTTTTGTGTAACAACTTTAGATCATTTCGGTTTTCATTTTGGTCTTGTAATTCTCGGTTACCAATTTGTTAACATTCGACTGCGTGTAAATTCTCTGCCACTGACAACCTTAATATATTAACAACATTTCTTCGGATATGACACTTTCATAGGATTGCAAAAAATGTTCGACATTGTCAAATGGTTTAAGGTGTTCGGCATAATGAAAAAAATAAGGGTAAATTACAGGGAAAGGTAGGTAATATACAATATACAGAAGAGCCTAGAGGGAAGAAGAATGAACGTGGAAAAAAAAAGACCTGCTCGGATTGAAAAGGATGCCAGGCAGGGATGCAGTCCTTCGCCTCTCCTGTCCAATCTACACATCGAAGAAGCACTGATGAAAGAAAACTTCAAGAGTGAAATTAAAAATTCAACATGAAAAGATATCAACGATTAAGATTTGCTAATGACGTTGCTATCCTGAATCAAAGAAGAATCAAAGAAGAAGTACAGAATTTGCTGACGAAGTGAATAGTCTAATGAGCGCACAATACGGACTCAGAGTAAATCGATGAAGGATGGAAGTAGTGAAAATGAGAACAGAGAAAAACTTAACATCAGGATTGGTGATCACGAGGTAGATGAAGTTAGCGAATTCATCTACTTATGCAGCGAAATAACCCTAGACGTTCGGAGCAATAAGGGCATAAAAAGCTGACTAGTACTGGCAAAAAGGGCATTCCTGGCCTAGAAGAGTCTATTAGTATCAAACAAACGTCTCAATTTGAGGAAGAAATTTCTGTGAGTGTATATTTGGAGTACAGAATTGTATGGTAGTGACACGTAGACTGTGGAAAAACAGGAAAAGAAGAGAATCGAAGCATTTGAAATATACTGCTGCAGAAGAATGTCAAAAATTACATGAATTGATAAGGTGAGGACTGATGAGGTTCTCCTCAGAATTGGCGATCGAACGAATATATGGTAAACACTGGCAAGAAGAAGGGAGAAAACTGTAGGAGCACTAGAAGGAACTGTGGAGAGTAAAAACTGTAGGGGAAAACAGAAATTGGAACACATTCAGCAAATAAAAGAGGACATAGTTTGCAAGTATTACTCCGAGATGAAGAGATTGGCATAGGCGAGGAATTCGCGGCCGGTGGACTCCCTCGTTTACTCACGTCCCTCACAACTGAATCTGAGCTTCTGATTGTTCTCTAATTAACAGCATCCGATTATTTAACGACTAAATTAAAAAAAAATAATTCTGGTCATTTTGAGTGGTCATGGACTCACTTCGAGGGAAATCGAAAGCCTATCAAACCTATAGTACTGTTTTTTTTAATATTATGGTTTGTCATATCGTCACTTCCGGATTGTTAAATGGTCATACTTGTTAAAAAAGGGTTCACCTAAAAACTGTGAAACGTTTTAGGTGATCATTTTCTACCAACAGTACATGAGCTCTTCACAGCACCTTAAAAAGACATAGTTCCCACTAATTCTACATTTATTATGGAGTGCCTATATGAAATAAAACGTCTGATCTGACCTCCACTATATCCTCACATGAGGTACTGTGTTCGTCTTGAAAATGTCAATTATTTTTCTCCATCACCTCTCAATAAATCGTTTGAAGCAGAAATGTTTGCAAGCATTAAAAGATTGTACAAACTGATGTTGAGAAATTTTCAGGCCATATGGTCCTTGGTAGGTTTTAGATAAATATATTAAGTCCCTGCATTTGCCTTTGTTTGGTGGAACATAAGTGGGACACATGAATATCACTCCAGAGCTCACTTTGTCTTAAATTCAAGCAGATGATATCTTTTTCATTTTGCTTCAATTATACAACAGTTTATGTCTGTTCGACAGAATATTTACGTCAGTTTTCTCTTCCAGATACGGCGGACAACCCTGTATCGTAGAAAGCTGAGACACCTTACCTGTATAAGAAGAAAATCTGAAGCTGCACGTCATTTCAGCTGTTTTTCATATACACCAAGCAGACATCAGAATGGAATATGTTTTATATCGACATAACACTGATGTGCGACACAGCATGAATTCCTCAATTCCGTTAGTAGAAAAACGGCGTATTACCTTTTACGTCAGCAAACTAATCTAATTTTAATATCCAAACGGATACTTTAAAAAGTTACAGATGGTCTCGGAAGAGCAACAAACTACGTTGAATTCATCACAAATCAAGTATTTCCGGAGGTAATTAATTAAACAAAAATCAGAGATATACCTGAAACTTACGTATATGTAATACAAAGCATTGTAACATAAAACTCAATAAAAACGCACGAGAAGCTTTCATTCAGATACCACAAAATTTTATAAAAACATCTTGGTAATACAAAGCATTGTAACATAAAATTCAATAAAAACGCACGAGAAGCTTTCATTCAGACACCACAAAATTTTGTAAAAACATCTTGGTTAAATTTTGACGAAATAAATGAGCTCAGTACATGCTCAGTTTCCTTTACGGGGGCAGAAGCTTGAGACACTCTTAGCAGAGAGTATCTTCTAATCTATTGAATAAGATGTTGCTACCTTGGAATCCTGTATATAGCTTTTCCCTTGTACGTTCTACGCACTAATTTGATGGTCATTCCTCCCGTCGCGTCAGATATTCGATAGGTGTTTTTATCCAACGCTGTTGCCGTATTTGACTGTAAGTGTTCCAGGGCTCTGTTGAACTCTGACTTTTGTAGTGTATCCGCTATGTCTACCACATCGACCATAATTTCTTTTTACATGCGTTCATATTTACACTCCGTAAGCCATCTTAAGGCGTACGGTGGTGGGTACTTTGTGCACCACTACAGTTTCCCCTTTATCTCCTTTTCCAGTTGCGAATGATTCGTGGGGAGAACGATCGTTTGTAAGTTTCCGTGTGCGCTGGAATCTGTCTCATTTTACTTTCATAGCCATTATGCAAGATGTACGTAGTAGGACGCTATAAAATGGCTGACGCTTCCTTGGCCACGCCCGTGATGAGTTCGCGCTTAATAACTTCTAACGAAACTATTGCTCTTCTTATGATGTTCTCCACTCTTCTATGAATCCTGTCAGGTACCGGTCGAACAGGGTTTCATAAGCTACCTCCTTTGTGGTTGGACTGCCTATCCTGACGAGTTTCAGAAGGAACAGTGGTCAGGCATCTTCCTTATTTGGCTACTTCCTTACTTACGGTTAGTTTTGTGTTCCGTACGTTTACTCCAAGACATTTAGTGGAGGTTATGGTTTCCAGACAAAATAGAGTTCTTCCCCTAATAGAAGCCTTCAGTAACTCTCTGCACCTATCACTCCTCCAATCGACGTTTAACAATAAAAACCCTTCCGTACTCTTAATATTAGCGCCCTTGCTTTCCATTTCAGTGAAGTTTGAGTTGAATTTTCTGATATGTTAACCTGCGCTTCCGTCGCCCGTATCCTTTTCGATTTTTCACATTTTTCCAGCGGAAATATTACTTTAACTTCCATGAACTTTCTTTTCATTTCATTTCTCGGTAATTTATATTGCTGTGTTCCTGCCTGTCGTCGACTTTTCTTTCTCCTTCTACCTCATCTAATGCCTAACGTCGTATTTACTATCGTTGTATAAACAGGGTGATTTTTTCAACCGTGTACAAACTCCAGAAGGAAATAATGCACATTGTAACTGTGGCTGCACGGTATAGCGCATATTAGACAACAATAAATGTAACAAAGTATGATTGAATAGATGGTCTCTGTAATAGAAATCATGGATTTCCGGACATAAGTTCATTATATACTTTTGTCCTGTATCCTCTCATTGATCGATCTCTGGAGTTCGTACACGGTGGAAAAAATCACCCTTTATGTAGCCTCAGAGAACTTCAAACCCACATCATCTGTCCTTACATCACTTTCCCCTTGTTTCTGCATTGATTCTTCCCTTGAATCTCTTAAAACCTAGACTACCTTCATGACGCAGTATCTAATATAGGAATTATGTTTCAGTGTAGTATAATGTGACTAGTATGTCGCTGGTCTCCATGCCTTTTCCAATACAACTCACCCTCTTGTGGTTCTTGATCACTGTATAAAATGCTGAAATTTTCTAAACAACTAAAGGTATCCTTGTCCTATCTCATTCTACAATAACTATTACTTATATTCATCTTCCCACTACAGCTTTCCTGTCCCTCAAGATTATTAGACTTTATGTCGTTTCACAGACTGAGTTCACATTTACTTTCTCAGTCTCTTCAATTGATATTTACAACGACCTTATGTTTAGTTAAACAATTGTTGTTTGTGATGGTTATCTGTGACAATGATCAAAATATTCCTATCACCAAGACATTTCACAGTGACTAACTCTCTCTCCTGTCCTACTATATGAGATTGTCCGCACTTTGTATCTGCACAGTGAGTGGACTAATGTGTGCAAACTTAACTTACCACTTAGCGCATAAATGGACAAAACGTCTGATCTGCCTTCTCAAGCTCATGGCGTTAAGCAGGCATTCTATATAAATATGAACCTGGCCAGGTAAGTCAGCTAATATCATGTCCTGATCGTAACTAAAATCATTAGCAGTGCTGCTGTCTCTTAACTAGAATGCATGAATTAATGAAAGTGAAAGTTTTGGGTCCATTATAGAAAGACAAAACAGCTATTCCCTTTTTTATTCTGCATATAATTTATCAACTGTGCTTTCATGGGTCAAGTGGTACACAACAATCATGTTCAGTTACATTCAACACTCAATAACAAAATATTTAACTCTTGGACAGAATGAATTGACAATTATTAAAATCGTTATATCTATGTATGAAATTTTTTTATGACTGGAAGGAATGATTAAAATTTTCATTAGCTCATTCACATCTATAATGTTGTAGCTGCTCAGTGCACTGAGTTGGTGGAGAATGTAACAAACTCTCCTGTACTCAATGTGAGAGTTGGTTAGTCTCCTAGTTTTTGATACGAAATTGTCAAATTGTACGCAAGTTGGAGTCAGCAAAATCTCGACTCAAGATCTACTGTGGCCTAATGCTCAATGGTACTTTAGCAATTGGGATATGCAACGGCATTGTCTCTGTGCTTGATCTGAAATGCTAATTCCCTACTCTGGCCTTGACTGAATTCACTCAGCCTCAACTTGCCTGCATTCTGTAGAACATTAACTTATCCATAGTAGAAATAATGGCTATTACACACTCGCTAAAGGTTGGAGCAATGTGCACAGTTTCTTTGCCCAAAAAGTCCTGCAGGAATAATTAACTACCTGTTTGCTATCTGTTGCCACGATACGTGAACCGTTTCGTCCACACTTCGCAGAGAGCAAAGCTCTCAATGACTTTGCTATTTTCCACATACTTGTGTGTTCTGCCGTGAGATGAGTGAGATATTTAGAAATTTTAGTTCTCAAAATGCTTTTATATAATGGGGATCTCTCCACTGCTCTGCGTCTGCGTCGCCCAGTATGGCTCCAGCCAATTGCTATCTCGTTAAAGGTGTCCAGCCACTTACCCTCAATCCCAGCCGTATTTAAGTTAAAAGGTTTAATCCACTGTTCCGGCCTTATCCCTTTCTGCACAGAAGCTCGCCGTTCTCTTGTTAAGTGGGGTTTTCTGATGCCATTAACCATCTGCTCGAATCGTCTCCAAAATGTGTTTCTTTTTAACTTATTTATTCATGACCCTGTCCATATTGGAAGATATTGTTTTGTTAGTTTTTGGTATATGGGATTACTGCAATTGGCCTCTGTTGATATAATATATGTATTATTTTCTGAGGATCTCATACTGTATTGTACAGTCGTTATGGATGAAGCTCATGTAAGGTCTGTAAAATCCAGATGTCTTACACATGCATCCCTTCTGAATTAATTTTGTGTTGCTGTGATCAATGGTTGAGACATTGCTCATTGCAGTGCAAAATTATATAATTAGTTAATTTTAATCATATCCAGCTACTTGTCTATCTTCTGCTAGATGATGTCGGTTCAAAATTCTATTTTCATTTGAAATTTATTGCTTTATATGGCATTTTCCTATTTCGATGATTATTATGTGTGTTTACAGTCCTTTGTAGCAGATATTTGACTAAACTTACAACATTTTTCTGTAGTACTTGTGATTAAGTTCTATTAAAATGGTTCATCTACCCTTTAGAATCTTTCTTTACAATAACTGAAGGCCCTCCATAATTCTCTAACATTCGTGATATTTATCATAAATACTATATCAATATTGAATTGTCATAAATTTAAAATAGTTAATACTTTTGCATAACTAACTTTATATTCATTCACATTATTTACCATTACAACACGTTTCCAAAATATCTACAATAGACAAATTTTTATTAACATATCTTTAGATGGAATGGATATATACAAATTGACACATGAAATACCAAATATAAAATTTGGTACATTTATGAATATACTTTAACAATTTAAAAATTGAATTATAGAATAGAAATGAAAAGCATAAAGTACAAATTCTCAGTGCTACAGGTGCGACTGAATATTTACAGGCATCTCCACTGCTAGCTGCAGTGATTATCTTTTGCACTCTTTATAATATTACAATGAGTCCATCACATGCATCACTTTCTTTCTTAATGCCCTTCACACTTGCTTGTTAGGTTCCCAATGCTACTGTCGATCAGTGGTGGTTGATGCTGCTAGTCATTTGCAGACTCTGTGCGATGTTGATGAAGATTATCGACATTTACAGTTCTGAGTGTTCGATCATGAATACCATTACATGGTCAATACCATGTTGTTTGTTTTGACAACAAACTGCTATTCCAAGGCAATGTCATGATGTGATAACATAGGTGGCATCTTCCTTTATTGTTCTTGTTACCATTGAGGTTGATGACTATCACCCCTTGACGATTGCTGCAGTTTGATGTCCCCATTATGCGTACTCTGTTTGATGGTTTGACTGCCTTTGGTTGGTTTGATAGTTAGAATGAAATAACTGCAGTGGTTTTGTTAAATATTGCTTTCTGGTGATTCTGCCACATCTCATACTGGTTTAAGGTATAGGATTTAGAAAAGAACGTTGCTGTCTTCTGCCATCATTTTGGGACCCTTCCTTCTCTTCATTTCTTGCTGTGTCTTCTTTCCTGGAACTTCAGCTTCTTCGGCATTTGGGGTAGGATATGTTATTCAGTGAACATTATTTGGAATGATTACCAGTAATCTTGTTATGTGATATGGGCAAGTCTGAATAGATAATTTCGGAAGTGATATTTCTGTGGTCAGTTATTAGCTTCTCCATATGGTATTGAGAGAAATATTCTGAGCTTATCTTTCCAGGCGGGTGTACTACGAAGCTGTTACTGACAGTTTGCTATTGTTAGTCGCTACTCTCTAAGGAGGTTGTTTCACTTTCCTTGCAGGTGTACATCCTTTGTCCCTCGCTGTTGCTGCGGTTTCCCTGTCCTCTCGCTATTGAGGTGAGGCATGGGATAACATTCTTCAAAATACACCAGGCTAGGTCTCCGCACTAATGGGAAGTGTGAGTCAGTAAGTTCCTTACTTTGGTCTCCTGTTTGTCGCCAGTGCCATATTGTGGAGTCGTATAAACTCTCACACTCAGACCATAGTCACCCATCCATCTTCCATATCTGTTGTCAGCTTATCTTCCTTCCCAAGACGATTGTAGTGACGTGCTGCTGTGTGTGTTCTCCGTTTCACCTAGTTACCTTGACTTTTTGTTTAGTACTACTACTTAGAAGTTTCTTCATCTAAATTTAGAATGAGTTTTACGTTGAATATTTACATGAATAATACAATGACTATTTAAAGAGTTTTTCAGTGCTTTACAGAAAAATTATCATATACACCTTAAGTTACTTTATTTTGTAACGGTTCCTTTACTTCTTCAATGGGCATGGATTGATGATATGTAGGTTAGTTAATTAGTGCATCATGCCATTAATTTCCCTTTATTCCTTTCTGACCTACTTTAACGATTTAAAAGAATTGTATTATTGTACGTGTATTTGAATATTTACATGTTTGTAGCTCGCCCTATCTGCCTTCTGAGATCTACTGCTACCTGAAACATATCTACATTATTTTGATGTATCATCTGTGTTACATTTATATTTTAATTTTCATGGCTAATTGCCATGGGTCCCTTATAAATGGGATAAATTTGATGACAAACCTGTTTTCCTTTATGAGATAATAATTGATTTTTAACAAGAATCGACTGTCCCACACTCAATACCTATGTGGATGCCCCGCCGTCTGGTCTGAGCTTCCTTTTTTCAGCTGCTTGTTCGATGTTTTTGAGTGCTAATTTTATTATCAGCTGGTGTGATGATCCTATGGATGGGGGAAACTGTACTGCTTCTCTTACCCTATCCACAGGTCTTTTATTTTTGAGCACTGTGACTGGTGGTAAGTGTTTAGTATTGTGTGGCATTTCGTTAATAATAGTCTTTAAATGATGTAAATAGTCATCCCATGTGGTATGTCATGAACTACAGTACACATGACACCATGTCCCAATATCCTTCATCGTTCTTTCTGCACGGTTGGCGCTTCGTTTGTACCTGGATATGAAGATGGGTTTACCTTTATGTCTTTTTAAAGTTGCCAACCAAGCCTTACATCTACACAACTGGCCATTAAAGTTGCTACACCAAGAATAAATGCAGATGAAAACGGGTATTCATTGCACAAATATATTATACTAGAACTGACATGTTTTTACATTTTCACGCAATTTGGGTGCATAGATCCAGAGAAATCAGTATCCAGAACAACCACCTCTTCCCATAATAACGGCTTTGATGCGCCTGGACATTGAGTCAAACAGAGCTTGGACAGCGTGTACAGGTACAGCTGCCCATGCAGCTTCAACACGATAATGCAGTTCATCAAGAGCAGTGACTGGCGTATTGTGACGAGCCAGTTGCTCGGTCACCATTGACCAGACGTCTTCAATTGGTGAGAGATCTGGAGAATGTGCTGGCCAGGGCAGCAGTCGAACATGTTCTGTATCCAGAAAGGCCCATACAGGACCTGCAACCTGCGACCGTGTATTATCCTGCTGAAATGTAGGGTTTCGCAGGGATCGAATAAAGAGTAGAGCCACGGGTCGTAACACAACTGAAATGTAACGTCCACTGTTCTAACTGCCGTCAATGCGAACAAGAGGTGACCGAGACGTGTAACCAATGGCACCCCATACCTTCACGCCGGGTGATACGCCAGTATGGCGATGACGAATACACGCTTCCAATGTGCGTTGACCGAGATGTCGCCAAACACGGATGCGACCATCATGATGCTGTAAACAGAACCTGGAGTCATCCGAAAAAATTACGTGTTGCCATTCGTGCACCCAGGTTCGTCGCTGAGTACACCACCAAAGGCGCACCTGTCTGTGATGCAGCATCAAGGGTAACCGCTGCCATGGTCTCCGAGCTTATGGTCCATGCTGCCGCTAACGTCGTCGAACTGTTCGTGCAGATGGTTGTTGTCTTGCAAACGTCCCCATCTGTAGACTCACGGATCGAGACTTGGCAGCACGATCCGTTACCGTCATGCGGATAAGATGCCTGTCATCTCGACTGCTAGTGATACGAGGCCGTTGGGATCCAGCACGGCGTTCCGTATTACCCTCCTGAACACACCGATTCCGTATTCTGCTAACAGTCATTGGATATTGACCAAAGCGAGCAACAGTGTCGCGATACGATAAACCGCAATCGCGATAGGCTACAATCCGAACTTTATCAAAGTCGGAAACGTGATGGTACGCATTTCTCCTCCTTACAAGAGGCCTCACAACAACGTTTCACCAGGTAACGCCGGTCAACTGCTGTTTGTGTACGAGAAATCGGTTGGAATCTTTCCTCATGTCAGTACGTTGTAGGTGTCGCCACCGGCGCCAACCTTGTGTGAATGCTCTGAAAAGCTAGTCATTTGCATATCACAGCATTATCTTCCTGTAGGTTAAATTTCGCGTCTGTAGCACGTCATCTTCGTGGTGTAGCAATTTTAGCGGCCAGTAGTGTATTTTGGGGTCCATTATCTGAAGTCAACCTTTCTACAAGCCCTGCTTACATGAGGAAATCACATTGTAATGCGTTACTGATCGTAACACCAGTTGCACGTTTGAAAGAGGTAAAAGTGACGCACTTAGATATTAACTCTAAAACTACAAATATAAACGTGTTCGCATTCCTTGTCCTTGGTAACGGTACCATCAAATGCTAGATGTTTTAGTTTTTTTCTGTATTATTGGTGACAATTGTGATCTAGTCTGAAAAGTAACGTGTTTGGCTCGTTGGCAGTCCTTACAATTTTTGAGTACTTGCTGAATACGTCTTTCCATGTTGGGGAAATGTGTGGCCTCTTTAAGTTTCATAAAACATTTATTTGCCCCAAAGTGCCCATTACTTAAGCGAATGAACCTTATATACTTGTTCACGAGTTTATCAGGAAGACATGCTGTCCTTAAACTTGTTCACGGTCTCGTCTGAGGAACAGTACATCATTCTTCAGCAAATAATGCTGACGAATGTGAACCGAGTTCTTGTATTTCCACTTATGTATGACCCTTAAAACCTCTAGATCTTAGTTCTGTTCGTTTGAAAAGCTGTTGTTACGTAATTTTCAAAGGGAATCCCTCTTATATAATATACGTCAATTTGGTGTTCATTTACACCAAACTTCACGTTACTTGGGGTTGTGCCATGTGGACGCCGTAAAAAATTCTGCTAAGGTATTTACTGGTCCTGGGGTATGTTTTACACAGAAAACATGCTCTTGCCAGATTAAAATCCACCTCGCTAGCCTACCATGTGACAATTTCGCTGTGAGTAAAAACTCAAGAGCTTTATGACCAGTGTATACAATAGTGTCCCTCCCAAATAGAAAATATGTAAGCTTTCGGAAACCCCAGACTACCGCTAAAGCTTCCAGCTTTATAATGGAATAATTCCTCTCACTTTTTGGCAACACATGACTCCCAAATTAAATCATTTTATGCATTATCCGTCCATTTTGTTCGTAGTGTTGAAATAATACTACGCCTAACCCAGTCTTGGCGCTGTCCGTTGTCATACAAAAGTCTTGCGTAAGATCTGGGTGTGGCAGAACCGGTGCTTCCACTAACGTCTTTTTCAACTTCTGAAATTCTTGTTCTGCAGTATAATCCCATATCCATGGAGTGTTTTTACCAGTTAAACTGCATAATCGGGGTGTAGCTAGGGTGTCTATACAGATGAACCTTTTAAAAGTGTTAAAGCCTCTGAGCGTCTTCCTAATAATGGTGTTACGAAATCTGGTATTGCCTCTAGTTTTTCCAGGTTCAGTTTTATGGCCTGTGCAGACATGACATGTCCTAGGAAGTTTTTGCGTTGTGTTTCAAATTTGATACCAAACTGGCACTTGGTGAAAACAATTTTGTTCAAAAGGTGAAGACAGTAAGTAATAAATTTGGAGAAAATGAATCATTAAGTAACAACAAAGCCATCGCCCTTTAAAGTAGAGTTTATGTTCTGTGCCGAAAACTTGAATAATTGTCCAGTCTTGTAGTTAATAAAATCTTGTTAACAATATTGGTATCATGTTTTGCAACATTCCAGTGCATAGCTTTTCAGGTCAATGTACTTTACATTCTGTAAATTTTCTGCAGCGTTACAGATATAATTTTGCGTTTAACGTGACTGATATTATGAAAATCAAGTTTGTTAAGAGGTTTGTAGAAGGTGGAGCATTAAGCTGGGCTAGTCAGTGTACTAAATACTGACACAACCTGTGCAGTTTTTGAGAATGGATTTTGAAATGGAATTTGGTCAGGGACTAAATAAGCTAGAAGAAAAAGTGAATTTCTCAGTGGACCGAGTTACAGGTAAGGTTGTGTTAGCATGAAGCAGTTTTGCAAAGATCAACTTAAAAAATTAGCTCATTTGAGCAAACCTTTGAATGAACTCACCCAAACTGATGCTTTGAAAAAGAGATTAGCAACTGAGGTACAATGGGACCTAGTCTATTGACCAGATGGCACGATAGGCCAGTTTTAAAATATGTAAATAAATTAGAGTTTTAGAAGGAACGAGCAAATGTAACCCCAAACTTTTGAAGATTGACACAGTACTAAACACAAGAGGAAGGAACATACTAACCAAACTGGTAACAACTGTCATCTGATGGAATATTATATGGTAAATGGTAAAATAATAAATGGTCATAAAACTGGAAATTACGTGATAAATGTACAAGCTGTTTTGGGATCTTAAGAAATGAGCTGTTGCCAAGTAGAAGGCTCATAACCCCAAAATCCACTACCATACAACTGGGACCTAGTGTCTCATCTAAGTATGACCTGTTTATTCCATCCACCGCCACCAACATGCCTCCATCGGTGCGCTCTCGTCTTGTTCTTGATAATGTTGTGTTCCATGCGGTGCTGAGTTGGAAGCCACTATCTAGAGATAGGCAAACTCGTTCATTTGTGCTTTGTATATGGTTCTTATGAAAAGCTGAAAACTAGTAGTGTAGGTCACTGAAGGATGGAGGGCACCAAGAGGGGGCACTTGCCTCCCCCCTGGAGTATAGAGTTTTAATTTATTACAGAATTCTTACACACTTTTAGAAGTAATTTCTGTGATTCTGCAGAGCCTATCATTTAGCCAACTGTAGCCTTGGCGAACAACCCATCTCTATCACTATCCGAATTGACCAGGTTATCACTGACCCATACTCCACTATCTCTTTAATAATAGAGTCCCAGCTTTACACAGTTTCTTGGTTTCTTCAAATCGAAAAGTGTGTTCTTCACTGAGGCTGTGCTCCGCTACTGAGGATTTTTCTTTTTGTCTGAGGCGAAATGTTCTCACCTGTTCAGAGATTAGTTGTGTTATGCAACGCCTTATCTGTCCAATATATTGTTTCCCACATTCGCAGTAAATACTGTAGACACATGCTGTTCTTAGACCCAAGAAGTCCTTCATTGAACCCAACATATTTCTGATTTTTGCTGGAGGATGGAAGATGGTTTTTATCTTGTTCATCTCCAGTATCCTGGCAATCTTGGCCGTGGGCGGCCCTGCATACGGGAGGAACGCGAGACCTTTGTTGTTCTCTTCTTCCTGAAGGTCCTCCTTCTTCTTCTTCTTGCTCATCTTGAGAGCACGTCTAATCTGGGATTCAGTGTATCCATTCTTCTGGATGGTTTTCTTCAGGTGCTGAATCTCAGTTGATAAACTGTCCTGGTCATGTATGTCATGAGCTGTGTGGACAAAGGTAGTGATCACGGATTTCTATTGTGCTGGGTGATGGCAGCTGTTTGCGTTGAGGTACAGGTCCATGTGTATTTTCTTTTGGCAGACTGAGTGTGCCAGTGTGCCATCCGTTTTCTTCTTTGGTGGGATTCTAATTCCATTGTGAACTTTATGTTCTCATGTATGCTGTTCAGATGGTTGAGAATGTCCGTTAGAGTGTCCTCGCGGTGCTGATTTGTATTGTCTAATGAAATGACTGAAAATATGTCTGCTCAGCAACACAAAGTCCACCAGTGTACATATTATTTAACAAAAGGAAGGTGAGCATCATTTAGACTACGAGTCTACAACTTTCAACATTGAAAGACAATAAGAAGATGAGTTTTATGACAACTGTTTATAGAAATTCTACTGTTGCTACTCTCTCTGCAGCGTGTCACTATCTCAGCATACTAAATGGTGTGGAATTGTGACCAACCGCCTAAATTATTAACTTACTTCAAAATTAATAGATCAGCTTTGGACTGCAAGAGGGTGGTGAAAGGCAGAATGTGCACGTAAGCAGGACTAAAAATATTTCTGAGGTTTCAGGCAGTGCTCTTGTTCAGAACTAACTAAAATAAAGCAAACAAACAAACACATTCTAGGTTACACTGTACGGGTACTGGAGAAAGTGCCCATTTATTTAGATTAGATAATGCAGTTGTGTGTGTGTGTGTGTGTGTGTGTGTGTGTGTGTGTGTGTATGTATGTATGAGTATCAGTCACTCCACAGACGACTATAAGTTGCATATTTCTTTGTTTGCTGAACAGTGATATGACCTCATACACTTTTTCATATCTTGTCTTGAACTTTTGGTTCGTGTAAAATGTTTATGTTAACTATTTATTTTGTAAAAACAATTCAATTGGGCACAAACAAAATCCACTTACCAAGTGACAGCAGAACATACACGTAACAGAAGGATGTAGTTAGGCAAGCTTTGAGACAGTGCCTTGTTCTTCAGGCAGAATGGCTCAAGGGGAAGCAAAAAGGATAAAAAAAGAGAAACTGGAGAGATCTAGGAAAAGGGACAGATTTTGGGAAAGCTATTAAGAACTGTGGGTCAGGGGAGACTTAGCACCTAGGATGAGAAAGAAAGACTGATTGTTGGGGACTGCATCAGATGAGGTTTGAAACCTGAGAGGTTAAAGATGGAAGATTTGGTAATTTACAAGACAGAGTTTACTGCTTCAACATCTTGCATGAGTTAATATGAGTGAAAAGCTAAGTGCCTTGTATGTAAAAGAGTTGGGAGGGGCGGTGAAAATAATAATAATAAGACAATGAAAGACAAAGAAAACAGAGTGTAGAAAACAGTAGTTACTTTGAAGAAGTGCTGAAATGGAAGAAATTAAATTAAGGCCAGGAGGGTGGTGTGAATGAGGGACACCTTTCAGTGCTAGTGTCAACATCCAGACCCTTGAGAAACTCATATCCGGGGGAAGAATCCAGATGGCGCCTGTCACGAAACAGGAGTCCATGCCATGACTGTCATGTTGCAGAGCATGATCAGCAACACAGTGTTGCATGTTGCCAGTATACATGCTCTGCCTGTGCTTATTCACCCCAGTTGAGAAGTTGGTAGTAGATGTTCAACGTTTTGTATGTGACCTTCATATCATATTAAAGGTTCTGGTATTTTAATTTCTCCTCTTCAGATACACTCCCGGAAATTGAAATAAGAACACCGTGAATTCATTGTCCCAGGAAGGGGAAACTTTATTGACACATTCCTGGGGTCAGATACATCACATGATCACACTGACAGAACCACAGGCACATAGACACAGGCAACAGAGCATGCACAATGTCGGCACTAGTACAGTGTATATCCACCTTTCGCAGCAATGCAGGCTGCTATTCTACCATGGAGACGATCGTAGAGATGCTGGATGTAGTCCTGTGGAACGGCTTGCCATGCCATTTCCACCTGGCGCCTCAGTTGGACCAGCGTTCGTGCTGGACGTGCAGACCGCGTGAGACGACGCTTCATCCAGTCCCAAACATGCTCAATGGGGGACAGATCCGGAGATCTTGCTGGCCAGGGTAGTTGACTTACACCTTCTAGAGCACGTTGGGTGGCACGGGATACATGCGGACGTGCATTGTCCTGTTGGATCAGCAAGTTCCCTTGCCGGTCTAGGAATGGTAGAACGATGGGTTCGATGACGGTTTGGATGTACCGTGCACTATTCAGTGTCCCCTCGACGATCACCAGTGGTGTACGGCCAGTGTAGGAGATCGCTCCCCACACCATGATGCCGGGTGTTGGCCCTGTGTGCCTCGGTCGTATGCAGTCCTGATTGTGGCGCTCACCTGCACGGCGCCAAACACGCATACGACCATCATTGGCACCAAGGCAGAAGCGACTCTCATCGCTGAAGACGACACGTCTCCATTCGTCCCTCCATTCACGCCTGTCGCGACACCACTGGAGGCGGGCTGCACGATGTTGGGGCGTGAGCGGAAGACGGCCTAACGGTGTGCGGGACCGTAGCCCAGCTTCATGGAGACGGTTGTGAATGGTCCTCGCCGATACCCCAGGAGCAACAGTGTCCCTAATTTCCTGGGAAGTGGCGGTGCGGTCCCCTACGACACTGCGTAGGATCCTACGGTCTTGGCGTGCATCCATGCGTCGCTGCGGTCCGGTCCCAGGTCGACGGGCACGTGCACCTTCCGCCGACCACTGGCGACAACATCGATGTACTGTGGAGACCTCACGCCCCACGTGTTGAGCAATTCGGCGGTACGTCCACCCGGCCTCCCGCATGCCCACTATACGCCCTCGCTCAAAGTCCGTCAACTGCACATACGGTTCACGTCCACGCTGTCGCGGCATGCTACCAGTGTTAAAGACTGCGATGGAGCTCCGTATGGCACGGCAAACTGGCTGACACTGACGGCGGCGGTGCACAAATGCTGCGCAGCTAGCGCCATTCGACGGCCAACACCGCGGTTCCTGGTGTGTCCGCTGTGCCGTGCGTGTGATCATTGCTTGTACAGCCCTCTCGCAGTGTCCGGAGCAAGTATGGTGGGTCTGACACACCGGTGTCAATGTGTTCTTTTTTCCGTTTCCAGGAGTGTATTTAATGTTTTCTGCATTCAACAAGTCGTATTTTTGGGTTCACGTGACGAAACAGTGATGTTTACGTGATGTCATGGATCTTGTAATTGACTGCTAAGAGCAACCTGAGCAACTACCATAGAAGTTTATAGAACATGTTCGTCGTTATTTCACTTGCATATTACAAAAATATGCATTTTAATTGATATAGCATGCACAACCACTCAGCTGCATTGTACCTTACTCTGTCAAAATATCATTTTTACCCTTGCCTGGAATTACACTGTTTTTGTTCTTGATTCATGTTTACATCATATCTGGGTGCACAATGCTCCTTGAATTTCATTGTAACCGTACGTACCAAAATTTTAGCTGACAAATTGAACACTCAATTTTTCTTCTATTGTTTGTCAACTTGTGGCAAAATTTCATTATACCCCAAAGAAGCAAATGGCTAATAATGCACACTTCCCACATTGAGAATGCGAGGAAACCACAGTAATAGGACTTACTTTACGCCCTTTTTCCTATAATCAATCAGAAATCCTTATTAGGTGGCGATACTTACATTATCGTATTTTAGTGCACTCTGTGAGACATTTTCAAATTTATTTCAGTGGTGGATAGAATTGCCAATAGCAGAAACTAAAAATCTGTCTAAAACACTACCGAAACAATCACATTAAACATTGACTAAGGACACACCAAACGATAAGAGAGATATACAGAGGCAGGTGATAGACTTCTGCTTATTGGTAGAATGTTGGAGAAGTGCAATCAATCCCGAAAGAAGATTGCTTACAAATCACTCATGTTAATGTATACAGAAAAAGGGAAGAAGATATGGTCACAGGTTTGTTAAATCCATGGAAGAGTGTCACAAAGATACCAAAGGAACTGAACTGGAAGACACTTGAAGATAGATGTGAACTCTAAAGAAAGTCCATTAAGAAAGATTCAAGAACTGGTTTTAAATTATTAGTGTAAGAGTATACTATGTATTGTTCACATAGGGATCATGAGGATAAGATTAGAATAATTATAGTGTGTACAAAGGCATTCAAACAATTGTTATTCTAATGCTCCATACATGAATGGAACAGGGAGAAACTCTAACAAACTGGTACAATGGAACCTACCCCCTTGCATACATGTCATGGTGGTTTGCAGACTATAGATGTAGATTTAGGTTTCACTACAATAAGCAGGTTCACCTGTATGAGTTACAGTAGTGACACAAAGATGGAGAAGCTTGCACATGATAGACTAGCATGGAGAGATGCATCAAACCCATTTTTACACTAGAGTCCACAACATATAGGCAGTGTACTACTTGTGTGAAGTTTGAAAGTAATGGATTCAGTTTATGGTGAGTTGAAACCTCAAGACACCGAGGTGTGCTCTCATAGAAGAGATGATTTTGCACTGCCTCAAAAGATCTGTATCCTTGCTCATGCCCAGACGTTTTGATATTTTCAACTTGGTGCCAATGTTGAAGGAGTCAGAAATCACCAACAAGGGATTCATCATAAAGCACTTTTATTCACTTGAGACAATAACACACTGAACAAGCTTGTGAAAGCCCACAGATAGGGGTAAAGGAAGAATATTGGTCAAAGAGCAGCAGCAGCGCATAATTAAAAGCTCTGAGACAGAGCCACCACAAAATGTACATTAAAATAAATTTGTCATTGATGTAGTGCTGAATATAAGTTTTAAGAATGCATCTCGCATATTTCCAACATGGATTTAAATAATCCCGGTAAATATTTCTACATCTGTTGATTTATGTCTCATGATGTTTATAAAACTTGTAGAACCTAGTCTTAAGGCTGTACCTTGGAACCCCCTTTAGCTATATGTGGCAGAGGTTCAGGGGGTGGTTGCCTTGAAGTACAGGTTTATGGGTGTTTCAGCCTAAGGGTGTCCTACCAACCTACATATAATTTTCATGTTCCACTGCATACATGGAAATGGACGCAAAATAACTGGTAAAACTTTGCATTGAGGAGGTCATTTTGTTCAAGATATCTCACTATGTTTGAGTTCAGAATATGTTCCTACAACATATTGATGTCAAACATATTGGATGGTAATTTTGTACTACCCTTCTTGTACACAGGTGTTACCTTTTATCCAATAATTGAGCACAAATTTTGTTTGAGGTATCTATGGCAGATTATAGTTACAAGAGGGTCTAAATGAGCATCAAGTTAAGTATAGAATCTAATAGGGATTTCACCAGAGGCTGGAGCTTTGTTCAGTTTTAAGATTTCAGCTGTTTCTCAGTACTAATACTTATTTCAATCATCTTTCCAGTGGTGTGAGGATTAAATTGTGGCAATTCTCCTTGGATTACTTTTGTAAAGGCACATTTGAAAATTGAGGTGTTGGTGAAATTTCAACCAAGTAACAAAAAAATCATAGGGGACTGAGTATTTATGTCATCACATTTCTTTGCATGTTGGATTCAATGGATAAATCCAATTTACTGAACAAAATTTTTTCATAATATTTGACATTTGAGTTTTGAAAAAAAATCAATATTTCTTCAAATCCGTATGTGGGGGCTCTTGGTTATCATGTATTCACAAAAACGTTATGAGCCAAAAATTTCTAAAATTGATGGAGGATGGGACTCTTTTCATTTCATCCAATCCTAACTTTTTTTTAAATGTTGATGTATAGTGAATTACATAACAGTATTTAATGGTGGGTAAAAAGTTATAAAAATTCTGTATTTATAGCACATGACAAGGATTTAGGATGCAATAAAATTACTGTAACATTATGCAATGATTGGGCCAGTATGAAGGAAAAATAAATAAATGACATTTTGATACTTTTGAAAATTGTGTTCTTCATTTTCAGTTTAACATAATACATCACACAGTTCCATCTCCACTGCATCTCCATGTGTGGTCATCAACCATGGGTATAGCTCACACATGGAAGAAAAGTGAGTCTTTTCTGGTGGGCAGATGTTGCATTGTCAATGGTCACCTAGCTTCTATATTGTGATATACTTGAGAGCCTTTGGACTGCAGTGCGATACCTCTATAGGGTGTGTAGGTATTGTTGAATGACTAAAGTTATGTAAACTAACTGGACTGTAAACCAACTGCTAGCCCTGAGAACCTCACACTCCACTACCACCCATCCTGCAACAGAAAGCTTTATACCTGAATCCACCATGAGCTTAAATCTGGATATCTGGAAATAGCAAAAAAATGTTAATTATAGTTACACCTTTTTTATATACATTGATTTCAGATCTACATGTGGACTAGTCACATAAGCATATATGTTTATAGCTCTTTGTACAGATTATGCACTATATGGTCTTACTCATATGTAATTCATGTGTCAATTAAATTTCTGCACTGTATCTATCTACTGATAGAAGACCACTTCAACATTTTGAAAAAATCAAAATGGTTACAATAAAAAGTGCTACTCCTCTATCAATTTTAAACATTTTTTGCTCATACTTGTTCTGTGAATACATTCCATGACAACCAACAACCTCGCAAAGGGTTTGCAAAACAGATTTTTTCAAAACAATAGATGAATATGAAGATTTCATATTTCGAATGAATAAATTTTTCTTTTTCAAGGTATATTGAGCAACAGTAATTTCTATAGTTTCTCCATCAGAGTAGACTTTATAATTTCATGATGTATTGTTTACAGTAACAAATGTTGAATAAAAAAACACTAGTGAACCACATTAACGAGTTTCTTTAATGGAACAGTTATTCACTTTTCTCAGGATACAAGAATTATCACTCATTTGAAATAATCTACTAATTTATATTAGTAAAAATTATGTGAAAAAATGATGGATTGGGAACCAAAAATAATAATCCCAGAAAAGAAATTAAAAAAACAAACATGGTAAACTTTTACCAAATTTTATTGAGTGTGTGCAATTCTAGGATCAAGTGGTTGTGGAAAAACAACATTGAGGATTGATAATTATATTTCAGCACATGAATGTCTAAACTGGAAAAAAATTTATAACTTGCATGTTTATTCTAAGAGTTTATATCAACCAAACATCAAGATTTTATAGAAAGATCTGAAAAAATTAAAGACAAATTTAGTTAAAATTATTTCTTGTCTTGAAAATATGATGAAATCATTCCATTACATAAATGTGAAGACAATATAATTGTAGTTTTTGATGATTTCATTATTCAACATCAAGAATTAGTTTAGAGAATATTTTACTAGAGGATACATAAAGGAGTAGTTTCTTTTTATTTAAGTGAAACTTATTCAAAAATACCAAAACAATTAGTTGGGGTAATTTTAATTTCTTAAATAGTTTGTGACAAGATGATATATATTTAAAACTTATTTATCATGTATTTGGTGGTGATCATTTAAATGAATTTAAAGAATAATGCAGGAAATGTTGGCATAAGGATTTTATTGCGATATATATGACAAGAAAAATTACTGAACATTAATACAGAGAAAAGGTTAAGAATTTATGAAATGTTGAATGTAAACATTGAACATAGACGTTAAACATAAATGCCGATTGTATATCACAAACATAGATATTAAATGAAAAATAAAAAAAGTCAGTAATGTATTTCTGATTCATACTAAATGCCTACAAAATATAAACCAGAAATTGTTAAGGAAGGTAACTGAAAGAGAAAAGTGAAGGAACAGTTAAAGAAATAATGTAACACAGAACAGATAATGGAAAATTTAAAACCGAACATTAGCCAGTTATCGATAAAATTGGAAAAGTTAACCAAGGAACTAAAGGATTAGAGGAATTAGCTTGAAAATCAACTGAAGAAAATAGAGAAGTGGCATAACATTTGGTTCCTTACAGTACTTTCAGATGACATCATTTAGAAGAATTTAATGATGTGGGGTCAATTAATTAAAGTGATACTGATAAAATAAATTGTATATTAAATGAATCAGAAAAAAAAATTACAGAATAATGGAAAATAAAGAAAATTAAGTGAAATACATGCTAAAAAGCTAAAGTAAGAGATAGTATGTTAAAATTTACTAATCATTGTAAAGATATATTTTTTGGACTCAGAGAATTTAAATATGGTGGAATTAAGAGGACAATTGAACAGTGATAAATTAAAAATTTGCGAAAAAGAATGAGATGGAACAGATAGATTAATTATCTCTCAATTAGAAAACAAATAACTATGTATTTTCTGGAACAAAATGTGATTGTCTTGATTCACAAAATAATGCAAGATTATCATTCCAATCAAATGCTGTATATAATTAAAGCAATTAAAATACTATAAAATAAAGTATAATAAATAAATGTACTAATTTGGCGAAAACAATTGTTGAAGAATAATTTCCTACTTTTGCAGAAAGAATTCTTTGTTACTTATTTGAAACAGCTGAAGTACGTTTCATAACAATATAGTCAGCAAAACGAATCGAATATGTCTGGATGGATAATGTTAATGAATTATTTGATAGGTTAACAGTAATTTACAGTGAAGAAGTAGCTGGAAATAAACAGTTTCACAATGAAAATGGTGGAATATTGCAAGTCATAACAAACAAATTTATTGATTTTATTATTAATGGTCCAAAAGGAATTCTTTATTTAATCAAAGACTGAAAAAAATTATGTCCTTCAGTTTGGAAAATTGGAAGTTGTTAAAAATTTTCAGTTAATTCTCTAATTAAGAAATTACCTCTTCAAATGCGTTTTCATGGTTACCTAGTCCAGAGAGCAAATTAGAATAAAGATTATCCAGAAAAGATATAGGAAATAATCCATTAAACAAAGAATGTATAAAATATGATATTTTAAATGAAGGTAATAAACAATCAGAAAACGATGTGAAATAAATAAATAACTTCAATAGCTTGCAAAAGAAAGAATGTATTTTATGACTTTTCATTAGAAGAAAAAATTGCTGTGATTGCAGTTAGCTGTTTAATGTATGGAAAAATAAAGTTAAGAATGGGTATACATGTTGTTAAAAACGAATGGATTATAAAAATTCTATACAAATGAATAATTTTCCAGTTGATTACTCTTTGTGACCCAATGGTAAATTAAATCATAATCAATTTAAAATTAACACAATAATGAACAATTTAATATTATTAACGGATTTAAACTGTAGTTCAAAAATTAGAAAGAGGAAAAAACTGGTTGCATTTTACGTATTTCATTAGATATTGCTGTTGTGATGTTGAAAAATTACTTACAGAAATAATAATTAATAATTTTCATTGGTGTTTTATTACTGATGATTTATGTAAAGAACCAAAAAATGAAGAATGTGGTTTAGTAATTCTAGTTAGTCCAGATCACAATGGTACTCACTGGATTTGTTATTAAGAAAATGAAGCTATAATATTAATTTCTTATTCATATTGAGGAAACATACCAAAAACAAGCTACTAAGCTATGTGTAAAAAATAATCTTTACTATAATATAGGAAGAAAACAAAATTTCGTGGATGTATTTTTCGTCGTTTGTGTTTATTTTTTGGAAATTATTATCTATGAACTATAATTTTAACGATATTTCACATTGAAAAAACGTATTTTTTTAAATAAACATAATAGTATTACTCAATCGTCAGAACAGGAGGTAACGATGCTATATTTTGTAACCTCCCCAGCGTTATTTAAAAGTAGTTGACAATACTTAATACAAATGGGAGCCGAGTGTAACCTCCCCACAAAAATTTGAAAGAAAGAAATATGACAATATTTAATTATGAATCCTAATGGACATTGCGCTAAGCGTAACCTGCCTACAATGGAATCTAGTGACAATGACAATTAAACAAAAATTAGCAATCTGACTCAAATGTAAATTCTTCACAAAAATTAAAGTCCATTCAACGATAAGAAAATTCAATTAAACCGAAACATCAGTCTTTGGCCCTGTGTAAAACAATCAGAATTAAAGTCTTACCTCAGAATAACTGGATGTCAAATTTCTGCTCTTTTTCGTGCTCACGGCTTGGAGGAACTGCATTGCAAATAATAATATTCCTTTTTTTTGTGATTTTACTGAATTTTTCTTTAAAAAAAGTGGAGTGAAATGGGAAGCGCAACGAAATCTTTAGTTCAATAAAAATTAAATTTTTGAAAAAATGCTTTTGAAATAAAAATTATTATTGGGGCATCTGTTGGAGAATAATTACAATAAATAAATTTTTACATTATCTAATGATTATATTAATTAACAGTATACCTCATTCAGCATCTTGACCAGTGTTGCCGACCGCCTACATCACACAACCGCACTGGGCTGCTACTACTGACCGACCGCTCTGCATGACGACTATTAGCGTACCGCACTACATGACTACTACTGACCGACTGCTCGCAACTAAATCGAGCTACAGACTGCCACGACTACAGACAGAGTACTGCTCTTCATAGCGACAACTAGCGAACTGCTCGCAACACTCGCGCGGTCAAGCGCATACTCTCTGGTCAGAGACGCTGCAATGCCTCGCCATCGCTGCTGCGTTACATACGTGTTTCATAACCCTCCACTGGGGGGGGCAAAAATTTGGCAGCGATGGTGAGTCATTTGGACTTGCCAATCGCGGCAAAATTTTTAATTAATTAATAAACTTCTACAATTTACAGAATATTTAGATGTAGTACATGAATTAAATGTTGTGCACACGCACTGAGTACAAAATATATATAAGACAAAGACAAGTTATGAGTACAAAACATAGTAGCAAATCAGAAAAATGTATATACAAATTATTTGACAGAAAACAAAGTGCACACGCACTGAAAAAATTCTTTGGCATATTCAGAACAAATAAACAGACTGGCAAAAAATATTATGTTGACAAGTGACATGAGTGCAGATGCACTGGAGTTGAGAACATACCAGTAAATGATGAAATGTATATACAATTAGTAACAAATGACATAAGTGCATACGCATTGAAGTATTGAATATACAGAATAGTACAAATCATATTGAAAAATGAGAAAAGTGCACATGCACTGTAGTTCAGAACATATCATTAAAATAAAAATGTATATACAATATAAAAGACAAGAGTGTACATATACTGTACTTCAGAACAAATCGAAAAAAATGTCTTTAGCATTTTCGCAATAAATAAACATAATGGCAAAAAAAAATCATGTCCAAAGTGCACACGCACTGAAGAAATGTCTTTAGCATTTTCACAACAAATAAACATAATGGCAAAACATCATGTCGACCAGTGCCATAAGTGTACTCGCACTGTAGTTCAACAAATCGCAAAATGTATAACCTATGAACATAAATGATGTGACAAGAATCAGGATAGGAAAGGGAAGGATTGCATCATGGTTGTAGCACTTTAGATTGCACACAGCTGCTCTGAAGGTCCATATCTTTCCACAGAAGTACAACACCAAGTGACACAACTTGAAGTTCTTTTCCCATCAGAATTTATCAGTGTAGCCAAGACACTGAACTGTCATAGTAATGTTCCATGTTTTCATTTTGCAGTACATTAGGTACACCAAGCAGTGGGACCATAATAACGTCTTCACCGCTCACGGTGGTGGACAGCATGTCGTGTCAACACCACGCTATTACAAGGCACACCAACGTAGAATTAGTGCAAAACCAAAGATAGTGCTCCATGATCACTGGGATAAACAGGACAAATGGACATTGCAGTAATTCAGGGTAGTTAGCTCATGAGGTGAAGGACATTAAGTCACATAATATTGACAATTACAGACTTAATTAGTAGTTTGTGGCATTCATAGCCCAGTTATTGAACATTTCTGTACCAAGTATGTAGTATTACAGAAAAATGTTCATTAATTGTTTTACATGGAATCAGTAGCCTTCTTTTCCTAGTTACAAAGCATTATGAAATAAATGCATTCTTTTCCAGTTACAAAATATAGTATAATTAATTAATCATTTGTCTTCCAATAGTAATAATCATTATCTTTTTCCTAACCACAAAGCATTATGAAACAATAGCATAGTTAATTAATTAAGTGTCATTCCAATCTAGTAAGAATCATTAGCCTTCTTCTAATTACAAAGCATTATTAAACAGTCACATTCATTTCCAATAACAAAGTATGGCATCGTTAATTAATCATTTGTCATTTCAATAGTAATAATCATTAGCTTTTTCCTAATTACAGTTAATTAATCATTTGTCATTCTAATATAGTAAGAATCATTAGCTTTCTCCTAATTACAAAGCATTATTAAACAGTAGCATAGTTAATTAATTATGTGTCATTCCAATCTAGTAAGAATCATTAGCTGGCATCATGGGTAATCGTATTACAATAAACAGTGGCAGTCCTTGGCCAGTTACAAAGTATATTTAGTATGACAGAATAATGTTCATCAGAAGTCTTAGTTGAAAAGGAGAGTCAATTATTGGCCTAGCATTAACACAATACGTTGAGTGATACAAATTATTGGCACTCATTGGCCATTAACAAAAACATGAAAACTCAACATCGAAAACAAGAGCTAATTAATGGCATAATTAATAACAATTCTTCAAGTGACATAAATTATTGGTACTCAGTGGCCAGCAAGTATTGAATGGAATAAAACATAGTTCATCATTCAGTAGTATTCATGTCATTACGAAGTCATTATTAAAAATCAGTTAATTACAGTCATAGCATTAATAATCATGGGCATTATAAGTAGTCTCATTACAATAAACAGTGGCAGTTATTAGCTAGTGACAAAGCATTATTTTAAATATATACCTTCTCCTTTTTTTTTTTTTAATCACTACTTGGGACTGGTAATACATTTTTTTTTTTTGTTAGCAATGCATTGCGTTGGGATCGATAATTAATTGCTGAGGCATAACACTACTTGCTTTTGACCTGTTGCTGCAAATGAGGATAGGTAACGTCATTCGTCATGAGTCAGCTGTAGCAAGATTATGTAACAAGGCAGTATATGTGATCACATTTATAAATGATAAACACAAATGGGTAAAAAAATTAAAATGCAAGTACTAGATCAGATATAATAAGTAACAGGTTTAGTAAGTATCATGAAAAGCTTCTCCTGGAAAAAATACAAAATGGATTATTGACCTGAAAGAAGAAACGCACACTATGCTGAAAAGTAGTGAACTTCGAATTAACAAGTAGTGAAATGTGTATAAAATGTGTTCCATAGCTGTCCTTTCCAAAACTTTCTGTCATCCTACTATGCAATGTAACACCTGCTGTCAAAACAAACTGCAACAAATACTTAAATAACTACGTAGCATAAATACATAACTTCAACATTATCCTCATCTGTAAAGAAAAAAACTTCATTATCAATACCATCATAACTTCACTATAATCATCACCTGTAAAGAAAAACTTCATTATTCATAACAGCATATTCTTCATCATTATTCGTCAGCATTCATTATCATCTGCAAAAAAATCACTTCATTACTTATTATATAACTATTCCTTAACTCTAGCATATTTCATCACTAAAACTAAGATGTGTAGTTCTCTCTGACAGCCTGCATCAATCACCTTGTATTCTGAAAGAAAAAATTAGTTAAGACTGCTATTCTATGATGAGCATAGTATATTCTTGTTAATGCCTGCCAAATCTGATCCATTTACTCTTCCTCATAAAATTATTGCATCTTCTTTCGTTTATTCCGTAGGTGAAATTCCCATTTATGATAAGTTTATTACTTACACGCATCATTTCTTTCTGAAATTCATGAACAAAGATTAATGTCTTGCATTTAAATCATATACCCACTAAATAAAGACTGGTTTATAGTGACACAATTAAGCATACAGCATAACGTGACAGAAAACGTAACGTGTCAAAGACAATGACAGTGTTCAGATGCAAAAATGTACACAGAATATCACAATGCAGCAGCAAAAAATGTAAAACAGTCACGATGTTGAGATGTCATAAGGCAAAAAAAATGTCAAAGTCAACTGGTGTGTGTTATATCTTAACTATTTCACAATGCATACAAACAAAACTGGAATACAATCATACATAAAAAGACAAATGTGACGTTCGTTGTGTTCAGCTTGTATGTAGTGTAGTTAATAGAGGCGAGAATTAAAGACTTTAATGAAAAAAAATGTAATGAAATTAACATGTCATTAGCTAACATTGCATAATTAGTCATAAAATACGTAAGTGTGTCTAAAAAATATGCACGGTCTGATATGTAACAACAAGAAAAGAGACCTGCTAACCTTACCTTGCCGGGCACTTGCCAAGAAAAAATACGATAATCATCAGTAATTAGTCAGGTGAAATAATTGCATTAGTAAATGGCATCAAGTATGTTGAATCATACAGTGGTTTCACTCAATAAACGGTTTAATGTTTGAGATATGGTGATTGCCTTTCGATTTTCTGGTTCTCAAAGTTTCGACGTGTACAACATTGGGGTGAGGGATGCTGCGAATCCGATATGGACCTGCGTATAGAAGTTCAAATTTACTGCACTTACCTTTTAATTTGCTGGATAAATAGTGTGTACGTATTAATATCTTCTGTCCAACGTGAAAGTCGCGGCGTGTACAAACCTGTTTTTGCTGTCTTCTCCGGCGCTCTGCGGCACGTTTGATGTTGTTCAGCGCAATGTTAATTATTTCGTGGTGTCTTAGTCGCCTACATTTGGGTAATTTTACTAATTCTTTAATTTTGTTTGGTGGTTCAACGTTTTTCAGTATAACAGACGGAGATAGCATAGTGGATTCATTTGGAATGGAATTAATTACATCTTGGAATGAGAGTATGTATGTATCCCAATCAATATGTCTTTTGTGGCAGTATATTCGGCACAGCTTACCAATTTCTTTCATTAATCTTTCACAGGGGTTTGAAGAAGCGTGGTACTTGGATATATAGATCGGAGAAATGTTTCTGGCTCGTAACATGCGTGTCCATACGGTACTACGAAATTGTGATCCATTGTCAGAAATTACTTTCATCACATGCCCTACATGAGATAGAAAATGTTTTACAAATGCTTTTGAAACAGTTTTAGCAGTAGCTTTGCGTAACGGAGTGAAAGTAACAAATTTTGAAGTGAGCTCAACAGCGACAAAGATGTAGCAAAAACCTCTGTTAGTTCTGGGAATCGGACCAAAAATATCTACTGCGGCCATGTGTCTTAATTTAACAGGTATAATGGGATATAATGGAGGAATATGTGAAGTGGTGTCTGATTTAGCTTTCTTTCAAATTTTACAAGACGCTAAAACTCGTCGTATACGTTTCTCCATGTTGGTAAAATAACAGTTCTGTCTCAGTATAAGAAAACATTTTCGTGCTCCGTAATGTGCGTAGCTTAAATGAGTGTACCAAATTAATTTGTTAACCAGTTCGTCAGGTATGCATAATAACCAATTGTTGCTGTCAGGATGAGAGCGGCGAAACAAAATGTCATTGCGTACAGTGTAGTGGTTCCTAATCGTAACATTATTCTTATCTAGCCAAAGCTGTTTAATTTCTTTCCACACGTTGTCTTTATTTTGTTCTTGTGCTATGTCCTGTAATGACGATGAAATAAAGTTTTCAAATGCGACTTGCTGAATGTACATGACACTGAAATTTGCTTTGCAGAAGTTGGTTGCTACGTCTTGCTGATTGTTGCTGAGAGAACGCGATAGTGCGTCTGCTATAACATTTTGCGTGCCGGGAATGTGAACTATCGTAAAATTAAATTCTTGTAAATATAGTTTCCATCTACTTAATCTATCGTGAGTAAATTTAGCCGAAAGTAAAAATTGTATCGCTCTGTGGTCTGTGTACACGGTGGTATGTCTGCCATAAAGAAAGTGCCGAAATCTCGTAAAAGCCCATACAACACATAATGTTTCCAATTCTGTAACGGAGTAATTTCGTTCAGCAGGTGACAGAATGCGGCTTGCAAATGCGATGTTTTTGATTACTGTAGAACCATCTTCTTCAATTTCCTGGAAAATGTGTACGCCTAAAGCGGTGTTGGAACTGTCGGTAGCAATTGAAAAATTTCTGGTAAGATCAGGGTGCGATAAAAGTGGAGCATTCAACAGAGCATTTTTCAGGTTCATGAATTCAGAATGTGCTTGCTTATCCCAAGACCAAATACTGTTTTTACCTGTTAATTGGCATAATCTGGGTGTGTCTAAAGCAGAGTGATGAATAAATTTACGGAAAAAGTTAATTAAGCCCAAAAAACTGCGTAATTGTTTCTTCGTCGTAGGAACACTAATGTCACGTAGAGCCTGAAGTTTTTCTGGATCAGGTGCAATGCCTTCTGTTGAAATTACGTGTCCAAGAAATTTTATGGAAGTTTTGCCAAAGTGCGATTTACTAAGATTAACTGTAAGTCCTTGTGCATGGAAAGTTTGTAACAGTTGTTCAAGAATCAGATTGTGTTCAGACCAGTTAGCTTCTGCAATAAGAACGTCGTCTACATACGTCGTAATTATGTCCTTAATGCAAACGTGTGTCGGATGGCGTCAAAATTAATAACATTTTCGTGAAGAAGATTCAGCGTGTCAAAATTATTGCTTACGTTACTGGAATATAAAACCTGTACTGTGTCTGGTGAAATTCTGTCGTACGTGCTATTATTTACGGGAGGATGCTGTGGCATTTCGACTATTTGAACTGCTCTGTTATTTCTTACTGACGTATTACGCTATCGATTGACACCTATTGTCTGTCTCATTCATGATTATTTGTTGTTGCTGATGTTGTTGCTGCTCATATGCTCGACTGTTATTAAATGTACGCTGAAAATTGTGCTCGTTATTTTTACGTCTGTCATGATAGTAACTTCTATACGGCGCATTGCGATGCGAGTTGAAATAGTATGTTGTCTGTACGTAGTTATTTCTTTGCTGCCATGCGTTACTATTTGTTGGGGCTGGGACTATACGTGCACGCGGCGGATCATTAAAGTTTGGTTGACCTTGTAGACTGCATTGTTGGTTAGGTATGCTAAGCGGTTGACTTTTATGCTATTGTAGTGAAAAGGTCTATTGTTACCAAAAATATGCGTTTGCTGTTAATTTTACACATACTGATGATTACGATTTTATCCGTTATTAAAATTCTCGTGATTCTGGAGTGCCTAATGAAAATTGTCACATTCGGTAAAAATTTGTCTTATCGGGTTTTCATTACATATTACTAATCCTAGATAGAGCAATAGTTAAAGAGCAGTTTGGATAGATATAAAGGATAGTAGAAGAGAAGGCAGCAGTGCAGAAAACTAAAGATTAAACAGCACTACTACAGCTCGGGGCCCTATGCTCGCTACGGCACATATTCATTAAAGCGTAATGAATCCCCTGAGGTCATTTACGCACTGCAAATAAATTTTAGCTTTTGCGTTGCAAGCAATATTGGTAAAATTCCAAAAGTAAATCGCTGTATTCTTGCTAATTCCAGTTTCTGCATAATACGTAATGCTGATGAAAATACAATAGCTAATTGTCGCCTCTGGTTCAAAGCTAGTTTCTGCATTACAGGTAATAGCGGTGAATGTACAAAGATAAATTGTCGTATACAGTGCAAAGCGTGTACCTGTGTTCTGTCATTATCAAATTCTTTACATTTTCTTACAAATACAAATTGCTTATTATCAACGCTCTCGTCACTGAATTTGAGAACACGTTCAGGTTTGTGTGTGAATTTGTTTGTCTGTGTCATTTCGGATTTCAAGTTGCGTAGCTTTTCATATTTTAAGTCGCGTGGCTTTTCGGATTTTAATTCGCGTAGCCTCTGTAAATTGTTCACATTATACACGCTGCGTGAGTCAGGCAAATGCTCGCAAAGTGGCGGATTCTGTTGTGGTATGTTATTAACTGAAATGTTTTTCATCTCTGTTACTTCTTGTTGTGAACTCGACAATTTTCTACGCAACGTGTTATTAGACGAATCGATCTCATTAATTGTCTGCTGTACATTTTGAAATTCAGGTGTTTGGTTAAATGAAATCGGTGTAGTATCGTCTGATTTATTGTCATTAGCACTTTCGATAGCATCAATACGACTGGCCAATTCATCATATTTTTCAGTCAGTATTTTTGCCTGATCATCGGTTTTAGTGTCAGTGGCATTAATCTGTTTTTGCAACTTACGCGTAGTTTCATTCAGTTTTTTAACGTCAGTTTTGACGACATCTGAATCATGTGCTAGTTCTAATTGTTCTAGTCTGTCGGTCACTGTTTGAAAATCGGTTGTGTATGTGTCTGTATTCGACTTAAGATTGGAAATTTCGTCACGTAATTCTGTGTTGGACTGTTTGATGGTATTAATTTCGTCGGACACTGTAGCAATATTATTGTCTACATACGTCTTCGCTTTCGCGAACATTTTACATTTGTCTTCTTGTCTTTGTGCAGTGATTGTTTCCATGACCTGACGTTTGACTTTATTTTGATCCTGAATAAATTTGCGGAAACGTGTATCACTGTCCTGTATATGCTGATTAAAGCGCTCGTTAATCTGAGTGTTCTGCTGTTCGAATTTCGCGTCTATCTTAGCGTCCATTGTGCGCGAAAGTTCTACCGTCATTGCTTTAAACTCGTCGCGTAATTGTGTAGCTTTTTCAGAGCATTGTTTAGCGACTCCGCTAATTTCGTCTCTGAGTGTTTCTGTTGCGGCTGTTTGCATTTCTCTTAATTCTTGCGCAACAGATTTAATTTCTTCGCTATTTTTTTGTGAACAAGCCTCAATTTCCACGCGCAACTGTTCCTTAGTGTCATGGCACTGCACGGCAACGGCTCTAATTTGTTCACAAAGCTGTCTGGAATTGTCGTCTAATTTTTCATTAAGCTGTTTGTTCTGTTCCCTAAGTTGTTTGAGATCTTCGGCATTATTGTCAAGTTTTTCGTTCTGTTGTTTGACCTGTTCACTAAGTTTGTCTTGTTTTTCGTTCTGTTGTTGGACCTGTTCACTAAGTTTGTCTTGTTTTTCGTTCTGTTCGTTCCTAAACTGTAGCATTATTGCCATAAATTGTTGCAAAGTAACATTACCTATTCCATTATCTGTGCTGTTTGATTGCGTACCTGGAATTATCGCGCTTTGTGTGACCATTTGGTCATTCTGCAATGTACAAAAAGGATTATCAGTCGGACCTACACTCTCACTCACTATTTCGGAATTAAATAAATCCGTCGTATTTTGTGTATCCTGTTCATTTTCATTAGACAAATTTGTCTGCACGTTACTTGAGTTTTTCAAATCGGGTGTGTTAAGCTCGGCAGCGCTCATTACAATAGAGCGTTCCGCGTCATCACTTGTCGTCAAATTAATAGAGGAGACAATTGAGTTCGTTTGTTCATCACTAATATAAAAGTCATCATTAGTGGTTGGAATGCACTGATTGTTAGTGAACGCAGGATTGTCATCATTACACTGCATGTCACATGTCCTATCGGTAAAGTTGTTTAAGTCGGTAATTTCATTCATAATACCTCGCGATACACTATTCACAGTCTTTCGCGGCATTTTTACAATAGTCAAAATTTTTCACAAAATAAATAAGCACAATGCAAAAACAACACACAAATACAACAGAGCAACGAATTGCCGTTGACCTGTAGAAAGAAAGTCACAATATTAGTAAAAGTGTTGCGCCAAATCCTAATTATACTTAAGCAAATAAGAGCAGATATCTGACTGTTGTTCAAAAGATTCTCAACGAAATACGATCCTGGGCTGGGTGTCGCCAAGTGTAACCTCCCCACCGTTATTTAAAAGTAATTGACAATACTTAATACAAATGGGAGCCGAGTGTAACCTCCCCACAAAAATTTGAAAGAAAGAAATATGACAATATTTAATTATGAATCCTAATGGACATTGCGCTAAGCATAACCTGCCCACAATGGAATCTAGTGACAATGACAATTAAACAAAAATTAGCAATCTGACTCAAATGTAAATTCTTCACAGAAATTAAAGTCCATTCAATGATAAGAAAATTCAATTAAACCGAAACATCGGTCTTTGGCCCTGTGTAAAACAATCAGAATTAAAGTCTTACCTCAGAATAACTGAATGTTTAATTTCTGCTCTTTTTCGTGCGCACGGCTTGGAGGAACTGCATTGCAAATAATAATATTCCTTTTTTTTTGTGATTTTACTGAAATTTTTCTTTAAAAAAAGTGGAGTGAAATGGGAAGTGCAACGAAATCTTTAGTTCAATAAAAATTAAATTTTTGAAAAAATGCTTTTGAAATAAAAATTTTTATTGGGGCATCTGTTGGAGAATAATTACAATAAATAAATTTTTACATTATCTAATGATTATATTAATTAACAGTATACCTCATTCAGCATCTTGACCAGTGTTGCCGACCGCCTACATCACACAACCGCACTGGGCTGCTACTACTGACCGACCGCTCTGCATGACGACTATTAGCGTACCGCACTACATGACTACTACTGACCGACTGCTCGCAACTAAATCGAGCTACAGACTGCCACGACTACAGACAGAGTACTGCTCTGCATAGCGACAACTAGCGAACTGCTCGCAACACTCGCGCGGTCAAGCGCATACTCTCTGGTCAGAGACGCTGCAATGCCTCGCCATCGCTGCTGCGTTACATAAGTGTTTCAATTTTCAAAAATCAAAAATATTTAGTCATGAGTAGAGTTAATCTTAAAAGGTTGTCAATCATCAGAAGCAAAAATAAAAAAATAATTTTTATCACTAGACTCAAACATACTTACTGTAATTAAACAAAAGAATTAAATCACATTTTTAAGGTACTACTGGGTACATAGGTTTTAAAGGCAGAATAATTGCAAATGTAAATGAACCAATAGATGCAAAGTATGTGGTGAACAAACATTATATATAGAATAAGATATAAAACACTGTTACAAGAACAGAATATACAAGTATTTTTAAACTTTTGAATATTTATACAGAGATAAACAGGAGCTGTGTAAATACAGGAGGAAAAAAGAAATTTAAGGATGTTAATTGAGAAATAGATATAATTTAATGCTTAAATAACTAAAAAACTTATTTATGAATGTATATATATAAGCAACTCACTGACCTTAATTTTATGATTGGAGGCAATTAAAAAAATGCTCAGTTTCAATGAAAATGTTTATATTCGTAAAATACTGATGTTGATGTTGTTGGAAAAACCAGTACAGTGGTTCAACATTTGATGATATTGACATTTCCATGAGTGTTGTTGACAAACTTAAGAAAGAAGTCCTGAAAGTCAATCAACAAAAATAGTTCACAAATAAAATTTTATAACTGTTACATTAAAATATTCTTTTGAAACTATTATAGCTGATCAAAAGATAACTACAGTTGGTAAAATAATTAAATAATTTTTTATTCTGTATGTTTGGTGAATATTAAACACATTTACTATCTGAATTGCAAAGTATTTACTGAAACACACAATTTTCACAAAATTAACAACTACAAAGGAAAACAAGGAACTGAGGTAATTGGTTCCATTTGTAAAACTAAAATGAGTAAATTCTTTAAAACAAATTTGCTGTTTATCGTCTAAATATTCGTGAACAAATTATTTATGAATTACATGAAGCAATTACAAAAATTTTTGAAATATAAATGATATTTCAATTGGAATAAATGAATTATGCCGATCTAATTTGGTCTAAATGCATTCTGGTAATCTGTCAGAAGTTGCAAATACAAATGAACGATATAAACGTTTATTAACTATTACAGAAGTATTTTCAGTGTTTGCATTTGAAGATAAAACTGGGAAACATATAGTTGACTCTTTCGAAATAATATTCATCTCTAGAAAACAAAATGGTTTACATTTAGATAATTTTAAAGAATTTCAAAACAAAGAATATCGATAATTGATGAAGACAATGAACTTCTATCATTATCCTACTAATCAACATTTGTTGAACGATTTAATGAAACATTGAAAAAATGTGGAAAAAATTTGCTCTTCAAGGAGATTATAAATGGCTCGATGTAGCTTCTAAAGTAATCGATGAATATATGAAAAGATCTTATTGAAAACAAGTTATGCAACACACTAACTAGATAATGAACCTAAATATAGAATTGGCAATAAGATAAGAAGAAGTAAAATGAAAATAATTTCTGAAAAAAGATTTTCAGAAAATTGATCAACAGAAATTTAGAAAATTAATGTGATTCATTCGATTTCAACTCAGTGTAAATTGAATGCTCTTAATGGTGAACAAAAAGGAAATTATTATGAGCAAGAAATAATGAAAATAGATTTCCCAGATGTTTACCTATTTGAAAAATATTAAAATTGAATAATATAACATATGTTAAATGGTTAGGTTCTGATAATTTTCGCAATAGATGGGTAATGGAGGTAATGTAACTTTTTTAAAATGTTAAATAACATTTCCATATACACAAGGACTTAATACAGGTAATTTCAAACATGTTTGGTATTGAAAATGACTTCAATATTTTTTGATTTTATGGAAATGTTAATTATTTTTCTTATTAAATAAGCATTAAGAAACGATTTAATATCAAAGTAATTTCATGATTTATTGTTAGCTGCTGAAATTGTGTGATTTTAATGAATTTTATTTATTAGATTCATATAACAATTTTTATGAATGTTATTAAAATGTAAATGTGAAAAAAGTACTTGTAAATTAAGTTTTATAGTTCAAGAAACGTTTCCTGGTTTACATACATCTTCACATAATTGTTCTCATGAACACACACACAAAATGTTGTAATAATTTCGGCGGCAAACAATTCTTAAGTTACATAATTAATTCTTATAAATTCCTCAAAAGTTGGATGTTTATTTCTGATAATATCCATTTGATTTTGTACATTTTTAAATTGTGTTCAAATAACAAAAATATAATGAAATTGTTAAATTTTCATCACTTATTTTACATCATAATGTAGTAATAATGAACTTATTAAATCATTTATTTCGTTTATTATCCCCACTACATCATGAAATATTTGTTTCATATCTTCAGTACTTTCACATTGGAATTTATTTAAATATCGCAAGTGAGATATTTTTATTTCATTTTATATTCAAAATGTGTTCTAACAGGTAGTAGACTTCTTCAAAACCCACTCTTGAAAATTTTCTGCAAAAAGCATTTTGGATTTCATAACTAAAAAAAATAAACAAGGTTCACTAACAATTATTGTATTTGGATTTATAGATTTAAATTGCATGATTTCAGTGCTATTGAAATTTTCATTAGTTGTACAAAATATTAGTTATACATGAGATGATTACTATGTCTTGTTTGTTATTGAATATAAGTTCATTATACATTAGATCCACATTTATAAATAAAATAAATTAATTTTGGTTTTTTTACTCTGGTAAATATATCTTATAGTTGAAAAATGAAATGATTTGACCATTCTGCAGCAAAGAAAAAAAAGGTAATTCATAAAGGAATTGAAATTACAAAATAGAATAGTCTTTCGAAAGCAGGTTTTAACTATTGTAAAAGAAACAAATGAAAAGAACTTTTTCATAATTGGCATATTATAACACTTATTGGTGAAAAATATGAAAAGCAAATTAAATAAATATTCTGAATATATTCACAACAGTGATCACTGAGCTAAAAAATATCAAAACATAAATAAATAAAGAAATGTGGATCTTTTTCTGGAAAAACTGACAGTAAATTTTATTTGAGGGGAGATAAAGACTTACAATATCACAAAAAATAGTAAGAAACTGATTAATTATTTAATTTTATTTAGTCTTCTGTGTATGTGTTTAAATCTCATTAGAAATCATTAACTTTTATTTTATTGCTTTTAAATTTATACCGACCATATATGACTATATAAATTCAATTTTGAAAAGCAACATGTTTATTAACACCAGACCATAAACTAATTTTATTACATCCAACTGTAAAATTCATGAGTAAATGATGTAATTCAACGATTTTTCTAGATTGTTTTATTTTGTCAGCTAAACATTTTTTATAATCACTGCAGGTATTTTCATTTTTCACAATAGATTTAGAAAATTAAATTCATTTTTTTTCTTCTTTATCACCAATCTCATATGCATATATTTTCGATCTTAAGCTAACATGTAGTAACACAATTTTTGGATCATTTTCATTCTTCATTTTTGCCAAGTCCATAAATATTAAATTCTTGATAGTCACTTGTATGAAATTAGGCAATCATTGATATCAAATCTCCATATAACATAAATATATATTTTCCTCATAGGTATGTTCTATAAAATTTCTTTACTTTTGATCAACGTTTACAGACTGTTTAAGGTATCTATACTGTAAATATATTTTCCTTTGTTATTTAAAGTGGTTATTAATATTTTAATTGCTTCTCGTGCTGAAGGTAACTCTGATGGTGAAACGTGTAACTTTCTGGATATTCTATATCAACTTTTAAATGTATCCATATTTATAATCATATGGCATTTTAAGAATTTTTTCATAACCAAAAGACACTTGTTGTATCAAACTGAAATTTTTAAATGGTAATAATTGAGTAATTATCCAACCATATAAATTATTTGCATCTAAATATGCAAGATAATACGATTTTTTTGGTTTTATTGTTACTATAGATTTGTTACTTAATTTTGCAAAAGTTTTAATACTTTGAAAAAATGCACCTTGTATTTGTTTTTGTAAGAAATAAAAGCATGTCATAATGATGAAATCAATTTAATTTAAATTTAGTCATTTTTTATGCAGAATCCAAAGATAATCCTAGTGCAGTAAAAAACCGACATGTAAAGTACCAAGATGGATCTGCCAAATTTAAAACATGATATTTGTAACACATTTTTGTATATTGAATTAAATTTATAATATTCATCAGAAATATTATCTTTATTAATTTGTTAATAAAGTAATCCTCTTTTGGATTATTTGTTACTTGTAGTTTTACTTCAGGATCCCTATATTCATTATCAGAAGATACTTCAAATCATTGATTTTAATGCATCCAAAAGTATTAATATTTTTCCATTATATAAATATAAACTAAAAGAAGTGTATATACGTTCATTGCTAATCCTTTATTTAAAAAATTATTGTCAATATTTGGTAAAATTTTGAATATAAACTTGATGAAATTTAGGAAATATGGTAACCAAGGTTGCAACATTTATGTGCACTTACTAAATATTTTCCTGTTGTATGACATTGATCATTCACTTTCTTTTCTAAAAGATATATTCTATTTTACAAAATGACACATCTCTGAATGTTTAAAAATTTTTATATATTCAATTGTTATTATCATTACAATATTTAGTTCACATATTCCAGCAATTTCTCTTGATTCTGCTATTACGATTTCAACGAATTTTTTGCTGAATATTTGAAAGTGTAAGTAACTGGACTTTTGTAATCACCATGAGAATATTTAACATAATAACAACTTGAATCTGGTAAATATTATTGATATTAATGTAAGATATTTGGGATTTTTTCCATAAGTATTAATGTATTTTAACAATCTTTCTAAACATACACAAACTGCAAAAGGAACCCTTAATGAATTGTTATAATTTTAAAATCAATTTTTATCTTTTTCAGTCATATACATGTTTACTTCCTTATATTCTTTACAATCGTTTACATGAATGTCTCAGTTTCCTCCACAATAAAAATAACTTGATCATCTATCACAAAGATAAATTCTTCCATTTCGTTTATTTCTTTGTAAACTAATTAACCTACATGGATATACCCAATAATAATGTGACTTATTTTCATATTTAATTAAAAGAAGAATAACATGGGTTTCCTATTTAATTTGCATATGGTATAGAGAATGTAGGATGCTTTTTCCTCTTCTTCATTGTTTTCATATGCTTAAACATTATTCGAATTACATCCTTTCTTTTCTGATTTTGGAATATCTGTCAACTGAACTGAAAAATTAATGTTTTAAAAAAATTTCATGTAGTTCTAATCCAATATTATAATAATTTTTAACCCTTTCCACACGATCCCTTGCTCAGTATATAGCTGACGTTATTGAAAAATTGAAACATATTTTGGCTTTGTTTTTTTGCATTAATGACGGTTTTTTATCTTTAATTACTCTTGGTAAATCGATATAAGGAGAACAAAAATTCGAAAGATGTTTTAACACTTAATTCCAAACTATCTATGTAAAATAAGGATCCACTGCACTTATTCTTTATGTTTCCTCAATTTCAGTCAATCTCTTAAAATATGAATTTTGTTAACAGTCTTAAAATTATTTGTTCATAATAAAACTTGATTGGTTGAATTAAGATTAAATTCTTGTATCTCTTCTTCTCATTTAAAATTACAATAAGATTTCTTGTTAACTTTAATTGCTCTCCTTTGTATTAAATTATTCTTAATTTTGTGATTATTTCTTCCTTAATTTAAGTAATAAATTGTTTTGGTTAAATAATATGCTGATTATTGTTAGTTTTATAAGTTATTATTCTTCATTTAAAAGTACTAAGTTTGTATAAATTTGTTTAATGGATCTAAAAGATATTCACCATTCAAACCTATAAATTTGATACCTGGTATATTTATATGATATTTTTTTGTTAAAATTCTAGCACTTTTTCTACAACATGTTTCTTAAAATACTTCGAATTATCGATAGTAATTATATTTTTTGCATTCTCATCATTATTAATTTTGTTCTCAGATCTACTGATATGGTTGGGTAATTGTTGTTTACTAATATATGAAAGATTTTTTAAATATTTTGTTTTACATATTTTAAGAAGATCATGTAATGGTTTATTTACTGAGAGCATTATCATTTATACTTTTCTCTATAAGATAAATTAATGGATTTATGTAAGTTTGGAAAAATCTTTTTGTTGTTTTATGGATCTGGTGAAGTTGTTTAAAATTTATTTTATTTACTTCATTATCATACATCTACATCCTCATCTTCATGATTATTGTCATATTCACAATAAAGTGCCTGTTGGAGTGTTCAATGAACCACCTTCAAGCTGTCTCTCTACCATTATTCCACTCTCAAATGGTGCACGGGAAAAAGGAGCTCTTAAATTTTTCTGAGTGAGCCCTGATTTCTCTTCCTTTATCATTGTGATTTTTTCTCCCTAAGTAGGTTGGGGCCAACATAATGTTTTCGCAACTGGAGGAAATATATGTGACTGAAATATCATCAGAAGACCCTGTGGCAACGAAAAACGCCTTTCTTTTAATGATTCTATCATGTTGCTGGCGCAATCTCCCTTATTTTGCCATAATACAAAACGAGCCGCCCTTCTTTGTACTTTTTCGATGTCATCTTTCTGCTACTGCGATCTGATGCATACCCCACACTTCAGAGCAGTACTCCAGAATAGGGAAGACAAGTGTGGTGTAAGCAGTTTCTTTAGTAGAGCTGTTGCACCTTCTAAGTCAGTAGAGGCTTTTCACCTTTTAAGTGTTCTGCCAATGAATCGAAGTCTTAGCTTTGCTCTACCCACAACATTATCTATGTGATTGTTCTAATTTAGGTTATTTGTAATTGTAATCCCTAAGTATGTAATTGAATTTACAGCCTTCAGATGTGTGTGACTTATCGCATAATCGAAATTTAGTGGATTTCTATTAGTACTCATGTGAATAACGTCATCCTTTTCTTTATTCAGGGTCAGTAGCCACTTTTTACGCCATATAGATTTCCTATCTAAATCATTTTGCAATTCGTTTGGTCATCTGGTGACTTTATAAAATGGTAAATGAGAGAATCATCTGCAAACGGTCTAAGACAGGTACTAAAATTGTCTCCTATACTGTTAATATAGAATAGAACACTAGAGGGCCTGTAACACTGCCTCGGGGAGCGCTGAATAATACTTCCATTTCACTCATTGACTTTCCATCTATTACTACAAACTGTGACCTTTCTGACAGGAACTCTCGAATCCAGTCACACAACTGAGGCGATATTCCATAGGCACGCAGTTTGGTTAGAAGACACTTGTGGGGAATGGTCTCGAAAGCCTTCTGGAAATCTAAAAATGTGGAATCAAATTGATGTCTCCCGTCGATAGCACTTATCACTTCATGAGTATAAACAGCTAGTTGGGTTTTGCAAGAACGATATTTCTGACTGCATGCGGAATATGTGTCAATAGATCGTTCTCTTTGAGGTACTTCATAGTGTTTGAATGCAGTACATGTTCCAAAACCCCACTGCAAATCAATGTTAGTGATATGGGCTTGTAATTCAAATGGATTACTACTACTTCCGTTTTCGGGTATTGGTGTGACTTGAGCAATTTTCCATTCTTTAGGTACGGATTTTTCTGTGAGCAAGCAGTTGTATATAATTGCTAAATATGGAGCTATTGTACCAGTATACTCTGAGAGGAACCTGACTGGTATACAATCTGGACCAGAAGCCTTGCCTTTATTGATTTCATCTGCTTTGCGACACCAAATATATCTACTTCTATGTTTCTCATCGTGGCAGTTGTTCTTGATTGGAATTCAGGAATTATTACTTTGTCCTCTTTCAAGGAGTCTCGCATCTTGCCACTTATGTATGACCAGAATCACTTTGGATTTTCTGCCTGATTTCGAGATAGGGTTTCGTTATGGAAATTATTAAAAGCATCTCGCAATGAAGGACAGACTATATTTGGAACTTATGTAAAACTTTGCCACTCTTGGGAATTTTGCTTTCATTTAAATTTGGCATGTTTTTTTCGCTGCTTCTGCAACAGCGATCTGAGCCGTTTTGTGTACTATGGTGGATCAGTAGCATAACATATTAATTTATGTGCTATATGTCGCTCAATTGCTGCCAATACTGTCCCTTTCAAGTCATTCCACATCTTCTCTATGCTAACATGACTAGATCAGAAAGAGTGAAGGCTGTCTCTTAAAATGGCTTTAAGAGCATGTTTATCAACTTTTTGAAATAGATACAATTTGCGTTCCTTTTCGATGGTTGTAGGTGTTACTGTATTCAGCCTATTCACTTTTTGTCCAGTATTATTTGTTTCTGAGAGGTCAAGTATGCTTTCACAACCATTGATGCTTTGAGTTGGCTCATAAACTAATAGTTCAAAATAATTTTTTGATAAAGCATTCAGTACAATTTGAGATGATTCTTTATACCTACTGTAGGTTATAAATGTAAAATTTTTCCAGCATATCAAGGGTAGGTTGAAGTCACCACCGACTATAACTGTATAAGTCGGTTGCCTATTTTAAATTAGACTCAATTTTCCTTTGAACTGTTCAGCAACTATATATTCTGAGTCAGGGGTCAGTAAAACGATCCAGTTAATAGTTTAGTCCGATTTTCATTTATATCCTCTACCCATACTACTTTGCAGGAACTATTTACTTCAATTTTCCTACAAGGCATTCTGACAGCATTAAATAATCCATCATCAACTGTATTTAATCTATCCTTTCTGAACACAGTCTGATCGTTTGAAAAAATTTCATCTGATCTTATTTCCAGCTTTAGCCATCTTTCTGTACCTATAACTATTTGAGCTTCCATGCTCTCTATTAGGGCTTGGAGCTCTAGTTCTTTCCCAACAGAGCTACAACAATTTACAATACCGATCATTTCTAGAACTAACATACTGTGTTTTACCTGTCCCCATTCAGACAATTTTCTCTGGTTCCCTGAAACCCCCTAACCAAAAAAGCTGCCCAGTCCCTTCCACACAGACCCTGCTACCTGTGTAGGTACTTCCTGTGTATAGTGGACTCCTGACCTATTAAGTGGATTCCAGAAACCCAACAGCCGGTGGCGCAAGTCAAGTAGTCTGCAACCTACATGGTCACAGAACCACCTGAGCCTCTGATTCAGACTCTCCACTCGGCTCTGCACCAAAGGACTACAGTCGATTGTCTATGGACTATCGTTATAATTGTTATTAATATTGTCAACAGGATTTACATTAAGATCGATTAAATTTTGTTTATCCAGTCTGAGATTATTCATTAAATTTTCTGTGTTGGCAACTGATCGAAGTTCTTTTACATTTTTATATTTTAGTTCTCTCTTCTTCATTTCTTTATTCGTTTCTTTCCATTTAAAATACTCAATACATTCCATTAGATCTACTCTAGTTACATTTGACAACCATTATGTTTACAGTCATTTTCTAAGCGTTTGTAACTCAATCTATACTTTCTTTCACTATAATTTTCTACATTTTTAAATAACTCAGCTTTGTAGTCTATTTTGTTTTGTTTGTATTTATATAGAATTTAATTCGATTGTTTATTTTGTTAAGACTTTTACCATTGTAATGTATCTTTAGGATTTTAGGTCTGATTTTTTTAATTTATCAAAAATAGAATTTATTAGATTTATAAATTTTTGAATGGGAAAATAAAAATTTGGTTGTCTCAATACAGGCAAATGAGTATTGATGATTCTTACTGATAAAGAATAAAATTTATTAGCTTTGAACATTTTTAAATGAGAAAATTGAATTTGGATTTTGAATATAGGAAAACGAGATGTTTCGACTGGGGAAAACTGGAAAAAATAGATTCCTGGTTGGCAACCTGGAATTTTTACACCAAGATGGTCTTTGGTCCACAACTCTCTCCAATATAATACTTAAAAATAATAGAGGATTGAGTATCACTGTAGAAGAGCCTCTTGTCTGTCTATAAAATTTAGAAACCTTTGTAGATATAGTCATGGTATGCCGATCTGAGTGCCATGTAACTACAGGAGTAGATGCAGCTTACACATGGAGAACAGATTTGTATAAAGGAGGAGTTGTTACCCATATTAAAACAAAACCATATATATATATATATATAAACTCCGCTGTATCGGTACCAAGCCCGGGGCCTCATTATGCAAGTGATGAGGAAGGAGGAGGGGGAGGAGTAACAACCTCGTTTAAAAAACCAGAGTTCACCTGGCCTAGGTGATAGTACTCTGTCAGGGCCCCTTTGCTAGGGTTACAGCGAAGACCTCAACGGTAGTGAAGGCGGAGAGAATGAATCTCGGAACGGTGGAACTAGCGGAAGAGGCACATAATACAATAAATCCACCTTGCGTCTGACTTGTAACAAGCGGCACTGTGGTCGGCGTCTGTTCACCAGAGGTGCGGCCGTAATACAAATTCTGGAACTAACCACTCCAGTCTTAACCACTGAGCTTTTCTGAGCTCAACCCTTTGATTCTAAGCACTATTATGGAGCGTTTTAGTAATTACAAAATTACCCCAGTTGGTAACAAATCCTCCGCCATCAGTGGCGCAACTAGTCTATCGGATTCTGGGGAGACTAGGCTGAAACGCTATATCCCAAACCAGAGGAAATCGAAGTCTTTTGACCGACTCATGCCCAAGGTCGAAACATTTTTTGGAACTATCAATATTAACTCTCTCTTGACACCAGGAAAACTCTTTAAATTAGGAGACACACTAAAAGAACAAAATATCAAAATTTTAGCCCTGCAAGAAACAAGGTTGCCTGATGAGAATACCATGGATTTTGGAAACTACCGATTTCTCTTCTTCCAGTCACATACAAAATCCTCTCTCAATGTCTTCTGAACTGAGCACAACAACATCTCGAATGGAAAATTGGCGAATATCAAGCAGGTTTCAGGCCAAATAGATCTTGCCGAGAACAGATTTTAGTCCTCAAACTAATTCTCAGACATCAAAAAATTTACAATAAAAAACTAGTTTTTACCTTTGTAGATTTTAGAAAGGCTTATGACTCAGTGGATCGTGAATCTCTTTTCCAAATTGTGAAAGAACAAGGCCTGGATCCTAAAACCACGGCAATTATCAGAGACACGCTAACTGGTACAAAATCAAAAGTAAAGTTCAGAGGAGAAATTTCAGAATCCTTTGAAATAAAAACAGGCGTGAGGCAAGGTGATGGACTCTCTCCGTTGCTATTTAACTGCGTTCTAGAAAAAGTAATACAAGAGTGGCGCGAACGAAAATTGGAGTTCAAAATTGACCAACCAGTGAAATTAGGACGAACAAATATTCGAATAGACTGTTTGGCCTTTGCAGACGACTTGGTTATTCTAACGCAGGACATCCAAATCGCTCAGAAACAAATAGAAATTCTTAAAGAAACAGCAGAAAGAGTAGGTCTCCAAATCTCATTTGAAAAAACACAGTATATGACTAGCAACAAACTGGCACCCAAACTTTTGGAAACTAAGTATGGAAAAATCAAAAGAGTTTTGCAGTTCAAATATTTAGGTGAAACAATCTCAGAGACTGGCCTAGAAAAAATTGGAAATGAAATTCGTTGTCAAAAGGTGGAGACAGCTTTTAGACTTACAAAAGACATCTACAACAAAAAATGTCTCTCGAGGTACTCTAAATTGAGACATTACAACACGGTCATAAAACCAGAGTGCCTTTATGGGGCTGAAACGCTAATTTTAAACAGAAAAAAGGACATTCAAGAAATCCAAAAAAGAGAAAGAAAAGTTATCAGAAAAATTCTAGGTCCAAAATATACTGAAGAAGGAACATACAGGCCAAGAGCAAATAGTGAAATTCAACAATACACCAGCATATATTCGGACATGAAAAAACGCAGATTAAAATTTTATGGGCATATTAAAAGAATGGACGCTACCAGACTAACTAAACAAGTAGTGGAATTCTACGAAAATCGAAGTAAAGCTAAATTTGAGACAATAAAATGGATTGCTGCTATAAAAGAGGACATGGAAGAGGCAGATATAAAACAAGATGAAATTCAAGACAGAAAATTATTTAGGCAAAAAATTCATGACTGGGTAGTTGGTCAAGCTGAAAAACCAAAGAAAACTGGAACCACATGGTCTGATGAAAGGAAAACAGCTCATTCCGAGAGAATGAAAACAATTTGGGCAGAGAGAAAGTCTAAAAGAAAATAACTGAATGCCCTGTGATTGTACTTCGCGTGGTCCAGTAGGGCCCAAACGTGAATAATAATATATATATATATATATATATATATATATATATATATATATATATATATATATATAGAGAGAGAGAGAGAGAGAGAGAGAGAGATAAGTAGATTTCATAGGGGTCACCACACAGCAGTCTGAGATTGTGAATTAATCCTGAAAAAGAATTCACTTTTCATTGCGACTCCGTATAAATCTCTCTGGGAAATTTTCGGCTGCTTATGAGGAAGCTGGGTTCTTTTGCACCCTATAATTACTCCTTTTTTGTGTTCGTGACTATATCATGCGTCTTTAATTTGAAGTCGTGATCTGAAGCCTCTTTGTTGCTTAGTCCTCTTGTGTTCCATCAACTTACGTTAATCGTTCCTAAAACGCGAAGTCTCTTGCCCTTTTGTTGACTAGTTCATCATCTTTTAAATCCGTCTGGCCTTCTCTATACGTGGAGTAAGTGTGGATGTCCCTTAGCAGAGCAATGAGGCCTGATGAACCGCTCAGTTTTTTGTTACGTTTTTCTTCTTTTAGGGGAGTTGAACTATGCACAATCGTCAGAGTCTCAACTACCATGAATTTATTTCCCATGCTAGACCAGAAAGGGTTGCCTGTTACACCATCTTCGTCGCATCAGAGTCCCTCTCTTCAATCATCACAGCCGTTTCCTTCTTTGTCGTCACTCTGACCAGCGGCCACTAAGAGGTAGTGTCGTTTGCCACGAAGGATTAGCCGAGCGGTCTGAGGCGCTGCAGTCATGGACTGTGCGGCTATTACTGATGGAGGTTCCAATACTGAATTGGGCATGGGTGTGCGTGTTTGTCCTTAGGATAATTAAGTTTAAGTAGTGTGTAAGCTTAGGGACTGATGACCTTAGCAGTTGACTCCCATAAGGTTTTACACACATTGGAACACTTGTAGTGTCGTTTGGAATCAAGTGATCCCCCTTTCCTGAACTAGGCTTGGAACTAGTTATGCTGTTGATGCATATTCTCGTCACGGAAAGTCTAATAAAATCAAACATCTGCCTTACTTTGAGTAAAACATTTCTAAGAATGTCTGTAGCACTGCATTATATTGTAGTGAACCATGACATGTGGTAAACCTGGAGAGGAAATGATGAAAGCATTTGAGATGTTGATATTAGGTGGACTGATTAGAAATGCTGAGATCCTCCGCAGATTTGATAAGGAAAATTTTAAAAGCAATGTTGAGAAGTAGGGACATATGATGGAATATGTGTTAAAGACATCGAGGAATAACGTCCAAGTAACTAGAGGGAGATGTAGAGGATAAAAGCTGTAGAAGAAGACAGATACTGGAATATATCCAACAAATAATTAAGGACGTCTTTGAGGGGGGCAGGGAAATGCACTGAAAGTTTTCGCATGAGCACTCCATGGTTTTGTTGAGTTGTAAGATCCCCAAAGCTTGACATGCCTAATTCGGATCTCAAGAAGGGCGCGGCGGGGGGGGGGGGGGGGGGGGGGCAGGACTGAGAGCAGTCTTTAGATCAACATCATAGAGAAAATTACACCTGAACTTGTAGAAAAGATTGCAACATGGTATGACTAATTCAAACGGGAAAATTTGCCAAGAGCAGAATGAGAAATGAGCACAGATTACCTGGATATTCTTGGTCTTGGTATGAATCACTGGAGAGAAACTGACATTTCGTAACCCAGGGAAGGATCACTGTGTAATATTCAGGGAGTAGTGAACAAAACATAAATGGTGTTGCAGTATCATTCCTAGAAATACAAGTAACTGTTTTACCAGCTATAAACCAGTTAATGACAGATTCATTTCTATCGAATAGAATGCTTCTTCAGGTAAACTCAACATCATGCCGACCTATGCTCCAACTACTGTAGCGTCGGACAAAGGGATACAAGAGTTGTATGAATAACTGGAACAAGTATTTAGTAACATCTGTTACTAAGAACAGCCCATAATTCGAGGAGATTTCAGTGCAAAAATTGGTGGTAGTACCCAAGACATGCACTTACAATCTCTGGTTACAGCTGATAATTCAAGTGAGAACAATGAATGAGGCAGGTACTTGTAGTATCACTGCGAAAGAAACGACGTGTATATTTGTAACATTATTTTCCAGCATCACTCAAGACGACTGTAAACATGGATATCAACTGGTGATAGATTTAGAAACCAGAATGATTTAATCCTGGGGCGAAGATTTTGGTCTTGGACTGTGAGACCATTCCTGGAGCTGACTATGAAAGTGAGCACAATCTGCTGCCTATGAAATTGCAGATTAAGCTCAACTCCACGAAGAAGACCATAGAAAGACATTTAGGACTCGCAAACAAGGAACATAATTGGCAAACATGAAAGACAAAACATCAGGGTGCCCTTAACCAGCCGCGGAGGTGAACTTCTCGAAATACTAACAAAATTAACGAAAACTATGGATGAGGCATCAAATCAGCAATTGAAAACTCATGACAATTGATCGGTGTGCACAGATCCAACTCACTAGTCGATGAAAGGAAATGGAAGTCCTGCATTCTTTCATTTATCTTTGGTTAAACATCTGCGACAGGGGAAGCTGTGAAGATGAGAACAGAAGACGGATCACACTGAGCGATTGAATTTGAAGAACTCACCTAAAGATGAGAGAACAGAGTGATAACGAATGGCACAAAAATCTGGCTTGTTGACACACTCATGTTTTCCGTATTCTGTTATGCCTGAGAAACATGGACTGTTAAGGCGAGGGACAAGCAGTGTACTGATGTATTTGAGCTTTAATGATAGCGCTGAATGTTGTGCATAATATGGATCGAAACTCAGTATTTCTTTGAGCTTTTCATCTCGTGCCAGCCGAACGTTTCTCCAGTTATTTGGCCACATTGTGAGGAGATACTTAGGAAATCTAGAGAAGTATTGGAGATACTGAGGAAATCTAGAGAAAGTATTGTAGATACTGAGGAAATCTAGAGAAAGTATTCATGGACGACAAGATTGAAGGCAAGAGACCGAGGACACACCAAATCAGGAAGGCCTCTGGCCCACCTCTTCCCTGGGCTCCAAGAGATGTTCCTAACAGTCTGGGACCCAAGCAGTTAATTCATAGGGTCACTGTGCTCAGCAATGAGTACAACGAACTGTGATGAATTGACGACATAGGGTGGAAGTGCTACTCCTAGAAGAAGAGGTTGGCACAAGAAAGCACTTCGTGTCAGTTAGCAACACGCCAGTCTCGAGACTGAAAGCCCATCCGAGAAAATAGTACCAAGTCAATCCACATAACATTAGCAGAGTTTATTTCCTTATCAGTCTATCCATATATGCAGGATGCTGATCCATCATGAAATTAAAGAAAAGTCGTTGCAGCTTCCTAATTAGAACTTTATTACGGCCACATAACCGTTTTCGGCCTTTATATTAAACCAGTATGAAGGGTAACTGAACATTATGCTGTAGAGAAGCAACATTGCTTCACTGTAACACAGCCTTTAGATACACGTGATAATGGCCTAATACGAGGGTGAGCTGTAAAGTAATGCCGAACCGAATGTCTCATGTGAAAACGGATAATGACTTTTAAATAACACAAACGTTATCAACATTCTACATCTTTATTTTTCATATCTACATATTTATTTCTAGACATAGAAAGCATGGCGACGAACACATTTCTCTCAACAAGACACCATTTTATTGATACCGTCACTCTAGAATGTTTGTCTTGCAGGTGGAGCACATCGTCATCTCGGCTTGGACCGCTTGGTCAGTATCAAACTCAAGTTCTCAAAGGTGTCATTTACGTTATGGAAAGATGAAAATCTGATGGTGCCAAGTAGGCGCCTCATGGAGTGTGATCGATGACAGCGAACCAATGGCCCATGATTGCTGCAGACGTTGCAGCTGTCTTGTGTTTGCTGGCATCTTCTTGATGAGGAGCTAGTGCTCCATGTGTAGACGAACTCTTCCAACTCGAAACTCGATTACAACACGCTGTTTCTAACGCACTGACATAGTTACGTTACACACAGCCATATTACACTCTGAAATTCTGAGTCCTCCAGCGGCAAAGAGCTGCAAATACATATGGACGAAGAATAAAGATGTAGAGTGTTAACAGTGTATGTTTCATTTAGAAAAGCCTTATAAGTTTTCGCATAAAAATTCGGAGGCACTGTTTCTCAGCATGCCCTTGTAGAAAGTCCGAAAATCATCGTGTGAACTTAACCAAGTTCTGATTACGTAAATGGAGTGGCTTCTCTTTAATATATTTCCTTAGTCAGCAGCCCAGCGGTCGCTGTAGTTTTTCTACGAAATATCAACATTTGCTTAGCGTAATATAATGATCCAGTGATTTATCACATGTTATCTGAAAGCACAAATATTTTAACTTCATGACTTGGTTAGTGACTGTTCTCTAAAATTCATCCAGGGTGCCTGTTATAAACGTTTCCATAATAGGCAATGTCTAGTTTATCATTACTTTAGCATGTACTTAGCAGCAAGTGGGGTAATGTTAAGCTCTACTATTGGAACATTGACTGCTTTTACTCTTCTTAAGCCAGGACATACGGTAGTTTCCTTCCATTCGCCAGTATCTAGTAAACATATATTTATAAAATTTATTATTATCAGGATAGAAGCGTTCGAAGAATATTTAATAACATGCATGTGTCTCAGGTTAAGGTATCCCTCTGTTGTTATATTCATTAGTTACCATTGGAAATTCATCTTTTGTGATATTGTAAATAGAATTTGTGGCTGAAGTCAGTATGGGTGTTCTCCCTACACGGATTATTAATATGTTTTTTTTTTTAAGTTGTCTATCCATTCTGATTATAAACTTAGGATTTCGTGGTATCAAATTTGACAAATTTCTACTGTGTAGCACTGCAGTGCCACGCTCGTATAAGGCATTTCCGATTCTCGTGCCTGCTTAGTTTGTACGAAAAAATGGTTGAAATGGCGTACACGTCCAGATGATGTTCTGGTACAGGTTGCGTACTTCTCAGGCTTCTATCTTTCAGCATGGTCTGTGGTACCTGCAAGAGAATGCTGAGGTAAATATTCTATCGAATAAATATGTAATATTTCATAAATGGAAGCCAAATGAAAACTAGTAGATCCACATATGTTTAAGACAAAATAAGTTTTATTTTGGTGGGTGGTGGGGGGGTTCATACATGGACTTATCACTGATGTTCCTTTAAGCGAAAGTAAAGTTTGATAAACTATTTGAGCCGTGACAATTGTATTTGTCACCGCAGGCTATTTCATGATCTTTGGATAGAGTTCGGCTGGTAGTGATTTGGGAGTAAGAGAGAGGGCGCGAGAGGTGCGAGTGGTAGAGAGGGTAGTGAGGCCACGGGAGTCAGAGGGAGCTCCGCGCTGTGGAAGGAGGGGAGGTCTGTCCCAGACTACCAGCCGATGCGGCGGGTGGCGGGTGCCGACCAGAGGAAAGGCAGCGCGCGGCTGTCAGCCGACTGCTGCCTTTGTGTCGGCGTGTGGGGTGTTGAGACGCCAGTAACGCCGCAGGGAGGAGAGATGGCCTTCTGGGTTTGCCTTTTCATCAAGGACCTCGGCAACACCTGTCACTAATTCCAGTTACTGAATCTGGAGAGGCACTTGTCTGATGCTAGCATGTTTATGTGAAAAGAAGGACGTCCTGTACTCTTTGAAGGGCCCAATAAGCTAGTAGTTCAGATAGTGTTAAGAGAGAGTTACATTTGTAGTGAAAGTGTTATATCATCGTGACCGTTAAGCTGCTTGCAGTGTCTGTATAAGTCTGTTATTCCAGTGTTAAGATTTGTAGCCTTTGTTAACATTCGGGAATGAAGTTATTTTCTGCTTTGTGGTTTGAATTTTCCCATCACAGTCTAAAGATTGCTAATATCTAAAATGGCTGTCCTACGAACTATTATAGCGACTTAATGGTCATTTCCTTTGAGCTGAATTGGTCTGCATTCAACATACAAAGTTGTTCAACCCTGTAATAAACAAATTATTGTTTTAGAAGTTTAGTCTTTTGTAGTTCATTTCGATCTGTCGGCCTGGGTCTCTGCCCAGTTAACAGGCAAGCGTTTCCTGCAGTTTTTCGCTGCCCTGCTTGGCCACGGGCGTAGCGGTGTGGCACTGGTGGATGTGTTTCCTGTGTTTGAAACGGTCTAGCGATCGCATGTCGGTCTCCTAATTGCTCTGGTTCGGAGCGTTACCTAACAATTTTATATAATGCTGTGTCTCATTACTTAAACAGATTTGACTTTATTTGTACAGCTGTTAACATTGTAATTTGAAAACGTATTTAAAATTGGCTAGGAAACGCTCAGTTCAACAGCTGATTTCAAAACAACAAGTGTTAGGTTTTGTACGTCTGGGGATAAGTTTGATGTGAGAGTTACATGAAATGAGTGAATCGACTAGTAACCAAGTTTTAACTTAATAATTCCGTATTTTAAACATTGCAAATTAATTATTTTTGGTATATTTTGGGACAAGTCTTTTATTTCAGCTCAAATTCCATAAAAACTTCAAAACTTCCTACCTTTTATACTGACACCAGCAAACTCCGGTAGTACCCAGGAATACATGAAATGGCGTTGGACATAAAGAAACAGAACTTTATAAAAATGTATGTCAGTTCTCCTCACGATGTTCCTCACATCTTCTCACAATTTCGTCACTTTTTCCGACTTATTCTTGATTTTACTGTGCTATATTAATATTGATGGCAATTATGAGTAGTGTTTTTGTATGTGGAGAGTACGTTTCGTCTGTTTGTGACTAGGTGCAATAGGTTAATTTCTATTATTGTTGTACTGTTCTTTTTCCTTCACAGCAGATACACGAGGTGTGAAGTAGATTGTAGTTTCTGATGTTGCGTTTGTTTTTAAGTCTCCTTATAATTTAACAGTAGAGATATTTCGGCGATCTAATACTTAATTATTCTTTATGTATCCATATTTGACAAAAATCAACTCTGCCATTCTCTCGAAGTAAAACGTGTGTTATGATAGTATACATTTCACAGCAATAACATAAAAATAATGGTCTCGTGATCGAATATCGCTAAGCAGGCAGTCACTGTACCTTTGGGCCAGAAAGTGAGCAACAAGGTGGAGTAGGTGGTCACTATGGAGACGAAAGCAGTGACGAGGCTCAGCCGCACGGAGAGTACGCCCAGCAGGCTGACCACGAGGTGTCCCGAGGACACCTGCCGCGCCAGCAGCCGCAGCTCGCGGTGGGCGGCGCCGCCCACACGCCGCCCTTCCGACAGCAACTGCGAGCACTGCCTCAGCGTGCGTTTTGATTCAGTCTCTGCCAAGTGAGCAGGAATTATCACTACAGCAAGTGCGATTAATTTTAAAGTTAGTCTGAGAAAGGAATGCCTGGGATGAATACGGATCACACCTAGAACCAGTCCATTTGTTGCAATGAAGTAAATCTGCATTATAGTAGCCAGGGACATTTCTGTGAAGAAAACTATGAGAAATCTCTTATGCAGAGAGGAGATCACCACTGATAGTTCACAGAGATTCGAATATGCCCGTCTAAGCGAGCGCGCGTCGGACGGATTCTTGATAAGTTTCTCAGGTTGAATCCGGCGTCTCCTTGACGAAGCACTGTTTATAGCACGCATCTCCCTTCTCATCTCAAATACAGCAACATTCAGGAGCGAGACCCTGTGCGTGATCACCAGCAGAAGTTTTGCAAATCTTAAAAACGTTAGTATGGTTGCCCCTGCACTGATCACAGTGAGTATTCCTGCTTTTCTTATATGCATATCAAACTGAGCACCAAATATGTTACGCAGCATTGTACAAAAATAACAGAATAAATAAAGCAACTGCAGCTTCACCAACTTTCCCGCCAGTGTACCCATTTGGCCAGCATGCTTCGTAAGACTTCTGTCACATGACGTAATCAGCTCAAGAATTTTTTCGTACCGTTTCCTACCACACAGTATATCAGAGGCGACCGAAATCATGCCCATAAATGAATAATTCGAAGCGGCTAAAACAAATACAGTAGTTATTGCCGGATAACTGTGTATGGAACGAGAACAGATGTATGGAACGGCGCAGCCAGAAATCAGCTGTGCCATACTGGCAAAGGCCACTACGATGGAGTCCCAGCTCGTTCTCTTCGGTGATGCGGCCGTCACGTCAACCGTGAATGGCATCAGACCAACTAATTTGCATATCACGTGAAACGGTTTGCTGACCAAAAGCAGTTGCTTAGTAATTGACGGAACTAGAGTGTTGGACTCATCTGCTGTGGCCATCTGTAAAAGGAAACACACAGCTCAGTACATATCAAGCATGTAGATAAATAAAAGTAGCTCGCCCCGTCTATAGCTAACACATATATGAAACCTCACCCACCATCGTATGTAGTTATAATTCTCGTTCCACCATCCATTTCAATTCTCAATTTCCATTATCAGTATATATTTTACTTAAATGAGCCATGTCTTAGTACAGTACGTATAAAATATGAAACATATCAGTAAAGCTTTCCTCCAGCTCATTCGTTTGAATCGCTTTGTGACGAACTGTACTCGTTTGTGTAAGAACAGGTTTCAGCTTGGATCTGAAAATAGCACATGAATAGGTAGGTGGTGTATTGGAACTTCCACTTTTTCTGTAAATTTATTTTCCATTCATTCGCCTAAGTATTTTACGACAAGGGTTAAAATCCGGTATGCCTGCAGCAATCAAGCCTGTGGACCGAGCAAGAATAGCTGCAGGACATTAATTTCCTTTATGTTTGTAAAAACATCGATCTAGTACTGTCTCTTTTTTCCCGCCCATGAGAGAGAGAGGATATGGATTTCTGTTCAGTTCACTAATAATGTGAAATACATTAATTGTTGTAGCACGAAGTCAACTTCTTTAGTAGTTCCTTATCTCACGTGATCTACCCATCTGCGTTACCGGTATCTCTGAGCAAGAAATTTATGTAGAGCTAGCTGGACGCCGTAACATTGCCTTAACAGAAGAACAGGAGGTAAATAACTTCAAGAGTCGAAGAACTACGATCTCGTATCCAGTATTATTGACAAGGGGACATGTCGGCCCCTCATAAAACGCCCATCGTAGATTAAGTGGAAGGACTCGACCTTGGGGGAGGGACAACTTCATTTACCTTTTATTGCACACAAAGTTTTATTAATGTAAACAATTAATATAAGAAACAATTATAGTGAAAATAATTTGCCAAACGAATGGTTACCAGATATATAAACAAACGCAAGTTTGCCCCAGAGACAATAATTCTGATATAGATTAAGTCGGTAAAAGCAACAAATTGGGATTAAATAACAACCTTCTCAACAGCTTGTCGTTACGGTGATTATTGTACCACGAATAACAGTAGAATGATTGGAATCAATCTTTACAGGTCAAACGGTAGAAGCCAAATCACTTAATGCAAATTTTATAAGTTTACACTAATGCCATTACAGTAAAATTCTCTCGATGTTAAGTATATAGAGGACTAGAATGAAGACAATCTGAACGGTCACAAAATTGACTGACAGACAATAAATGATACGCTTCGCAAATGCATTCATAACTCAATTAATAGAATAAGCAACTTTATATATAGAAGTCCTTAATGTGAAATACAATTTAGCTAACGCCTGAAAAAATCAGGCAGTATTTACATATATAGACATTATTTTTAAATTAGTGAACCTTGGACCAATACATGACACTTATAAATATATCTGAAATCCGGATGCAAGTCAGGTATAGATACGAACGCCGAACATAACCGGCAGTGTAGACAACGGCCAGTTGTCCCGCTCGTCCAGCAACTGTCGGCCCAATAGTCCAAGGTACACAAGTCCCAGGCCCACTTCGTCTCACATACAGTCGGATCCAAAAAAATGTATCCACCGTTTAAAAGTCCATAACTGGCAAACTTATTGACGGAGGTGTCTCATCTTTGGTAGTGTAATAGGTTGTAGTTCCGGCAATCGCCACACAAGCGCTGTATTGCGTTGATTTGTTTTGACAGATGACAGTCGCCAGGTAGTCAGTGTTTTGTTCTTAGTTGCACCTAGTTACGCGAGTAAACATGGCTGACGCAAGGTAGATTCGGTGAAAGGAAGTCAGTTTTGAAGTGGTATTTTAAGTACGAAAACACTAATAAGGTTCAACGGCAATGGCGAAATGAGTATCAAACAGAGCCACCGACACGTTTAACGAATCGTCGCTGTGTTAAAGACGTACACAAACAACGATCTGGACGACCTGTAATAGTAACAACTCCAGCTAACTCTCGTAGTGTGTTACAACAATTCACTCGCTTACCATGAAGTCTGTGAGACAGTGTTCCCGGGAAACTGGAGTGAGTCGCTCAAATATTCGGCGAGTTTTGAAGACAGCAAATTGGAAGTGCTACATCCCTCGATTGCTACACGCAATGAACGAGGACTACCCAGATCGTAGAATGGATTACAACGAGTGGTTTACTAACATGGTGCGCAACGATGAAGAGTTTTCAGAGATGATTGTGTGGTCTGATGAGGCACAGTTCGAACTCAATGGTACAGTAAATTGCCACAATTGCATCTACTGGGCCGCCGAATATCCGAACGTCCTTGTAGACAAAGCCGTGAATTTGCCAAGAGTAAATGTGTGGTGTGGGTTGTCTTACCGGGGCTTGCTTGGGCCATTCTTCTTTGACGGCACAATTACTGGTGAGGTGTACCTTCAGAAGCTTCAGACAACCATTTTACCTGCCATCCGAGGCTTGTATGGAGACGGAAGTGTTTACTTTCAACGCGATGGTGCCCCAGCCCACCACCAACATCGCGTTAAGGCGTATCTCGACGAAAATCTAGCAGGCCGATGGATAGGCTGTAGAGGTGCTGTGGAGTATCCACCACGTTCCCCGGACCTTACTCCGCTGGACTTTTACCTGTGGGGAACACTAAAGGGCGTCGTTTATCGACGAAGGCCACGCACACTAGATGAACTTCGAGAATCCATCGTACATTCAAGTGCAAATATCCAAGTGAACACATTGCAGTCAGTAGTTCGTGCTGCAGTTCGGCGGCATCGTTTGTGTATCGATGTTAATGGTGAAAATTTCGAACACCTATAGTGATATCTTTAAGTAGGACTTTAAGCTACACTTTCACCAAAAATAAGACAACTCCGTCAATTAGTTTGCAAGTTATGGAGTTTTAAACAGTGGATACATTTTTTTGGACTCCTCTGTATAATCCGTCAAACAGAATTAACTTTAGAATTGGAAACATGGTATACATGGAGCATAAACAGAACATTAGATCTACTAAATAAGAAAGACACGCAAGGCCCGAAGGCGTGGCCAGCTCCACAGCACAGGCTCAGAGACAATGCAAATCGTAAGAAATTATGCTCCAATAAGTCGCGCGTCCCAATACGATAACGAATACGCTACAACTTAAACTCCTTAAGTAAATAACCCTACCCTTATGGACTCAAAGCAGCGCACTTAGAACATTATTAGATAAAACAATACCTAACTAGAACAAAAACACGTAAATGAAAGTGTCACTGCCTCCAAGCAGTAACCAGTTCACACTCAAACCCCAGGTATAAAAAACAAGCAATTCAAATCCCATTACCTAAGATTACCTCAAGGAAAGGCATAAAATGATAAATTAACCTTACCATAATTACACGTCCTTGATGAATCCAAACATTCAAGACTCGGCAGAAAGATCTTGCAGAATGACCATACACTCATGCACAGACCTGCTCGATGACACTCAGTGCTTTCTGAAACAGACCAAACACTAAGATTAAGACATAATACACGGTAAGCCCCAAGGTTTAAATGGTAAACCATAATATCGGTGCAATCAGACGCCAACATTTCTACAGTCAGAATGACACAACAAGTTTCATAGCGGCGAACCACAAGATAAATTGTACACAGAGTTTCTTGATTGAGAATCTGTCTCGGGTTCATCACACTTGCAACACGGAGGGCAGAAAATATATCTTCAACAAATGACGTAAATACAGTGGTATCACCTTATTGCGTCGATAGAGTTCCGTGTTCAACAGCATCAGAAAGGTAGGTCACAAGCCATAACCCCAACAACATGTATCGGCTAACGAACACCAAACTTCCTACGCAGTTGTATAACCATGTTTATGGCTGGACTGGGGGCAAGTTCTGAGTTTGTTTTAAAGAGGATTATTGTTCTTTCTACTTTGAGACAACCAAAACGCGGCGATACAAGCAGCGCCGACCCGAATGGACGTTTTCGTTGTGACAGTATTCGCCGCCAGGTTTACCCCTCGTATCCACTACCAACCACACTCTCTTACTAACTGCCCCTCACTCCGCACGTTCGTTCGGTCCATCATCTCTCCCCGTGCGCGCCACCGCGCCACCGCATGACGAACGCCGAAAGGGTACGGCCCCTGTAGGAGAATCTATAGGACGGAAGCCGGCACGGCTCAATTCTATGTTACAGAGTTTTATTACACACGAAGAATGGTAAGCCTGACAGTCTGAAGTGCGCGTCGCTGTGTGTAAAGTAGCTGAGACACGTTCCCGAGTGAACTCACTATTGTTGCACCTCTTGTTCGGTGCCAGCAAATTCACACCGTAATTATTATTATTAAAATTATTAATTAATCAGTAGAACCGGCTCCGTTCCCAGGACGGTGCGAGATAGATAAGACAGGTGAAATAATTAAACTATATAAAACATGTTGTGTAACGTTCTGTTCTACTGTTTTCTTTTTGCTTTGCCTTGTGATTAGACATACTCTAGAGAAAACCAAGGGCAAACATCACGTGGTAAGCATAAATTTTCATCATTAATTGGAGAAATTGTAACAACAACTTCTAAGAAGATTGCGTATAAGGTAGAAAAGAACTTCAACTTACAGGTCACATGACTGCGCTCGGTAATGTCTCGATCAAACGTCATGTCAATACATTACCCTATCGAGTCATAAATTTGAACCATTTCTTAACCAATAGAGATTCGCGCTAATATTGATGAATTTACACATCCACGTATTTAAAGTAAAAAGATATCTGTGTAACAAGAAAAATGGTATATTAGTTAACCGTGGAACGACTACTTCCTTTGTTTATAACTTATTGTTAACTTTCTTTTCCGGGCAACAATGCAAGGAAACGATCTGGTGGAGACAGGAAGGAGAATTTAGGTAGCTGGCACAAATCAAAAACAGGCCACACCACAATATAAGTAATTATGTGTATATAAACGTGTGTATCAATGTGACAGTGGGAATAAGGGTGTGTAAATGAAAAGGTTACATTACATACTACAGAATGCTATTAAATGAAGTTTAGGGCTCATACTACCAATGCTAAAAGGGTTAACATATGTTAAAAAGCACAAGTTACTTATGTGAGGGTAAAATATGAGTATTCATGATGCATTTACACGGGATCACAACTTATCTGAATGTCCTTCTACAATATTTTGCCGTCACAGCCTCCGTAATGACATATTTAAGTATATATTTCAGCAAACACTACGTAAGTAGTTTCACAAAGATTCAAAGAAGTGTGCATAAAGATTCGATGGTGTGTAGTCGGTGGATTTCAGCAACAGACTAAAATATGCCTCTTTCCATTTCCTGTCCCCATTCCGTGTAGACCACTAGACGCATTCCTTGTAGACTTGAGAGGGGCGGGGCTAACTGTAGCTATCTTAGCTTCTGTTGTTTAATATGTAATAAAGATTTCTTGTCTCTCGTTAGCAGTCTCGATTAAGAGGCGCGTGGGGCAAACGATGTGTGAGGATATTGGTTACGCATATTGTGTAGTGTCCTGTCAACCCAGAAATTTAAATTACAGTTTTGTTATTCTGTGTACGGTATTACTACTGCATGAACTCAAAGATCAAAAGAGTTAGCTGCTCGTGAAAAATCTGTAAGAAACAAGCAGCCTTGGAATGGTCAGAGAAAATTCGAGAATTTTGTATTTAAAATAAGGTAAGATGTTGTTATATGCTTCCTAATGGCCAAAATGTAATCCTGAAGGACATACCGTGGTACTGAAATGTTGTTTTGTGCACAATTTGTACATGTTGAAAGAGGCCTAGAGGTGAATACGTATAAATTCTACCATACATGTACCCGATGTGTCAGCAACACGTAGGTTAAATCAACTGTTGTTGAACCGTAATGTTTATTTTGTGGATGTTGAGTGAAACCATATGTGTATTGACAAAAAAGATGTCAAGAGGAATTATTCAGTTATCAAATGCTTGGTGTGTGCTGCTAAAAGTTACCTAAGTCACGTGTTTTTTAGTGACTGACAGCGGCGAGGGACGCTAGACTTTGCTTCAAGGGACAATATGAGGTGAAAACGTTTATGAACTTAACTGGCATTTGGTGAGTTCTCGACGTGATGCTGAATGTATGGGATCGCACTGGACACTGAAATATGTGACGCTGGACTGGTTCCAGTACCCAAGATCGGAGATGACGGGCCTTTCCGTTGCAGCATCGGTAGTTCTCAATGAAGCCCTTGTCTATACTTACTATCCTAGGGAGCAGATCTACATTCTGACGACATGAAATTCGTCGTTACCCAAAAACTGTGAAAACGATCTCTATCACTTATCCATGTTCCACCAAAGAACTTGAGAGGTTCGCGAGCGTAGTCCTGCAACACACGTGCGGCGGTTACTCCGCAATAATGGACCAGTGGACTCTAAATTTGAGCGTGTCTTTTGTCGCGGAATGGACTTGGAAAATTGAACTTTCAGAGTATGTAAATAAAACAGTGAAATAAGATAGACGGGGTAAATATTAAAACAAGGGGTCAACATTAAACTAAATGTATTTTAAAACCCCGTTCTGGCCAAAGATATAATGTAATTGAAAATAAATTTAAAATGTTATTATCGTACGTAGAAACGGCACCGCTGGTGTATAGGATATAGGGGTGCGTGCATTATTCTTATTATGATACGAAGTTCCTTTGTACATGCATGCATGTCCAAAAGAAGAGACATTGTGGCAACCAAAACCGTCAAGAAACACGTCAAACGAATTCGCAATTACGAATAAGGACTACAGTCAGCTGTAGAATGGAATGATGACAGTGAAAATTTGTGCCGCAGCGGGACTCGAACCCGGATTTACTGCTTATCGCGAGCGTTCGCCTTACCATTTTTTTTATATCATTTAATTCGGTATTGTTCGTTGCGTTTGATCCGTTCAAGTTGATTGTCGATTCCTTTGCTCAGTTTTTTATTACAGAGGGCGAGCAGCCCTCTGACCAAACACGCAGAGCTACTGTGCCGGCTATCATTTGGCAATCTGTGCACGACTCACAGCCGGCGACTTCCAAGTACAACGTCTGACCAGCACGGAAATATACATGATGGACGTACGAGTTGAGGTCGTAGACGCATGGTTGACGACATATGGATGTTAGGGTCTGGCCATGAGTCGGGCACGAATAGCCAAATGACAATGTCGTCATTCCGTTCTACAGCTCATGGTGGTCATTATTCGGAATTGTGTATTCATTTGACGATTCACATATTCAGCTCATTTTCCCCCAGTGTAACAAGTAGGAGACCCAGACTCAAGTCCAGGCGGTGACACAAATTGTAATTTTTGTTTCTTCAGTTTCTATCATTATTGACGATAAAGTTGAGACTAATATGTCTCAAGGAAAATGTGGTTACACGAGATCAGTACAACCAATTATGATGCCCTCGATGACCAGTGTTCATCAGGGACAAGGGCGTCGCCAGGAGTCCCACAGATAAGTGTGATAAGACTGCTATTATTTCTACGTACATAAATGTCCTAACGGACAGCGTGAACAGAAATTTGCAGCTTTTTCCTGATGGCGCTGTATTATACGGGAAAGTGCCATCGTTGAGTGACTGAAGGTGGATACCTGATAGAGTGTGAGATAAGCCGGATGCTGTGGCCGAGCGGTTCTAGGCGCTTCAGTCCGGAACCTCACTGCTGCTACGGTCGTAGGTTCGTATCCCGCCTCGGGCATGGATGTGTGTGATGTACTTAGGTTAGTTAGGTTTAAGTAGAACAAAGTATAGGTGACTGATGACCTCAGCTGTTAAGTCCCATAGTGCTTAGAGCCATGTGAACCATTTAGTGTGAGATTATGCGGGTGAGTAGGAAGAACAAAACTATGACGTTCGGATGCAGCGTAAGTAATCCCCTGCTTGACACGATTAAGTATATGGGCGTAGCGTTGCGAAGCAGTATAAAAAGGAATGAGCATGTGAGGACTGTGGTAGTAAGGGCGAATGGTAGACTAACGTTTATTGGGAGAACTTTGGGACAGTGTGGTCCATCTGTAAAAGAGACCGGCTATAGGAAGCTAGTACGACCTGTTCTTGAATACTGCTCGAGTATGTGAGATCCGTACCAGGTCGGATCATAGGAAGAGGAAGCAATAAAGAGGTTGGGTGCCATATTTGTTACCGGTAGGTTCGAACAACACGTAAGCATTACGGACATGCCTTGGGAGTCCCTGGAGGAAAAGCGACTTTCTTTTCGAAAAGAATTATTAAGAAAATTTAGAGAACCAGCTTTCAAGCTAACTCCGGACCGGTTGTACTACCACCGAAACATTTTGCCTAATGAGCACGAAGATGAGATACGAGAAGTTAGCACTCATAAGGAGACATAGAAACTGTTGTTATTCCCTCAGTATGACTGCAAGTGGAACGGAAAAGAGAATGACGTGGTGATACAGGGCGCCCTCCGCCACACACCGTACTGTAGCTTGCGGAGTATGTACGTAGTTGTATATGTACAAAGTGAGTACTATTGCCTAAACGTAATGTAAATGATACACTGCATTATCTAATTTGCTGTCATCTATTCCGCTTAATATATATGTTCTTTCTAGCGTGACATATATGTTAAAAACTCCTTTGTTTAAGTTATTAATTGGTTCAAATAGCTCTGAGTGCTATGGGACTTAACATCTGAGGTCATTAGTCCCCTAGAACTTAGAAATACTTAAACCTAACAAACCTAAGGACTTCACACACATCCATGTCCGAGGCAGGAATTCGAACCTGCGACCGTAGCGGTCACGTGGTTCCAGACTGAAGGGCCTAGAACTGCTCTGTCATACCGGCTGGCAAGTTATTAATTACTTCTTTGCGTTTTGTATGTTGGTGTGTTGTGCATGGGCAGACGCGTCCACAACCTCTGACTCATATGGCACCGCAGTTACGCTCCATTCGCTAATTACCGTCAAGAGAGCTGGTGGTCCTCACTACACACATCAAAATTGTTTTACGTCACCCCAGTTCCCAGTACTCCTGAAGATATTCGTTGACTGTGTCGCAGACACAGTCCCTTTGACTATTCAGAGATGTCACTAAATAAGTCCAAAGATGTTAACAACCAAGCATGAACAGAGCCTATTAGACGGAGGGGTCCGACAGCCGATCAGCTCCAATCATTCCAGCAGGAAGGAGGCACATGGCTCGTGATGTCTGTAGTTGAACCATGCCTAGACAGTTGATACCGCGGTTCGATCATGCCCACATTGTTACTTTGTGCCAGGAAGGGTCCTCAACAAGTGTCCAGGCGTCTCGGAGTGAACCAAAGCGATGTTGTTCAGTCATGGAGGAGATTTAGAGAGACAGGAACCGTCGATGCCATTCATCGCTCAGGCCAGCCAAGAGCTAATACTGCAGTGGATGACCGCTACCTACAGATTATGGCTCAGAAGAACCCGGACAGCAACGCCACCATGTTGAATAATGCTTTTTGTGCAGCCACAGGACGTCGTGTTACGACTCAAACTGAGCGCAATAGGCTGCTTGATGCGCTAGTTCCCTCGCAACACTATGCAGCGCGGTACAATTGTGCCCGACAGTATGCCGAATGGACCGCTGAGGATTGGCATCACGTTCTCTTCATTGATGAGTGTCGCATATTCCTTCAACCAGACAATTGTTGGAGACGTGTTTGGAGGCAGGCCGGTCAGACTGAACGCCTTGGGCACACCGTCCAGCGAGTGCAGCAAGGTGGAGGTTCCCGCTGTTTTGGTATGGCATTATATGGGCCTGACCTACGCCGCTAGTGGTCATGGAAGGCTGTATAATACGTGAATGCCATCCTCCGACGGATAGGGCACTCATATCGGCAGCATATTGGCGAGGCATTCGTGCATTTCTTGTGAATGACTTCCTTCAGGATAACGACATCGCTCGACTAGAATGGCCAGCATTTTCTCTAGACATGAATCCTATGGAACATGCCTGGGATAGATTGAAAAGGGCTGTTTATGGACGACGTGATCCACCTACCACTCTGAGGGATCTACGCCGAATCGCCATTGAGGAGTGGGTCAATCTGGACAAACAGTGCCATGATGAACATGTGGATAGTGTGCGACGACGCATCAGTGCAAGAGGACGTGCTACTTGGTATTAGAGGTACCGGTGTGTTGAACAATCTGGACCACCACCTCTGAAGGTCTCGCTGTATGGTGGTGCAACATACAATGTGTCGTTTTCATGAGCAATACAAAGGGCGAAAATGATGTTTATGTTGATCTTTATTCCAATTTTCTGTACAGATTCCGGAACTCTCGGAACCGAGGTGACGCAAAACTTTTTTAATGTGTGTATATACAATGACTTACGTTCCCTCTCAGCTAAGGTGGAGGCGACGACTATCATTTTGGAAAACTAGAGCACACTGCGACGTATTGACGTCCAATACGAACTGAGTCCCGATGCGACGTAATGAGGTACTGAGATTGAGAGATTGAGACAACTCGGGTGGCGGCGGCGACCTATATGCCCACTGGACTGGGAGTGTTGTCGGTTCATCTTCCTTTCACTTAAGACTTAGTAATAGTTCCACTCAGTCGTAAAATATGGGTAAGATTTGAAGATAAATGTCCCTTTTGGAATGACAACTTGGTTCTATCCTTTGGTGGTTACATTAATGTTAAGTCTTAGATTGATCAAATGAATATGTTGGGCAAAGTATACGATCCTAAGAAAAAATGAGATGCGAGATTACTTTCCACTTTTAAGGCAAGCAACTGATTTTGGTGATTGTGATTCAGAGCGATAGACCATTTTACTTGGAACTTCCTGTAGAAGTCACCCCTAAACTGTTACAGTGATGTTTCTGGTAGGGACAGTAGTTACTATAACATTTCATTTACTATAATTATAACATTTCAATGAGTTAAAAGTCGAAATTTTTATTAATAGACATAGTACTGATCCCGCAGAGTAAATAGCAGGCAGGAACATTTTCTTTCGATGAGTGCAAAGAGTGTTGTGGACTTACAGACTGGAAGATATGTCAGTCTCAGCTGCTGAGAATTTTTCCAGGGTGTATGGCCGTGGTGCATGGAACTCTTCAATCCCTGACGTTTCGTCCAAGGCTAGGTTGGACATCTTCGGAGGTGCTCCTGGTTGTGCTGAGTCTTGCCGACTGACGAGTCGGACGTCGAAGAGCGGCCCAAATACCATGGTAAGTGGGCGTGGTCGGGATTTCACGTGATAGCAGAGATTAACCTTGTCAAAGATAAAAGTTTTTAACTATGGATTATAGTACGTCATAGATAAAAACTTCTCGTCGATTCTATAGCTCCACAGTCCATATATCACCGAGTTTTATAGCTTCATCTTTTCTGTTAAAATTATCCCCACGTTTATATATTTCTAGGGCTGATTGAAGAGCATGTTCCTCCACGGCTGATTTGTCTGTTTTCCCTACTCGGGAAAGGCATAAATGTTCCTTCAACCGTGTATTCACACTTCTCTTTGTAGTTCCAGTGTAGACTTTGCCACACGTACATGGAATCTTATATACACCACTTGCAGACCCGGGGTGACGTTTATCCTTAATGGAACGAAGTGCTTGACCTATTTCCTTAGTTGGTCTGAAAATCGGTCGAACGTCGTGTTTCCTTAGTATCTTGCCGATGTGATCCGTTACTTTCCTGATGAAGGGTAGAGAAACAGTGTTCTTCCAGCGCTGTGTCCTATCGTTGTCCTTAGACCTCCTGTTATTCTGTCGCAAAACGCTATTTATTGCCTTACTAGAGTACCCATTCTTCTCAAAAGCCTGCTTTAGATGTTTTAACTCGGCGTCCAGGTGTTCCGGCGTACAACAGAATCGATGAGAAGTTTTTATCTTTGACGTACTATAATCGATAGTTAAAAAAATTTATCTTTGACAAGCTTTATCTCTGATATTACGTGAAATCCAGACCACGCTCACTTTCCACGGTATTTAGGCTGCTCTCCGACGTCCGACTCGTCAGTCGGCAAGATTCAGCACAACCAGGAGCACCACCTAAGGTGTCCAACGTAGCCTTGAACGAAACGTCAGGGATTGAAGAGTTCCATGGACCACACCCATACAACACGGAAAAATTCTCAGCAGCTGAAACATTCGGTCGTGAATGCCTTCATTGCATGATTATGTCAGCCTGTTCTCGATTACACTCCGGCCGACTGCAAAAATAGTTTTCTCCTGTAGACGGTGAAGGCAGGTGGAAAGCAGGCACAGACAGAGTAAGAGTCTTTCCATAATGAAATAACGTAATGACCATCTGTTTATTACCCACTGCCCCACATATGGTGCATATGTTCGTTAATTTCTATAATAATGGGTAAGCTCACCAACGAGTTTAATTTTTTTACAATCGTCAGCACCTTTAACCCACACTGACACAGATTGGGGTTCATTTATTTTACGATTTTTTCTGGTCCTCAGAACGAACGGCATTGACGGCAGGTAATATGATTACCCATGTCTTCTATTGTAGACCTCTGCGACGTGAAATGTCTGGTATGCGATGACGTCACGACTGTTAAACCTTTCAAGCCCTGCAACTTTGTTGACTTTTGGTCCACGGACGAGGGCCACGGTTACCGATCCGTTACCTTGCTGGAGGGTATCATTAAAGTAAGGTTAAGAACTCCACCACAGAACACTGATGGACCATGTAGGACGACTTGCGCTCCTACGTAGAGGTATTAATAGCAATATTGTCTATTGCTTTATACACTGTAGGGCGGGTACACGCTCTTCTCTTATAATATAGTGGCATTTTCTGTGTGAGCGGTCCAATGCTGTTGCTCGCGCGGCTGCACGAAGACTGACGCCCTCTTCCCAGATTCATTACTTAGAAATGGAATCTACTAATAAGTATGACGGGACTGCTAAGATGAAACCAGTGTCTGACGAAGAATCCTCCGAATTAGAAATTGGAAATAACAAGGATGGCTCCGTCGAAGTGATGAATCCAATATCAGGAGGCTATTTGTCAAAAGTGGAATCGGAGGTAAATTTCAGTGTTACTATGAAGTTATAACCAATTACTAGTGATGATGAAACTGAAGCTGAAGTACAAACAGAAAAAGTAGAATTACTACAGTTATCAAATAGTGAAACTGAGTTCAGTATTTCTGAAACTCAGCCAAGTCAGAGAACGCAAGAATCTCCTTTAATACAGGTTGAAATATCAAGTAATAAGGTAGAGGCATCAAACTTTGTGCAATTACTGTTTTCTAAACATAAAACGCACAATAAAGAATTTAATAATAAGATGGAATCCAGTACTGAACAGTTAAATAGTTATCAAGAATTAAGGATGAAATAAATTCAAAACTGAAGAGCTAAAGTTATAAGACTGATTCTAACCACCATGATATGCAAGTCAAAAAAGGTAAAAGGTAACTAAACTGCATAGTATTTTCAAAGTACGGAGGGATGGAGAGGTTTCTATGGGCGCAGGACGGCAAGGTCTTCGCGCCCGCGTGACAACAGGTGGAGATGGGTCTTAAGAAAATACCCAAAACAGGAAGATAAACAGAACGTAAAACACAGGAAACAAAGGTTGGAAAACTGTGTCCGTACCCACATCGAGGCATGGGACGAAGGATTGCGTCAGTAGTAAAACATGATTGACACATGAACAAAGTGGTAAAAGGAGCTAAAACAATATAGCAGATAGAAGTGGCTGGTTGACCGTAAAGAAAAAAGGGAGGAGCCGCTCACTCTGCAGTACACTAAAACTTGCAGCCTAAAAGCTTAGGCCAGAGTCCAGACACATCGTAAAATTTTAAAACCCTAGTTACACTCGTCTCATCGTCAGGCAGTTCCCCAGCAATTTTTGCTTCTACTCTTGCTTCCCGGTATAAAATTCACTTCGTTAAAACGTGGCGGACAGAGATGTACACATCACAAGCATCACAAAACAGAGGATCCTCCAGCCGTAAGAGAAAGCTATGGTTGAGGGGACAGTTCCCAATCCGAAGACCTGTGAGGGCCATTTCATCCCGCCTGAGCAACCGGCAGGACAAACGCCACGGCCGAGTTGTTGCCCTTACCAACCGCAGCTTATTCTGCATGCACTTCCTGTGGAATGCAGAAAAGACAGCCTGCAAGAGAATAGGACTCTGTACCACATCAAAATCGAAATTGTTGAACTTCGTTAAAATTTCAAAGACGCGGATTATCTTATAGAAGGGAGGATGCCAGAAAGTACAGGCATTGAATCCAAAAATTGCTCTCCTCGGTTTGAGGAAGTAACGAATATAGTAAATGCTTGTCAGAAGGATACTAAGAAAGTAAAATCTGACTGTCTGAAATTATGTGAGGATGTTAATAACAGATTTTCTGGCCGAGTGGAAGCAGTAGAATTACAAGCAGAAGAACTGAATGTTAGTATTACTAACGTAGCAATTAGAGTAACCTCTTGCAGCTCTTGTAATACTACTGCACAGCATCTTGCTTCAGTTGGCGCAGCTTTCGTCGGATGTCGTCAATTCTTACGTTTTGATTCAGAGAAACAAATTCACCCGTCAGAGTTATGGAACGATTCTGAGGATGCTTTATCAAATGCATTGTTATAACGTGAGAAAATTTCTTTCATAAGAAGTCATTTGTCAGAGGTGCTTTACGATGGTCACCTGACGTAATGATTAGACGTATAACCCTTTCTGTACTTAAGACACCGTTTCTTAATGAGTACTCAGGCAGCAAACAAAAAAATGTTCTCAGAGATTTTTGGAGTGATAAAAACTTTACACACGGTAGTAATTCAGTTAACCAGTTCTCTAGCAAGTCACATCTGACACAAAGATAAATCTGAAAACGATGATCACGGAACTAGAAGGCAAGCTGACTTCGTATTGGCATAAAAGAATGATATCCGCACCTAGAAACAATGTGGATAGGTTCATCGAGTACCTGGAGTGAGTGGAAAGAGTAGCTACTGTTAACGACCAGGTACAGAATGATAAAAGGTCTTCTAATAGTCATACAAACAACTGAAATAATGACTGAGGGCACGTGAATGTTACAACTATGGAAGTTAAGAAAACACGATGTAATTTCATGGTGAATGCCGTGGTAGAGGAAGAGGAGGCAGACAGCGGGCCATTGAGACCATATGGAAAGCAGAATGCTACCCCATCTGATTCTGAATCGAGTGAACACAACAGACGGCGTGTGGGAAACTAAGTGCATGAGGAAACTGGCACTCACCAAACGGAAGCAGTGACACAGCCAGTAACAAAACGCAGACCTCAGTCAGTCATAACACGCAGATCGATTGCAGGAATGATGAAATAGTAACAGACGGCACCAGTAATATGCTAAACCACTCTCATTATCTATCTGACAGGATTTTGTACACATTAGAAAAATGGGACAAGAAGGAAAAAGAAAACGTTACACATAATGGGGAAGAACAATTTAACCGGTTTGAATCAAATGAGGAAGCAGATGAAGTGAAGACTTACATTTTCAACAATGATAGCACTCTGAAAGCTAAAGATTCGGTATAGGAAGTAGAGTCAGTGTTGCAAGTTTTTGAGGAGAAGGGAGTTGTTAATGAAGGACGTAGTGATAATAACTATGTCAGAGTACTTATTAGCTGTACTGACTTGCCGCAAACTGTAAAGGCAGGTGGCAGTGTTATAGACAGCAATGTTGATGCAGGGATGCAGTTGCTTTTTATTAAATGTTTAACGTTATTAATTCTGGAGTGATTACGGAGCCTTTCGTTATAAACTGTGCAGGCAGTAATAACGAAGCATTGGAATTGCCTATTAGAGTAATGAGGAATAAAGAACACGTACAGGAAGATACTGAATTCGGGAATAATGTGCAAGATGCAAATGCGAATAAAAACTATATCCAGGAAGAGACAAGGACGTTAATGCACATTTATCAATCACAATTCAGGATAGAAGATAAGCCTCATGCAAATGCATGTCGATTGGAGTACTGGAAAGTCAGAAAGACCTAGGCCTATGAAACTTTGTAGATTTGAAGCCTTTCAAAATTGACAGTATGTAGATTCTGTAGGGAGTCTGCCACTCTCCGGTGGATACACAGTTTTGCGTACTGTGGGGTCACAGATGGATGAAACTTTATTTCCCTTTCAAGTTTAATTCTCTGTCTCAAGTAAGTAACGTATATATGCCTTCACGCTGTGCATATGCAACTAGTTTATAATTTCTTCCACAAAGTAACAATCATTCCCGAAAATTACTGTACCTGAATGGCGACTTATAAGAAAATATGAGAGGTAGTTTGCAATAGTCAATTCTAAATGCTAAAATAACCATTCTTAACTTAGGAGCATCAATAATAGAGTAATAATTCCCCAAGTAAACAATAATAAATAAGAGCCACAATGAGGATTAGTAACAACAAAATGCAGATACACTGGGTTAACAGAAGTAATTGAAGCTGAAAACCTCCAAAATCTGAAAGAATAAATTCTGCATAAATTAATAATTTTCATCTTGGAAACAAGCTTGTGTGAAGGTAAGAGAAAAGTAATATAATTCCAACAAAGGCAAGCCTAAGCGTTTTTATATTAATTAAAGAAGATGCGTGAATGTGGTGTGAGGATCACACAAAATTAGGTGTGAATAATGTCAGTTGCCTGACGAAGATAAAAGGGGAAAGATACATCGAAATATTTAGGAAAGTCAAGTATATTTATAAATGAAAATAGTGAAAAGTAGGCGTAATGAAGTCAGTAAGCTGACACATAAGGTAAAATGGTAAAAAACTGGTGTGTTATTCCCTTACGCCCCAAAAAACAGACGTAATCTTGCGTAATGCAGATCGTCGATTAACAGAGAAATACTGTCACATACAGCCATCAATACAAATGAGGGAATGCGTTAAGAGATCACATTGTTACCTACTGGTAGGTTATAATTATAACAGCTTTTTAGTGATGTGTGTAACAAAGCAAAGTAACTACTGTTGAACAAATAACGTCTTTAGCTTACTAACCCATATAATAATTGAGCCATATGAAGATTGAGCTTACAAAGGTTGCTCGATTTTCTAAGTAAAGTAACATCTACGACAACGAAGTAAGTTGCACACTTGCTCAGAATGCGACTATTTCGAAAATATAAGTTGACTTTCAGAGCATAACAGCTATGGTTTATAAAAAAAGTTTCGAAGCTCGTGATTAAAGCTTAATGATGAAATAACTAGCAAAAGTGAGCCAGAGTGAAGTTACAATCTTCTGAAGCGGCGTATTATCAATAGTCATTAAGAAAAACTAATATTTTTCCTAATAACAGATTTTAAAAGGAAAAATTCTTTCAGATTTCTCAACCAATTACGTAAATTATTGAAAGAAAACAGAGATGTATTTTGTCCTCTTTTAGATATAAGTTGAGAGCAGAAGCATAGACTATGTTATGTTTCTCAGAGATATGAAGACTTCATGAAAGGCAGCATACAAACTGTACAGAGAAGGAAGTGAAACGGGCCACAAACTTGGTGACTCCTCTCCGACCCCTTTATGTTATACAGTGTGGAGTAGAACATCAACCATACTGACTTCCAATCCTCTACCTTCAATGTTTTAGTGAAAGTGGACACACATCACAGTGCCTATGCTGTGATTAAACGAAAGAGTATTGAGAAGCTGTAAAAGAGCGAAACGTATTTGTGAGTTTCTCTTTCAGGTAAAACAGGTAAAGATTGAAAATTCTGAATCACAAAATTAATTACTTAATAACTGAACATTTTATTTCATATTTCTATGTTATTTTAGTTATTTTATGTGCATGATTTGTAAGAACAAGTATGTGTGTGTGTGTGTGTGTGTGTGTGTGTGTGTGTGTGTGGTTAATTGGTTAATTTTATGGGTTTAGTATTAAAGAAAATTTAACTAATATCAATTTCATTTAAAGGAGATCGGTTATAGTAACATCACTTGTTTATAATATTTAATTTTGTTCAAAAATAACTTTTTTCAAAAATTAATAGGGGATGATGACGCGAAACAGGCACTATATCACTGTAGTGGGTTCAGAGGCGGGTGAGTGCGCTGAGGCTTAGCCCGGTTCACTGCCAGCAGCTCCACCTCATCATAAGGCGCCTGTATAACATAAAAAGAAGTGCACTACAATCTGAGAGTGATATTAAAAATTAGAACCAATTTTCCAAACTTTGTCAGTGTGTGCTTAAGTACATTAATGTTAACATTGTTAACTCACAGAATGAAAGAATGAACATTTAGGTGAAGTATACGATCTTAAGGAAAAAGGTGGTGATTTATTTTCCACTTTTATGGTGAGCTATTAACTTTTGGTGATTAGAAGTCAGAGCGATAGACCATTTTATTTGGAACTTCCTGTAGAAGTCGCCTGTGATTTGCTTATAATGCCGTTCCCGATACATTTAATGCGTGTGAACTTCGTACATCAATCAGTTAAAACTCAAGATTTTTACATCTAGCCATAGTTTCTGATCCTGCTGAGTAAATAACAAGTAGGAACATTTTTCAGTCAGCACAAGGAATAAAGTGGAGCTGCAGACTGGAAATTAGGGTCAGTATATTTGTTCTGTAAATAAAGAAGGCCTTCTTGTGTTGCACTGTTTTCATTCTCTCAGACACCTTTCGCCTTTTTTCACTTTAAGGCATCATCAGCGGGATAGTTCTTCACGTTTTTAGTTGGCATCTGCGTTTCCTCCCATACGGCCCATGCTAGAGGTCTCACTACCTCTCTATTTACGAAACAAACACGTTTTCTGTGTTTCTAACATTTTTTTTGCAAACTTTTAATTTTGTTTGACTTTTTCGTTATCATGCACTATCAGTCTTTTGTCACTAACGTAGACATATGATCGAAAACTGTAACTTTAAGACGTAACAACTTTTAGTTCAGTGTGTATCTAAACTTCAGATGAGAGGAAGCACAGATGGCAAAAATAAAAGAGAAGAACTGTCCCATTGATGATGCAATGAAGCAAAAAAAGTCGAAACGCGTCTGGGAGAATAAAAACAGTGCAGCAAGGGAAGACGTACTTTTATTTGCAAAACAAATATTTCTCTGCTTGCTGCGAAGGATGGCCACGCAAACAGACACGTTATGATCAGTATGTTCTCTATCGCTTTCTGACTGATCGCAATAATATTTTCAGGCTCCTGTAAAGGGTGAAGGCTGGTGGAAAGCATGTACAGACAATATGTCATCTTTCATAATGATGTAACGAAGTAACACATATTTAATTATTGTCTGCCACATAACAAGTGGTTCTTGGGTTGTGTAGCACTTCACCAGAATTGATCAAACAAGAAACCGTTTTGGATTATAGTTTTGTGGTAAACGTTAAATGGCCTATTTTTTTTTTTTTGTATTTGTGGACTGGTGCTTTTGAAGGAAGTTTTTGAAAACTGCTTTCGGCTAAGGGTTCCCGCGGATTAATTTTCTTTGTTTTGTGAACGCATAGGAGCTGTTACAAATGCTATACACTATACTTCACAGTGAATGAAATTTTCTTCAACAATTCACTAGTCCTTAACTTAGTGTGTTGCTGAATGCTACTTTCACCGGTCTACATCTACATCTACATTTATGCTCCGCAAGCCACCCAACGGTGTGTGGCGGAGGGCACTTTACGTGCCACTGTCATTACCTTCCTTTCCTGTTCCAGTCGCATATGGTTCGCGGGAAAAACGACTGCCGGAAAGCCTCCGTGCGCGCTCGAATCTCTCTGATTTTACATTCGTGATCTCCTCGGGAGGTATAAGTAGGGGGAAGCAATATATTCGATACCTCATCCAGAAACGTACCCTCTCGAAACCTGGCCAGCAAGCTACACCGCGATGCAGAGCGCCTCTCTTGCAGAGTCTGCCACTTGAGTTTGCTATACATCTCCGCAACGCCATCACGCTTACCAAATAACCCTGTGACGAAACGTGCCGCTCTTCTTTGGATCTTCTCTATCTCCTTGGTCAACTCGACCTGGTACGGATCCCACACTGATGAGCAATACTCAAGTATAGGTCGAACGAGTGTTTTGTAAGCCACCTCCTTTGTTGATGGACTACATTTTCTAAGGACTCTCCCAATGAATCTCAACCTGGCACCCGCCTTACCAACAATTAATATTATATGATCATTCCACTTCAAATCGTTCCGTACGCATACTCCCTGATATTTTACAAAAGTAACTGCTACAAGTGTTTGTTCCGCTATTATATAATCATACAATAAAGGATCCTTCTTTCTACGTATTCGCAATACATTACATTTGTCCATGTTAAGGGTCCGTTGCCACTCCCTGCACCAAGTGCCTATCCGCTGCAGATCTACCTGCATTTCGCTGCAATTTTCTAATGCTGCAACTTCTCTGTATACTACAGCATCATTCGCGAAATGCCGCATGGAACTTCCGACACTATCTACTTGGTTATTTATGTATATTGTGAAAAGCAATGGTCCCATAACATTCCCCTGCGGCACTCCAGAGGTTACTTGAACGTCTGTAGACGTCTCTCCATTGAGAACAACATGTTGTTTCCTCTTTGCTAAATCTCTTTAATCCAGCCACACAGCTGGTCTGGTATTCCGTAGGCGCTTAATTTGTTTATCAGGCGACAGTGCGGAACTGTATCGAACGCCTTCCGGAAGTCAAGGAAAATGGCATCTACCTGGGAGCCTGTATCTGATATTTTCTGGGTCTCATGAACAAATAAAGAGAGTTGGGTCTCACACGATCGCTGTTTCCGGAATCCATGTTGTTTCCTACAGATTTGATTCTGGGTTTCCAGAAATGACATGATACGCGAGCAAATAACGGTCTGACAGTGATACCTTAATTTCACAACCCATGATTATTACTAGAGTTTTTGTAGAAGTGATGAAACAACATGTAGTTATTTCATTTTATTTTTATTAACCATTGCAGACACAATATTATATGTATTGTCCATGGAATTTGTATCTAACATCAGTATTCAGTATACCAAATATTTATTGTTTTTTTAAGTGTATTACATGGATGAAACTTTTAAAGAACTATCCCGTAAGTAAGCATGAACACTAATGAGTTCACTTCCAATCATCGATGGTATATTAAAACACAATCTTGGAACTATTTTTATGAGTGGAGAAGACAGTACTTGAAGAAGTACTTCAAACAAGTGCTTAGAATGCTTCAATTTGCAATAAAAAGAAAAGAAATAACGAGAAATGTTTCTGTTTTTGTCTGATAATTATTGTTATTTACTGAAATGTATTTTTTGTGTGGTATTTAACCAAATCTGTCAAGAAGCGCAGCATTTTGTAACATATCTTACATTGCAAGTTTCATTTTAAAATCTTGCTAATTTCAGTAGTCATTATAAATATATTTTCTATTACAAGACATCATAGGCCCACTAAGACTCTCTTACACTAATACAATGTTTTATTTGTCACTGTTGACAAACTCTGAAAACACCGATATTTTCAAATGTCACATGTATGTTCTAACAGCATATTGTATACGCATTCATAAATAAAAATGAAAGTGCCAAAACATGAGCAAGTGCATGATAGACCACACTAACTGAACATAGTAGCTCGCACTGAGCACATTCACGTGTCTTTATCGCTGACAGTACACAGCTCTTATTTGTTAGGCCCCACCACTTTCCTTTTGAAATTTCGCCAGTTATGTCGAAGTTTCTTAACAATATGCCTAGAGTATGGTAGAAATGAAGAATACCACAAAATTTTGAAGAGGAAAAGGACGTTGCATAACACCTTACATGTTATCATCAGTTACAAGAGCCACGAAGGCCTAAAGAACTGTATCCTTATTACCTTCATTTTGTGTAGTAGTAGATGTGACAATTTTAGTTTCCTATGTTTATTGGTACACTGAGACTCCGTCAATTAGATTGCCAGGTTTCACAGACATTATTACGATGTTTAATGTTCGACATATTCCAATGTTGTACTGTTCATAATTCAGTGAGGTGAAAATATCACTTTGTAACCAGTTTTTCTATTTATCTACATCGACGCATGGAAGCATCACTCCATAGAGAAGAAAGGAAGAATAGGGTTTAACGACCCGTCAAAGATGAGCTCAGCAGAAATGGTGGATAAACGCCGACTGGGAAACTGTGGGGAAGGAATAGTATCTATCATTTTCAAACAGGCTGTCCCATGAGTTGCTTATTCTCCTAATGGTTATCTGTACCGCCAATTTTTCTAACGCTAGTCTAGAATTTTATCAACGTGGCGACTAAGCTTTTTCGCAGATGAGCTGTTTAAATGTACAGGTTTTAGGTTGGAAAATTTTCTTTTTGCTGGGCTAGAGCTATTCTGATGGATAAGCGTTGCTGACGAACAGAGGTTGTTGCCTGCAGCGTACGACCAATCCGAGAATGAATAAATCAGGCTTCTGTAGATAGGAGCAAAGTGCCAGTTCCAGAACAGAAATGCTCTCTGTAGCCATCTCCTCATAACATGTCTTTTCCCTCTCTCTCCTTGTTCCACTGAGAAGTTTGGCTGTAATAGCTCCTTCAGACAGGTGACATATTCCTTGCGTAAACCCTAATTTCTTCTAATCATGCAATAAACTGGGCAATGTGTTTAATAGATTTCTATGTTCTTCTTCAAAAGGAACACTCATTAGACGTCCAGCCCTGAGTCCTTCTCTTGTCAGTCAATGGGATCTGACTAGCTTTCTGATCCAGAAATAACATATATTTGGCAGCTAGATAACGCCATACACTCGTTTTATGGTCGGGGATGATGTTCTCATGTGAGGGGCTTGCGCATGCCAGATATTAGTTCTTTTCACTACGCATTGCAAGTCTGTTTGCTGTGTAAGATGCATTTTGTCCTGGTCACCCATAACAACAAGTGGGCCAAGAGGCGTGAGACGTTCTACAGTCGCCTTGCCACAACAGCCATGCCCAGAAGATTTTATCAAGGCGCTACCTACCTGCTCTTCCTTGCTGAATAGCGTGGATGGGAAGTTTAACCACACTGTTACACTGTTTGCTGCCACGGGACTGGGTGTCTGGTGCACGAGAAGTGGATGACATGCCATCACCACAGCCTTGCTGTGAGCGTGCCGCCCCTGCTGTCATTATGAGTTCGACTCTTTTTCATGACTTCGGGCAAAAATTACAATGATTTTTCCGAATACTGACAAATCAGATCCGTTTTTATGGTGCAGTAATCTCTCTTCCATACTACATTTTAATATAACCAACCGATTCTGGTTTCTTTTAGTGCTGGAGCAGAGATGCGGAAAACCTCTATCCGTCCAGTTTCTCCTTTCAGCTATTTAGGCCTTTTCTACCTACTCACAAGTGTTTCCAACTATAGAATTTATTTGTATTAACAATGATAGTAGATCTTACTGTTTCTTAGCAGAGTCAAAAAGAATTCCAATAACTTGGCTCCAGCGTGACAGCTACGGGTGCCATGCAGTTAGGACAAAAGAGCCACATTAAAGATCTTATCACCGACATCACCACATTACGATACTGCACACCCCACTGCTGGTTGCTCGCGACGTGCCTCCTCGACGTGAGTGAACACTTAACTTTCAAAACCGTACAGCAGCTTTCTGCTGCTGAGTGCGCAAACTGTGATTTAGCTTAGACTCCACTCAATACACTGGGCCCATCTTCCACCTGCTTATTCTCTTACCCTCTCAGTGGCGTTCGCTGTCTTTTCGATTGTGGTCTCGTAATAGCACGACACTGGCTCACTCTTCTCGGTTCTGCTGACCTCTGCTCAACATATATTCAATAGGTTTCCCAGCTACATAATTAAACAGTACTACAGAATAAGAAATTAATATGGAATTTTAGTAGTTGTCTTTTGCTATCACTGACTTTAGCTGTAACCTGATTCGTATTTTCATTTCTAGCTAGAAACTAATTTCAATTAGATGGGTTTATCAGATTGATCGATTCTGGTTATGGTACGTGACAGTTATTACAAAAACAGTTGCGTGATAGTCCCTCAAAGCAAGAATTTTTTCTTATTTTAACATCGCCTTCAGTAAGTAAGACGGGAAAATAACGTGATCCTGTAATTGTTTCAGAACGTAAATTCTCGTAATTTTGGGAAAAAGATCTGCACAATGCAAGTCGCCTGTGTGACAGAATTTCCTATTAGAATTACTTGTGAATGTCTATGACTCTTGCGTACTGGCTAATCAGATCACTGAATAATCAGATCACTAACAAATCACCTGGCTAATCAAACCACTGGCAAAGCGCATAGCGCTTAATTATACTGAATGATCTCTTATCGGCCGACAGTATTCAAGAGAATTACACAGTTCACGCTTCACAATTTTTTGTGGATAAACTGCCTTTTAAAATATTATAACAACACGGCGGCTTGAGGTATGTGTTGTCTGTATTTAAAAATTCTGAATTTGTATAATTCGAATTACCAAGCATAGGGAGACTATCACCTACATTCTCGACAGTGTCCAGTGAAAGTTAATTTCACCAGCCGTGACAACGCTACTCCGGCACTCAGAATCCAGTTAAAGCGCGTGTCTGGCTGTGTGTGAAATGCACCAGTGGTACTCAGAGATCTGCTTGGGTGGCGCGACACACAGTAAGTCAGACATTTGTGCAGGGACAAATAGCCGACATTGGCTTGTGCCAGCTGGGCTGGTCGCTGTGCAATGGTTGACGAGTTGTGAGGCAACACTATGGACGTGATCGTGTGCTGACGGCACTTGTATGAGTCGGCGTAGCTAGCCAAGGTTTTGCTGTGGGAGGCAGTCAGCCGTAAGGAATTAAGGAATGTGGAGCAGAGGTCGCGTTAATGGTGGCGGAGAAGACTTGGTGCGGCTTCGGGGCCTGATGGCGTGCCATCCAGACAAGTGGCATAAGTGTTGGTCGTAGTTATCCACGGAGTGTGCTGCTGGTGTGGCGGACGAGCGAGGAGTTTCTTGACGGGTAGCAACCGAGTGACAAAGAGAGGGCGAGAGATACTGGAATGTGAACGCCGTGGAGACGGGAATGTTGTTTAAGAAAGCACGAAAGTCAACACCTTGCGAAGTTGTACCTAGACATCGTCTACTGGGGAGGAAACAATCTCTTCTTCTAGTGCCTAGAAGAGGACTGCAGCCCACAGCCAAAGATGAGGAACGGTGGAGAGCTTAGGTATTGAAAAACTATGAAGTGCACCAAATGTAATGCATTTTTGACCCACATATATTGCTGGGCAGCTTTTAACTCTAGCTTGCCGTGAAACAAACTAATGTTTTTAATTTTTACCACGCGTGTATCTAATGGATAAAGGTATCGACTATAATTATGAACGTGGTGAACTTAACAGAAAACTAAACAGACTTTAACTTTGGGAGTTAATGAAAGTGATGAAATTCATATGCGAATGAAAAAAAAAAAAAATGAACGGTCGCCAACCCAATTGGGCACATTAATTTGGAAATGTTTAAGGAAATTGGATAATGATTGTAAAATTTACTTTCATTAATATTTTACTTGGACTAGCGCACAGAGCACAAACTGACAAAAGGTACTCTCAGTTATGTGTAGCAGCAGTTATCAATAACGCACACTCCAGTAATTATGGGAAGCAAATTTGGACTAAACTCATAACAATAACAGCTACACTCAAGATCTTTTTTTAAACCAATACTGAAATGTTTGTGCATGAAGTGCCGAACTAAATTTGGACATGTAAAACCACAAATAAAGATAATTTTTATCATCATTACACTGTTGATACTCCTCTTTGTATACGTATATCAAATTTCCTTAGCAGCAGTAATATGATGGGGACCCAAAAACTATTATAATGTCACTACCCAAGCTCTATGAGTATTTCAGTAGAAAAGACTAATTCAAACAAAGCTGCTCCTTCACTTCACTTAGAATAGTTTATATTCTGCTTTGCAAGCAAAATATTCAACACTGAGTTCAATTAACTTAAAAAAAGGAATCATTCATGATAGGAATCAAGACACCACTAGTTTTATAATAAGCTTAACTTATTTCTCTTCTTTTACACCGCCTGTGAAGCAAGTATTTTAGACAACAAGATTTACACAATCTGGCATTGTATTCTTGCAAAACAATACTTTGCAATAAACTGAGCGTACTTTAGCAAAATCCTGTCTGACTTCACTCTTGTGGTTTTAGCTTTAACTTTTGCTACTCCTTTCACATTTTACAAACAAACAGAAACCACTTTAGAACACCTGAATGCAATAATAGTTCATTTAAAACAGGAAATTCGGTTTTAGTAGTACTTAGGAGAGGACTCTGAACTGGTTCGTGATCAGGATAGAAGATACGGTTCCGAACACAGATTTATAATATTTGGTTTATTATTAAAACCATTCACGCAAATTAACTGGTCCACGCCCGTATATATATCTGGAACTATGAAGTTCGTGAAGCAGTAGCGAAGTTTTGGTGGCAAGCGACATGGCGGCTCACTGTCCTCACGGCACTTTGGGTTCAATTGCTCTAAAAATCACTTCTTGGCGTCGGATTTTCAACATATTATAGCCATTCCTGTTTGCCGAGAATACCAAATAACAGCCAAATCCACATCTGAGGCAAAAATTCCTTGCAAAGCAGCTCCCAGTTGTCTCTCTTGGCACCGTCGAGGTATACCGTGCAACGGTTGGCCACTTACTGCGTACTGTTCACACCAAGGAGCCGCCCAGTTCGACCACCAAAACCACCTTTTACATCGCGCCGTCCCACTTCCGTTGCGGAGGGATTTCCCTACGTCTTTTACATTTTACAAACACAAGTGTCCTAAGCGTGAACCAGCTTCCAGTAACATTGTCTTTCTTAGAAACATACTCATATTATAATTATTTATTATTCTAACAAATCATTTCCCTTTTTCCATGTGTATTACAAATCTCTAATGTCTTGTCACAAATCAATGACTTTAAATAACAAGGAATACACACACCATAATTACAGATACACATTTACATAATATAAACCTTCTTCTAATCGATATAAGTGTTACAAGCTGATAGGTTTTCTCAGAGTAAAACAGGTACCAAACATGATTAAGACAGCTAGTGCCTCTATTGGTTTGTTCAGTCCTGTTGAAATAGATAAATGTAGTGAAATCAAATTCCAGTATCGTACGGTGGGTCCTTTGTGTATCAGAGAACGATATTTTATGCATTGTGATTATTGTTTTATGTAGATTCAATTATTATACATGGTCATAAATTTTCTGTGCTGTGCTGCTAGTACGTGGTGTGTGTAGCTGTGTTGTTAGTAGCATTAGTTGTGCAGCCAGTGGAGTTTCATATGGTAGAATCTATTTCTTATGTGTGGCAGCTGTTCATTTTAGTTATACAGTGTAATTCTTGAGTGCCTGATAGTAAACCTATTATGGGCTGATATTCGGATACGTGTCTCTTGACTACTGCCACTTTCTTTGCCTTTCAGGGTGAGTAAGATTACTATTCAGGAATATTTTAATTTTCTGAGAATAAGTTTCTTCCTATTGTTATTATTATTATTACTATTATTTGGTGTGCTCATTTTAAGCAATAAATAATATAGGGCAGAATGTTTTCTACGTTACTAACAGTTGCAAATTATATTTTTGTTATTGCCGTTTCAGCTTTTTTAACATGTGTTTTTGTTGTGGCCTCAGTTTCAGTACTTGGTTCATGTAGCTTCCCACCCTGTTCTGTCCTCTGCAAGCCTCTTAATCCCTGATTAACTACTGCAACCTATATTATACTGTATCTGCTTCCTGTACTCTACGATTTTTACACCAACACTTCTCTCCATTAGTAAACCCGTTAACGATTGATGTGTGAGATTGCGTCCTATAAACCGATCCCATCTTTTACTAAATTTGTGCCATTAATTTCTTGTCTCCCCAATTCTATTCACTACCTCCTCATCAGTGACGCGATCTATCCATCTAATCTTCAGCATTCTTCTGTGACATTATATTTTCAAAGACTCTGTCTTCTAAACTGTTTATAGTCCATGTTTCACTTCCATAAAATGCTACACTCCATTCAAATACCTTGAGAAAAGATTTCCTAACACTTCGGTCGGCGTTCGATGTTAACCAATTTCTTCTTGGAAGAAACGCTTCTTTGTCATTTTCAGTCTACATTTTATATCCACTTCGGCCTTCATCAGTAACAAAGCTTCTCAAGTAACAAAACGCATCTACTACTTTTAGTGTCTCGTTTCCCAATATAATTCCCTCAATATCACCAGATTTAATTCGACTACATTCCATCACTTTTGCCTCGCTTTTCTTGGTGTCCACCTGCTTTCAAGACGTTGACCTTTCTGTTCAACTTCTCTTTCAGGTCCAATGCTGTCTATGACAGAATCACAGATTCATCGGCAACTCTCAAAGCTTTCCCCTCCTTCTTCCTGAAATTTAATTCGCACTCGAAATTCGTCTCTGATTTGCTTTACTGCTTGTTCAATGCACAGATTTAATAACATGGGGGAAACAATACGTTCCACTCCCTTCTAAATCACTGCTTCCCTGCCGCTCGAGTCATAACTGCTGTCCGGTTTTCTGCACAAATCGTATTTAGCCTTTCGCTCCCGGTATTTTACTCTTCTGACATTCAGAATTGCAGAGAGAGTCTTCCATAAACATTGTGAAAATCTTTCTCCAAGTCTGAAAATGCTATAAAACTAAGTTTGCGTTTCCTTAACCTATTTTAAAAGAGCCGGCCGGAGTGGCCGTTTGGTTCTAGGCGCTGCAGTCTGGAACCGCGTGACCGCTACGGTCACAGGTTCGAATCCTGCCTCGGTCATGGATGTGTGTGATGTCCTTAGGTTAGTTAGGTTTTAGTGGTTCTAAAAGTTCTAGGGGACTGATGACCACAGATGTTAAGTCCCATAGCGCTCAGAGCCATTTGAACCATTTTTTATTTTATAAGAGAAGTCATAATGTCAGTACGTCCTAGCATATTCATATCTTTCTCCGGAATATAAGCTGATCTTTCTCGAGATATGCTACTACGAGTTTTTTCATTATTTCGTAATGAATTCTTGTTAATATTTTTCAATCGTGTCGGTTAGCTAATATTCCCACTAGTCAACACCCGATTCATTGGAACTGGAATCATTACATTGTGCTAGAAGTCTGAGGGCGTAACGCCCGTCTCATATATCTTGCGCACCAGATGAAATAGTTTTGTCATAGCTCCAAAGTCTCGGAAGGCTATCTGACGGAAATTCTTCTACCCCAGGTACCTTGTTTCGAATTAGGTCTTGGAGTGCTCTGTCAGATCCTTCTTATAGTATCTTCACGCCTCCCATCTCATCTTCATTTCATCTTCTTCCCTTTCCATGGTAATGTCTCCCTCTCACTTGTAAGCGCTCTCTATATGCTCCTTGCACTTTCAGCTTTCTCTTCTTTGTTTTCTGTCTGAGCTTGATACAGCTGCATCTGTTTTCTGCAAGGCTTTAATGTAGGTGGTAACTCTCTTTCCTCTAGAAATATATGCTTGCAAAACCTTAAATTTCTCGTCTAAGCATTCCTACTTAGTGATTTCCGCTTCGTATCAATCTCATTTGTAGACGATTGTGTTCCCTTTCACCTACTTCGTTTTACTGTACTTTTATATTTTCTACTTTCATCAGTGTATTTTTACGAGACCTACCTCTTTATCCTTTTCATCCTCTGCTGCCTTCACTATTCCATCTCTCAATCTCATCATCTACTGCATTCATTTTTCATGTTCTGGTCAGACGTTACCTGACGCTCCCTCTGAAACTCTCAGAAACCTCTAGTCGTTTCAGTTTATTCAGGTTCCGTCGTCCTCATATTCTACCTTTTCGCAATTGGTTTAGTCTTGATCCTCAGTTCATAGCCATTAAATTGTGGTCAGAATCCACACCTGGCCATGGAAATGTCTTATAGTTTACAATCTGGTTCCATCATCTCTGTCTTACCATTATATGATCAGCCTGAAACCCTCCGGTGCCTTCACGAACCTTTCACGTATACAGCGTTCTTCCAAGATTCTTAAACCAAGTGTAAGGTATGATTAAATGATACTCTGTGCAAGATTCTACCAGGTGACTTCATGTTTCTTATCCTTTCCCCACTCCACATCCACCTACTATTTTTCATTCTCTTCCTTTTCTTACTGTCGAATTCTAGTCGCCAATAATAATTAAATTTTCGTCTTTATATTTGAATAATTTCATTCACCTCTTCAAACATTTCTTCAAACTCTTAATCTTCTGCAGAGCTATTTGTAGATAACCCTGTAGCAATATCCTGGGTGTGGGTTTCGTGTCTATCTTGACTGTGATAATGTGTTCACTCTGATGTTCGTAAGAACCTTCCCACATTAATATTTCTTAATTCATTATTAAACCTGTTCTTGAATTACCCAAAATTACGTTCACCTGACGTTGTTCTGTTTCTCCTGTTTCTCCCTGATTCCCACAAACTACGAAGTATCCATTATAATTTTTAGGCATTCTATTGTACATGGCGAACGAAGGTATCAAATATGTCTAATAGGGTTTTTAATGAAAGTTATCTCGAAACAAGCCAACGGTATCACAGTCCCCCAGCCAAAACACCACACCACACAAAATCCAGACAGCAATAGGTCGAAGTAAACACGTCGAGTCGGTTTTTTCCAGCAGCTGGCATAAAATAAGAGAGATTTAACGGACTAGACTAATACGTTGGAACCATTCTTGGTATATAAGAAATCCGAATAGCGTCTTCTCTGAGTGATTCAATGAGCCTCTTTTGCAAACAACCGGATCAATGAGTAGGTGTGTTAATTTCATGAGAACGACAGTCATCGACAGCAAACATAGCTTCAGCGTCAACCTTGGCTGTTGATGGAGGCATAGCTGAATTTCAAAGAAGAAACAGTTCAATCGAGCATCGACATAATTCAATGGTGAAAGTTGAAAACTGGTGCCAGATCCGGACTCAAACTTGAATTTCCCATTTAATGCGAGAGGTTGCCTTAACCGCCTCGGTCATCTGGACACGCTTCCCGTCCGACGCAAATTCTCGCCTCGTCATAAGCTAGTAGTGCCCTCTATCCATTCACCTACTTGCTTGCTGTGAGTCCTTTTTTACGTGCAAGAGGTATGGAACGTGTTGTGCATTGGCACTAAAGTTATTAAGGCAATCGTGCCGACATGTATACTAAATATATGTGTGACGTGTGTTCTGTTTTACTTGTCCGATAAAATAGATATCTTCCATTTATACAGCATATAACATAATTGTAAAATTCTTGATTTACAGGAGAAGTTGAATACGAAAAAAGGTTCAGATTAGCGTCAAAATATGTGTTCGAAACTACCTTACTAATAATTCTGTTGTCATTCATGTGTACTGACGTAGCTTTTGCCAGCTGCAGCTACGAAGCTATTCAGTCATGTGCCGGTGGTGTCTAATGAATACTTTTGTGTTATCAGAAGAGGCAACACCGTGTTACGAGTGGAGGCCGAAATGCACGCGTTTTAGCCCACGCAGGCTGGCGTGAGGAGGGAAGAAAGATACTGACGTGAGGTCTGGAACATGAGAAGGAATGAGAATTCAGAAAACGGACGTAATTAGTTTGATACTTAACTTTAATCCATTAATGATGAACGTCGCTCTTGACGTTCAGAATACATTCTTGAAGTAATTATAGTTACTGAATATGGCGCCTTGCTAGGTCGTAGCAAATGACCTAGCTGAAGGCTATGTTAAACTGTCGTCTGTTCAGAATACATTCTTGAAGTAATTATAGTTACTGCATATGGCGCCTTGCTAGGTCGTAGCAAATGACCTAGCTGAAGGCTATGCTAAACTGTCGTCTTTGCAAATGAGAGCGTATGTAGACAGTGAACCATCGCTAGAAAAGTCGGCTGTACAACTGGGGCGAGTGCTACGGAGTCTCTCTAGACTCGACCAGGCGTGTGGCGGCGCTCGGCCTGCAATCACTGATAGTGGCGACACGTGGGTCCGACGTATACTAACGGACCGCGGCCGATTTAAAAGCTACCATCTAGCAAGTGTGGTGTCTGTCGGTGACACCACAAATATTTATTTTACAGTTATTGTTCTTGGATAGTTTGTAAGGCTTAGGAACTTGTGGAAGAAGGAGACCCACAGAAATTGTGCTGGCATGGGCTTACTTTGACAAACTACTTTTATTAAACCATTATTACCTTCTTCACGAAATAACAAAATAGCCATTTAGCAAACTGAATTAAAATATGTAGTCCAGCTATAGTCACTGAAGCATGGACATTAGAACAACACACTTCTGAACTAAAATTTCCCCAGCAACAGTAATAAAACTAATTAAAATTAAGCTACTCTAGTAACACTAAAATTAGGTGCACAATTAGAACACAATCAACTCACAATATTTGATCTCTTAGACAAAAAATACAGTAATTATAAACTGAAAATAGCTAGAAAAACAGTCCCACTTAACCCAACCAACAAAATGAGAGAAACAGCTCTCATATTGAAGTGGGCATTCTCACGTTTACCTTTAGACGTATAGCACCTCCACTAACCATTCTCTTCTCCAACTACTCACTATTAGCGACATTCCTACCAACCACCTAAAATATTACCTGTACAAAACTAGAAAATGTAATTTGCTGTACAACAATCTAATCAGAATTGGTTACGCTCATAGTGTAATAATCACAAATGAAATTGAAACAGTTTCCGTGGCCAGTGTATAAGAAAAAGTAGTAAGCTCACGCATCACGTTGTGCACACCATCTTTTCTCCTGGAATACGACTGACAAATCCTTACTCTCGGTATACATTGCTTGTGCCTCTCACCGTACACTTAAGAGAGCTTAAATCAAATCAACCGACCAATATTTCACTGTTGCACATTTCTGCCACTGCTGTCTTCGGGATCTGGCAGATGAAATTTTCACGAAATGCGATACTACGTCTCCAGACTGATAGTTCTACACGTCAACTTGAATAGTCGCTTGGTTGCCACTTCCTTCAATGATTTAAGGAATTCTGGGGGAATGCTATCTGTCCTTTCTATCTTATTTGTTCACAGGCTTTTCAAAGATTTATTAAGTTGTAATAGTAAACTCCTTATCTCTTTCATGTGAACCCCCGTTTGTTCCAGAGTCACGTTATCAGACTAGTCCTCCTCGTTTTAGGGACATTCAATATGGTCCTTTCCCTATCCCCTCTCCTCCTATCCGACCAGTTTACTTTACAATCATTATAGTGATGCACTTGCTCCTAATTTCAATGAGTTTTTTTTAAGTTTCCTGTATGCTGATTGAGCTCATCCGACTATCATTTCTTTCACGATTCTTCCACACTTTTCCAGCAGACAGTCCACCTGCACATCCTTGCACCTTTTGTTTATTTCAATTCCGTGTAGCTTATATTTCAGTGTTCCTGCATTTCCCTAATTAATTTTCTACTTTTTTATTTCGTCGATCAGATTTACTATTTCTTCTGTTACCCAAAGTTCTTACACAGTTACCTTCCTTCAGCCTACGCTCGTAAGTCCAACTAAAGTCATTGCTTTGTTTACAGATGTCCATTCCTTGTCAGCTGAACTGCCTACCGTGCTATTCATTATCGCAGCAGGGACTTCAGATAAATTTCATAATTACTCCGTATCACTGTATCTCACTTCTTTGCAAAATGAGTCCCTGGACGAGTGTGCTTAACTTAAGCCTAATTTTCATCACTACTAGCATGTGTTCTGTGTCTACAGATGGCCTTACAACCCAGCAACTGATTTCTGAACGTTTATATGCCTATGATGTAGTTCAACTGATACCGTCCTTTATCTCTAGACCTTTTCCAAATATACGTCTTCCTATTGGGATTTGGGTCATTTTATTGTCTATCACTAGCTGAACATTACTGCAGAACTCAATTAGCTTTTCTTCCTCCCATTCCTGCTACCAAGTGCATGTTGTGCGATAACTGTGTCTTCTGTTCCTTCCCATAATTCCACCTCCCAGTCTTCCATGGTTATGAAATTATTATTTGCTTTCACTTACTACGTTATCCGTTCAATATCCCTATATACTTCCTGGACCCGTTCATTCAATTTTTCTCAAAATGACATTTTCTGACAACAAGATGACACGAAGTGGTTGCAATAATTGTCATTTATTTGACTTTGGACTGTATTACAAGTGAGAAATGCAATACACCAGAAAATTAATTTCAAGCACAAATTGATGTCATTATGTATGGTTGACAACTGTTTCTACTGCAACTAATTCTTTAAAAACGTGTATAACGCCTGAATGTGTGTGTGTGACTGTAGTTAAATGTGAAAGAACTCTGGTAGAAAAGTCTAATGGAAAAGACTATTCTAAAGATTGTCAGTAAGTTATATTTTTCCTTGCCAATGGGCATTATGAGTGTAAACTAACTCGTTCAACATTACAATGAGAGAACGGTTTTGTGGTCCACGGAACAAGCTAACAATCTTTTGAAAATAACCTGAGGGAATGCTGACCAACATCGTCGAAAACCACTGCATCTCGACCGATTATGAACTCTGTCATTTTAAGGCATTTTCCAATTTGTGCCTTGGAAATTATGTGGGTTGCTTGTCATAATATCGGATTTTTGACGTATTTATACGGCCACATTCTCGCGAGTATTAAGGGCATGCAACACGCTGGGAAAACTCAACTTCTTCTTGGGCAATATGTTGAACATTATAGTCTGCATACCTCATAAAGTACAAATTCCTAATCAATAAAGGCTGGAAGTTCTCACATGCTATGTATTCAATTGATACGTTGACTAACAAACTCTTTAAACCATTGGTCCATAAAAACCAAGAAATATTAATGCTTTACTCATTTCAAAATTCTGCATCGTAATACCATTGCCAATGCTATATGATACCATGTCCGAACCACTTGCTTTTACGTTTAGGATGATAGTTTCAGGGCTTATATCCGTCGAGAACACATTATGAAAATGTTCTTTCTTAAACTTCACACACAAGCGATTCCAAGTCTTATCTTCAAAGTTTAGTTCTTTTTTATCGCAGGTCCCTTTTAATCTGTACCCAAATGAGTTATATCGGTTCATACTGACATGATATTTCAGTAAACGTAAAAGTGCATGACGACATTCACGTGCAAGAAAGTTAAATTTATATTTTCCTTCACTTGACATTTATAAATTAACAAGCTGCAGAGGTTCGGCACTAGTCTGGCTTATACAATGCGGAATATTTTTATTCCTAAGCCAGAGCACAATATGCACATTCCTGGTTTTTGTATTCGTGTTTCGCCTGTAAAAGCTCAATGGTAATTGTCATGGTATTTACAGTGACTGACTTCTAAAAAAGATATGGCAAGAACTGTTAATTGAACCTGTTCTTCAAACTGAAGGCGATCAAATCTAAATGATAGTAACTGTTGTTGATCTTACACCCAAATACAAGTTTACTCTCAACAACAAACCTAGAAGAAGAGAATAATTATCTTAGAACCCTTTCCAATGGGAACCTTAAAACCACCAGTACCATGACTTATTTCCCAGCAGGTAGTCATGAAACGATCCTGATTCACCGATGTTTCATCGAGGTAGTACACTTCTAAACAACCTCCTTCTCTTATACCGTGCACTTTTATAAAGCATGTGGTTCGTGCTGCACCTGTGTCAGTTCTTTCAATCAAAAACTCTCTTCTTAATACAATAGGAACAAAGGTCTCTTAAAATTCATTGCATTGACGAAGCGCTACCTTTGAAGCCAATTTTCTCATGCATAATTTAAAAAGTTTTTGTGATGTCGGGTATTCACTACTTGTATACATTTAGAACACGGACCGTTTTAAAATATCGTTGTCAAAAACCAACCGTTTGTGCTACAGCTGTCTTGCGATTTCGATGTTTTTCAGGCAAAACGAAATCAAATTTTCCTGAGATTTCTGTAGCTTTGACGCCTTGATTTACTATTCTCTGAACAGCTCTCTTGCCAACACGTATCTGTGCAGTTAGTTTCTGTATCTTCAGAACGTGATTTGCAAGATGACACCAACGTCTGAAAAAGTTGTAAATGTGACAAACAATCTTACTCGCCTGCTTGTGAAGCCTTCACGCTTATTTCCGTCACCTGGCATATTTATTAGGAAATTGCACTAAAATACTTACAGGGAGCGATTCACAGCTATACTGCTACAAGAGAGTAGCGTTGACAACTGAATGAATAATTCGGTCGCTCCGTGAATTAAGAGCATTGTCGCCAAGCACAGCATGCGGGAGAGATATTCTCGCAATCTAGTTGAACCACGTGGCTTGCCGCTGGGAGAACGAATCTTATTTTCTGCTTGCAGTTGATGGAAGGGGATTCGCAGAACGGATGAAAATTGGCCCGCCTTCCTGTATGAAGCGCACTGGACTGCATGACAACTACCTAGTTTATCATTCCATTGCTCTCATTGGTCTCGTCTTGGATTTGCATCTCCGCTGGCCTGGGCTTTCTCGTAAGTGTTTTGGCAAATGCTTCGATTCGCGTCCGATGTCGTCAAGGTTGTTTGTACTGCTCCTCATCTGTTTAATATCTACAGTCTGTCTGTCGTATTGAGCTTACCTACTGCTACTCTGAGGTGCTGTTTCGCAGGCAGCTCTCCCGCCAGATGGCTTCCTCTGTTTTACCATTTCTTCTAGATCTCTTACGTGCGCGCTGATAACCGGCTACCCATTTGAAATTGGGAGTGTAGCTAGGATAAAAAAAGGACGTGAAAGGTTGTCTACAACATGTATAGAAACGAGACGTGTGTCGAATTTTATGGAAGGGAGACATACTCTGAGAGCCATGTGTCTTACCAAGTGAAATCATAACGTTAATACAATGAGAATGGTAGCATTAAATCACAAAGAAAAATCAAGTCCGGCTGCCAACATTAACACGTAGGTGTAGTGTCGGGATCATGGATCTATGGAATCCCCGTTATGGGTTCAATGATTTCGGAGAAATCGATCAGCCGAGAATATGCAACTAGGAAATACGAGAGGCACTTCGTGAAAGAATCTTGTTACTCTATGTTCATAAGATAAATGCGACTCAGGGTCATAATCAATGGACGAGGTAAGAACTTTTAAGTTTAATGTTTGAAAAACAAGCATAATTATCTAGAAATATCATCAGCTGGAAAGAAACTTTAAGAGGATTTTCCTGCAAGTGAATTTCAGTGGAGAATGGTACCAGCGAGTAATTTTGGAAGGTGTGTAATGTACATGTCAGTGTTCAGCTTAAGTGGCTAATAAATCTCGGAATTTTCTTGTTGATTTACACCAGCAAACTGAACACAGAACGTCAGCCAGAATTATGTTACTTCGCTCTGTTTGTATGGCTTCCCCCACCATTCAGCCTAATTCCAAACACGCAAAGAGATAGACAGCCAGTAAAAAAGTGGATTTCTTGATAATTAAATTTTATCTCTGGATGCTTTCACTTATCAGTGACATCAGTCATTAACAAGATAAATAACTGGTGATTGCTTTCTTTGATGATTTTTTTTCATATAATGAGTATTCTGACAATTCAAAATCAAGCTCCTTGTTTAACCATAGCGACACCAACGTGTTTTCCATAACGCCCATTACCAGGAGCTAGTTTATGCACACCTTAAAAAAACTCAGAAAAGCAAAATTCGTTAATTGTTGCAGACGTTTAATTAGATATTAATGTGCAAAGTAAGGCCTGAACCTGTAAATGCTGAATATCAAATGCACTGGAAAAGTGACATCTGCTACTAAGATTTAAACTTTTGGGTTCTGTTTAAGTAAAAAAACAAAAAAACACTTTCAAAAAAATGGTAGAAGAATTAATTAAAAATCGTAAATACTTTTTTCAAAATTTTAAAATGTAAAGTAGCTGACTAGATTAAAATATTTTCATAAGGTAGAAGAATGAATTAAAAATCGTAAATACTTTTTTCAAAATTTTAAAATGTAAAGTAGCTGACTAGATTAAAATATTTTCATAAGGTGTGCATAAATTACCCCCCCCCCCCCCCCACGATTGTTATTGCTTAGGTTAATGGTCGAGATATTTGAAACTTTTTTTATTTCATTCCAGCTAATGGTTGATTAAAGTGCGTTGTTCAAACTACGTTAAATTAACTGGAATATGCCTTGTAGAAGATTGCGACCAATTTCCTTTGTGGAGGCATCTAGAAAACAAAAATCATTTATTGTATTAAAACCTCTCTCTACTGCAACCCAAAACCTACCGCTCCCCTGCTTCATTCAGTTGCTACCGCGGTAATAATCCTCATCATATCAATTTAAGAATAAGCACATGGTAAACATTTTTCAATGGTAGAACAGTAGGAGAGTGTAATCAGTTTGTAAGCGATACTTCAGTCTGTCTATTAGCATTGACACTACGCAAATGCCGCTGCCCTCGCTCATTAAGTGAAGACTGTCGGCTACTGCATTGTCCCTAGTGGCAGGTTGTGCCTGAAAGCTGGCCGCTGCGGCCGAGCGGTTCTACGTGCCTCAGTCCGGAACCGCGCTGCTGCTACGGTCGCAGGCTCTAAACCTGCCTTGGGCATGGATGTGTGTGATGTCCTTAGGTTAGTTAGGTTTAAGTAGTTCTAAGTTCTAGGGGACTGGTCACTTTAAAAGTTAAGTCCCATTGTGCTCAGAGCCATTTGAACCATTTGAACAGACAAGACAGAGCCAAGCTCCCGAAAGACTACCCACATGTATAACCGAAGCAATAATAGTACTTCACTGGTTGACCACAAGTCTCTTCCGCGTAAATCACTTTAATTACTTATATAAACAGACAGGACCCAAAACTTAGTTAAAATGAGAATGGCAATTAAATTCCTTAGTTTTTAAAGAACTCAAGAAACTCAGTACTGAATTCTCCCAAAGACGTTTATCACACGCCCAGTAGGGCCTTACAAAAACAGAAATACTGAGTCTGTTACTTCCTAATCCGGCGACACACCCGCCGTGCCACAATACAAAAAGGAATAACAACGAACTACTCAACTTGGTGCTGGAACGGGAGAGCCGCAGGACGCCAACTTTTCACGAAGACCCGTCCATCTCTGTGTCCGACACACCACACGTTACCACACAACCCCAGAGGTAACATCTGACGCAGCAGATATGATACGACGAGGGCCATAGTCGATGGCGCCAGTAGGACCACGAGCGCGCCCTCAAGGAAGCCGTCACGACTCACGGAGTGTTGATAACCATGGAGACGTACAGTTCCCTCCATAAGTTTGGAAGCACCATGCTGCATATTACAACGGAGCAAGATGGAAGTGATGTATGTGGGTTTTTGGTTAGAATACGGAATAGCAATCTCAAATAATGGTTAATAGTGACACTACAGTATTTTAGACTTAATTATTATAAATATACATACATACTGTAACATACTGGTATTGCTCCGTTTTATGTAAACCGGCGTTACCTGTCCAAGCAGTTCTACTAAACACGCCGGGTGGCAGTAGTGGACAGCATGGCTATGTAGAGGTACGTTTTTTACATTTCTGCTCACTTGTAGTTGCGTTTTCTTGAAGATATAACACGCCGCGAAAGCAACTGAAAATGGCTCCAAATCACGGGTAATGATAATCACTTTGCACCAAGAAGGCAATAGTGTCCGAGAAATAGCAAAGAAACTGGTGATTTCTATCAGCGGAGTTGTCAAAACCATACACCGGCATCGAGAAACAGGCTCCTATGGAGATCGTCCTCGCTCAGGAGTACCCAGGAAAATATCAGAACGCCAGGAAAAGTATTTGGTAGCGAGCAGTAAAAGTAACAGATTATAAACTGTCCGTGAATTGACTGCTGAACTAAACTCCACGAGGGATACACCGGTGAGTGAGTCAACAGTGAGACGACGCCTGGCAGACAACAACCTCCGAGGTTATGCAGTGACAAGGAAACCACTGTTGTGCCCTGTTAACAAGAAGAAAAGGCTTCAGTGGGCCAAGGCACACCAACATTGGAAAGCGGGGGATTGGGAAAGATTCTTATTCACTGATGAATCGAAGTTCGAAATATCTGGAAGTAAACGCCGTCAATTTATACGCCGTTTACCCCATGAACGCTTGAATCCTCCGTGCGTAATTCCAATTGTGATGGTATGGGGATCGTTTGAAGGGAATAAAGTCGGAGATTTGGTGAAAGTAGATCGACAAACGAAACAGAAAGATTGTCATACCATTCTCCAGCGACATGCTAAGGCATCTGGTTTGCGTCTGCATGGGAAAGTGTTTGTCTTGCAGCAAAACCACCACCCGAAACATACGTCCCGCTTGTGTCAGAACTATGTGAAGTCACTAGAGGTTGGTAATATATAAAAAAACATAGAATGGGTGCCCCAATCCCCTGATTGTAACCCAGTCGAGCTGCTACGCGATGGATTGGACAGGAGGATCCGAAAACGGGAAATCATGAGTGGGTAACAATTGTGGCAGGTCCTGCAGCAAGAATGGAGATTAATTCCAACTGAAACTTTGGCAAAACTGACGCAGCGCATGCAGAGAGTGTGCAAGGCAGTGACGAGAACAAAGGGTAGGTATTTTGAGGAATCGAATATTTAATTGTGACAATTTCCTGTGTATTACTTTAAACTTAATAAACATTCTGAAAACAACAAAAGGCATTTTTACACAGTACTTCCTTTCCTTTTTCCATAATTATTAGGTCCTTCCAAACTTATGGAGGGTAGTGTAGGTTTTCTCGGTTTCTTCCGTAGGCCGGTGATTTGGTGAAAGCAGCTCACCTCAATCGTGTGGAATGTTTAGAGGTGTCGACGGGATACGTCATTCCAAAGACTGGTAGGGCTTCTGTATTGTGATACCGAGTACAGGATGTACACCATAGATTTTCTATGCTCTGTAATGAGTTCGGCTGCAGATTTCCCTGTCTTTGTTGAAAGCGAAAACATTCTGTTGGCATCCACCTACATAGGAAGAAATGATCATCACGATAAAGTAAGAGAAATCAGGACTCGCACAGATTGGAACGGTAGAGAGACACCTTGAAGGTGGTTAATTGCACCCTCTGCCAGGCACTTTATTGTGAATAGAGGAGTAATCACGTAGATGTAGATGTAGATGAAGGACGAATGATGGAGAATTTGCTGGAATATGAGTCTTGCATTATTTACAAAAAACGATAGGAAGAGTGACACAGAAAGGAATAAAAGCAGATTGATTTCTCATTACTAAATTATTAAGCCGTTCTATATATTGCAAGCAAGAACAATTAAACATAGATCTATTGCAATTCCTATAAGCAATTGACAACACGATTTTACAAGTTCAATGACAAACTGTTAAAAACCTCGGATAACTAGTGAATCAAGAAATTTTTAAAACAGATATATTCTAAAAAAATTTTAATGTAGAATAAATTCGGACATATTTCATTACATATCATCACACAAACAAAATACGACACAATACATTTATTGAAGTTTACTGAAGTTGTTTCAAAAATAAAGGACTCGAAACTCGTTTGGTAAGTCTCTTACACTGAGGTGACAAAACTCGTGGGATAGGGATATGCACATATATAGATGGCTATAGTATTGCGTACATAAGGCAGAAAACGGCAGTGCATTATACTCAGGTTATTCAAGTGAGAAGGCGTCCCACGTGATTGTGGGCACTTGACGTGAATTATCAAACTTTGAACGTTGAGTGACTGTTGCAGCTAAACGCATGGGACATTCCATTTCGGAAATCACTCGAAAATTCACTATTCCCAGATCCACAGGGTCAAGATTGGGCCGAGAATACCAAATTTCAGGCACAACTGGTAGAACTGGCTCTCAGCACTATGGGACCTAACATCTGAGGTCATCAAATGGTTCAAATGGCTCTGAGCACTATGCGACTTCTGAGGTCATCAGTCGCCTAGAACTTAGAACTAATTAAACCTAACTAACCTAAAGACATCACACACATCCATGCCCGAGGCAGGATTCGAACCTGCGACCTGCGACCGTAGCGGTCGCTCGGCTCCAGACTGTAGCGCCTAGAACCGCACGGCCACTCCGGCCGGCTCTGAGGTCATCAGTCCCCTAGACTTAGAACGACTTAAATCTAACTTAACCTAATGACATTACACACATACATGCCCGAGACGGGATTCGAACCTCCGACCGTAGCAGCAGCGCGGTTCCGGACTCAAGCGTCTAGAACCGCTCGGCCACAACGGCCGGCTTTCAGGCACAACCTGCCACTACGGACAATGCAGTAGCCGACGGTCTTCATTTAATGAGCGAGGGCAGCGCCATTTGCGTAGAGTGTCAATGCTAATAGGCAAGCAGAAATCAATGTGAGACGTACGACGAACGTATCCATTAGGACAGTGCGGTGAAATATGGCATTAATGGGCTATGACACCAGACGACCGACGCGAGTATATTTGCTCACAGCACCATACCATCTGCAGCGCTTCTGCTGGTTTCGTGACCTCATCGGTTGGATCCTAGACGACTGTAGAAGCGGGTCCTGGTAAGATGAGTCCCTATTTCAGTTGATAAAAGCTAATGGCAGGGTTCGAGTATGACGCAGATCCCATGTTGCCAACAAGTCACTGTGCAAGCTGATGGTGGCTCCATAAAGGTGTGGGCTGCGATATATGGAACGGATTGGGTCCTCTGGTCCAAATGAAGTAATCACTGACTGGAAATGTTTATGTTCGTCTACTTGGAGACCACTTGCAGCCATTAAGGACTCCCCAAACAACGATAGAACATTTATAATTGACATTGCGCCGTGTCACCGGGCCACAATTCTTCGCGAATGGTTTGAAGAACATTCTGTAAAATACAAGCGAACGATATGGTCACCCAGATAGTCGCCTGACTTGAATTCCATCGGATGTTTGTGGAAGGTAATCGAGAGATCGGTTCACGCACTAAAACCCGCAAAAGAGTCGCAATTATGGACGGTTAGAAATTTCTAAAAATGGTTCAAATGGCTCTGAGCACTATGGGACTTAACTGCTGTGGTCATCAGTCCCCTAGAACTTAAAACTACGTTAACCTAACTAACCTAAGGACATCACACACATCCATGCCCGAGGCAGGTTTCGAACCTGCGACTGTAGCGGTCACGCGGTTCCACACTGTAGCGCCTAGAACCGCACGGCCACTCCGGCGGGCCAGAAATTTCTGCCGGGGACTTCAGACATATTGAATCCATGCCAAGTTGTCGTGCTGCACCATGCAGCGTAAAAGGAAGGCCCACACGATACCGCGAGGTATCCCATGAGTTGTGTCACCTCAGTGGATTTAGTGACAGAGAAGAAATTTACATCCTAATAAGACATTAATATTCCTCCTTCTGTACGAAAGATTGTACTGCTTTTCTGATGACTTAATCGGCAAAAGTTCTTTAAACCCCAGCTTGCTTACTTCCCTTTTGTGTTTGTGAAAAACTCGTCACGTCAGTTGTGCGGACAACGCATTATTCACCCACATAAAACAGGAAACTGTAATTGCAACTGAGCCGTGGTAAAATTAGCTGTTTTGAAGAGCGCGCCACAGCGCGTACTGTGAAGCAGTCGCCCTCCGTTTCTGGCGGTGGCTCCGCTGTGGCAATCGCAACTTTGGTGTCTCCCTCTGATGTGAAAGGGGAAAGGTAGCCTGTTCGCGTGCATTTAAGGGGCGCTATGAGCTCGCTAGGTCTCCTCTACCCGTCCTGCCACTGCAGCCACCCGCCCACCTGCCCCTCCAAAATCTGTCCATGACTACCACCGTGCCAATTGGGATGCCTACCGGGACTCCATTGCCTAACAGGTCGAAAGCCACCCCCTCACTTTCCACCACCCTGATGACATCACCCATGCCTCTTCCTTCCTTCAGAAGACCATCACTGACGCTGTGGAGGCTCATGTCCCTACCAAACTCATCCACCCTCACCGCCCTACGCTTCCTCCACAGGCCGTCCTTCTTCTGCGTGAATCCCGCAGGCTCTACCGCTCCTTCCTCCGCACTCGTGACCGGGATACTCTCACCCGCCACCGGCAATTACAGCGACATATCCGGAACCTCCTTACAGCAAAGAAATGCCGGGACTGGCGTCAGACATGCACACGCCTCAACTCCACCCTCCCTGTCAACTCCTCCAAGTACTGGTCAGCCTTCCACCGCCTTACTGGTAGCCATCCCACCCCGCATTACCCCATCCTCCATGACGATCGACCCTTTCCCGACAACCTCAGTAAGGCTAACCATTTTGCTTCCCACCTGTCCGAGGTCTTCTCCATTCCTGACGATCCCCATTTTGATTACTCCCTCTTCCCCACTGTCCTTGACCGCACTGACACCTCTGTCCCCCCGCTAGCCCCTAGCTTCCAGTACTTGGATCGGCTACCCCCGTCCGACATCAACACTCCCATCACCATGCAAGACATCACACTCGTCCTCCGCTCCAAACGCAACACCGCCCCTGGTCATGATGGTGTCACCTACCGTCACCTCAAGGAATCCCCTCCATCCTTCCTGTCTGTCCTTGCTACCCTGTACAATGTCCTCCTCTCCACTGGATTTTACCCTGACCTGTGGAAGACTTCCCGTGTCCTGCTGTTCCCTAAGCCTAACAAACCCCCCTCTGCTACCTCTTCCTATCGTCCCATCTGCCTCACCTCCATGTTCAGTTAGGTCTTTGAGGCCATCCTCTCTCGCCGTATCCACCGCCACCTTAACCTCCACCACCTCCTTCCTCTTACCCAATGTGGCTTCCGCCCTTCCTTCTCTGCTGACGACCAGCTCCTTAACCTTACCCATCTTCTTTCCCTCCAACTTAACTCCCGTCACTCTGCTATCTTTGTTTCCCTTGATCTCCAGAACGCCTATGACCGTGTCTGGCATCCCGGGCTCCTTTTCAAACTCCAGACTTATGCTCTCCCCATCAACTTCGTCCGTCTCGTTGCTTCCTTCCTCTCCCATCGTCCCTCCTATGTGACTATCCACAATTCCAACTCCCGTACTTTCTACCCCTCTGCCGGCGTGCCCCAAGGTTCTGTCCTTTCCCCTCTCCTCTATCTCCTGTACACTGCTGATATGCCCAAACCTCCCCCTCCTGTTCATCTTCTCCAGTTCGCTGATGACACTGCCTTCCTAGCCCTTTATCCTACCCTCCAACGGTCCCAACGTACCCTCCAAACACACCTTGACCAATTCACCGCTTGGTGCAACCAGTGGTTCCTCCGTGTTAATCCCTCCAAGACCCAGGCGATCATCATAGGCCGCACCACCCGCTCCTTCCACCTCCATGATTTCTACCTGACCATTTACGGCCGTCCTATCCACCTCACTCCTACCCTCAAATACCTTGGCCTCACACTCGACCGCCACCTCACCTGGACTCCCCATCTCCTTACCATCCAAAACAAAGCTCACAACCGCCTCCGCCTCCTGAAACTCCTGTCCGGCCGGACGTGGGGTCTGCATCCTTCCACCATCCTTCACACCTACAAATCCATGATCCGCCCCATCCTTTGTTATGCTAGCATCGCTTGGATTTCCGCCCCTCCCCGGTTCTATAAAGCCCTCCAAATCCTCGAACGCCATGCACTCCGCGTCGCCTTCCGCATCCGCCTTCCGTCCCCCACGCGCATCCTCTATGACCTCATCCCCTTCCCCCACCTTCTCCTTTTCCTTGAACATATCCGCACACTATATATTGTCCGCCGCCTTGATCCCCCTCACCCCCTGGTGTCTCCCTTCCTCTCCACTCCCAACCAGTTGCCGCGCCTTTACCGTTGTGTCCCTCCCTCTCTCCATCTCCACACCCTCCATCTCCTTTCCCAACACAACTTCCACCGTCTACCACTCCCGGATGATGAGCTTCGCCCTGACATCTACCCTTCCTACCAACTCTAACCCCCTCTTCCTGCCTCCTCCTCAGGGCTCCCTCTCCTCCCCCTCCCTCCTTCTTAGCGGATTTCCCCTCCTACTCCCCATCCCTCTCTTGTACCTTCTTTCGGTGTCTCTGCGCTCCCTCCTGCCCTGTCTTCCCTTTGCCTCTCCCGCCCCATGTGTCTCCTGCCTCTTCGTGAACCCACAGTTGCCCCTCCTCTCTTCCTCCCGCCGCTTCCCCAGCTGCCCCATGCTCTCCCCTCCTTTTCCATCCTCTCTGCCCTTTCCCTCGGCAGGTCCCGCCTGGTAGTTTTACTCTTCGTCGTGTGTGCTCCACGTGGGTTTTAAGTGTGTTGTCTTCGGAGTGTTTTTAATACTGTGGCCAACTTTTAACCTGTGCATGTGCATCCAGTGTCTTCTCTGTGTTTTAAGAATCGCCAACTGTGTTCTTTAACTTTCTGGTGACTTTTTTAACTGTCCCCAATGACCTTCTACATGTCAGTGATTTTTACCTCCATTTTCTCCCCTTACTCTGTTTTATGTTCCCCTTTTTTTACCTCCTTATGTATGTATTATTTTATTCTTGTTTTAGTTGTCATATCACTCGGCTGAAGAGCGGCGGATTGTGCTGCTGACAGCCCTCCCCTGCCCATATGGGGCAGGGGCATGAAATCACAATAAAGGAAAAAAAAAAAAAAAACTCGCTAGGTGGCGAGTCTGGTCAGTTGGTCAGCCGGGTCAGTCAGTGTCTGTCTGTCGTCCGGAGTGCTAGTCCGTGTTAGGCCGCCAGTCTGCAGTGGCCATTGGCGGTTGGATCGATCGGTTGGTTGGTCGCGGACCGGGACACTAGATGACTTGTCCGTCGTGAGCGTCGGCGCATGTGAGGTCGCCACGTCAGTCCAGTGGCCCGCGCCGTATAGTGAGGGGTAGAGGCTTCGCGGTCGACCCAAGAGCAACAGGAGTCAACCCACGACATCGGTCTGGCCGGCACGAGCTGCGACGCCTTGAGACGGGAGATCGGCGCGCCTTCCTGCGTCCGTTGGAGCGGCTGGCAGCGGACGGTTATGGAGAGCGTTTTGGGAGTGCTGCGCCAGGTCCTCGCCATACATCACACTTTATTAAAAGTTAAGTGATTCGTGCTATGTTGTTTCATTTACTTGATAATTCTACTTGTGTTCATGGTCAGTCTCTCGTCCCCAGCTTGCTCGTCTGTCTCTCGTCCGCTTTTGTTAGGCAGTTAGTGTCTGTCTGTCGGTCTGCCGTACGTTAATAGCTGCCTCTGTCATGTTTGTCGGATTCGGTGTTAAAGAATTTATTGCTTGAAGTGTAACGGCCGAATTCTTGAAATGTTTTAATCCTACCTATCATCTTGAGAGGCGGTATATGTGTAATGTAGAGCATGTTTGTATATTTCATGTAAGACTGCATTTCATAGATTTTTATTTAAATGATCATTTTAGTATACAATGTTGGCACCCTTCCACCGTAAGAGTTTTTTTTTAATCAAGTTGCACCTTCGGTGGAAAGTTAATTTTTTAAATGTTAGTGTTTCGTACCATTTCCATCCCTCTCACGGGGTGCATAGTTTATGTACTTGTGAGTTCTTAAGATTTTTAGTTTAAAGTAATCTGGTGTGTTGCAGTGTAATCATTCAGAGGTTGTTGTGAGCGGTCGTGAATACGGCCGTGTCAAGAGGGAGCGGCAAGGTTCTCAGCCCGAAAGCTCATACTGTCAAATTAGTTCCTTCTGCCTCTGAATAAATTGTAACTAGATATTTAGAGGATCCTTTCTGATTATGATTTTAAATCTGTTGGAGAAAAGGGCTTTTAGGAATAAAATTTCCATTTATTGAAAGAAATTTGTTTTCATCAGTTACTCGCTGGCAAGTACTTCCACGCTCACATAGTGTGATTAAATGTATTAATGTTCTTGATGAATCTCTAGTAAAAAAAAAAAAATGTGAATTCTTAAGAAGACGTTTTGAAAGTAAATTCACGGTTCAGCAACGATTCTATTAAACCAAATTTCGTACAGTTTGCATAAAACGAAGGCACAAATATAAATAAACCTCATTACGGTACTTCACTTCCCTCGCACCTGTTTGCGTTGTCTGTTTCCCTTTGTAAGGTTCCATTTAAAATGTTCTGAGTCACAACTATGGCAGTGATCATTGCTCTGATGATTAAACGTGTCATGTCGGACATTAGGTGTAGACTTGTACACTGCCCAGTCGACCAGCTTTTCCGTAAAAAAAAAAAAGGCGTTCGTTCCCTAGATCAATCTAAGGCTGCTGTATCAGGAATAGAGACATCAATGAAACCCTGCGTCTGCTGAATCCAAAAGTAGGAGGAAAACGAGATTAACCATTAGAGACAATATGGCATTAAAGAGAAGGGTTCGACTGATACAATAAGTTTAGTTACCAGCCACAATTTATTATATTTGCATTAAGCGTTTCAGAAGTTTAATCCACAGCCATCAGATGGACACATGTGAATTAATACCACATGTACGCATTTTGTTCACGACCTTGCGGCAATCTGTGGCACTTCTAATAGATGACAAATACAGAACACTATTTTCGTACACAGCTCATGGTACTTGGGCCATGTAATGAACGAGTGTTCTGTTATTTTATTCTGACATGAAACACAAATAATAGGTTGTAGAACCAAAGATACTTCTCTGTAGCCATTGATCTCTTTATTTATCTCTTAATTTCCCTCCTTAAGTACATTCTGTTCAATTCTCCTAGTTAGGGAGCCATTTTCCTCTACATTTCGCTAGATTATGAGTACTAGGCGAAGGAATATTACAGAGAACACCTTACCGCCAGCCTCAGAATGAATAATTACAAAATTAATGTATCAATTTATTTTACTGCATTATAACGGAACTGAAAGATGATACTAACATGTATGTTACAAGAATCAGTAGTGACACAATACGTTCCGTCCCACTTGAGGTACTAATTCTTCTGACTTGCGTAGTTCTAACTAATGACCTACGACTTAGTATATTCTAGCACTCCGCTGGTACGTAAAGTTATTTGCTGTCAATATGTACACAAAATAATATCTCACTTGGATGTCGCTTTAGCGTTACAGTAACTTAGTATGTATCAGGAACTGAAATGAAACACCTCCTCTACGAATTAGACTTTTAAACATGCTCTTCAAAAATATTCCGTAAGCTAACAATTATTAAATGAATACTTTTTAATTAAAAACTTAGTCGAGGAATTGCGCATAGAGAAATAGGAAACTGCTCACACCATGTAGTATGATAAAGTGGCTTAAATCACGATGGCAACATTGTAAATATTTGTGGAACTGCTGCGCTGGTCATAAAGTCTGATACGTTAGATAGCAGTTTTCTCAGGACATGAGACATACCTGCGCGTTAGGACGTCAATAAGCACTTTCGGATTATCCAATTACAACGATCGGGTTAGAAATTTCCAGTTACGTAATTAACACAATTGATGAACACTTTCTTCATCGTATCAATTAACTGATTTAGTCTAGTGCCTGGGAACCGTTTGGATTGTTTTTTTTTTTTAAATATTAAGTTAACAGGCTTCACTAATTCGTCGATTATTCATCTATGACATCCATTACCAGCAAAAATATAAACTTCAGAAGCTTCTGTTACCACGTAAATAACAATACCAATATTATAAATGTGAAAGTAATTGTCTGATACGTTGTTACGACTAAACCACGGATCAGATTTTGGTGATAATGGGTATGGAGATAGTTTCGACCGACACAAAAAGAGAACTCAGAAGGCATGTATTTATTGTTTTGAACAATATTACGCGAATAACCTGCCACCTGATGCGTCCCTATATGTTAATTCCCATGACATACCATGGGTCCCTGCCATGATATGCTCATTGGGCATACCGAAGAGTAGAATAACAGTAACTGCTACCCAAATGGCTAGCGCACTTACTTCCTCATTTCTGTGGCTGCGTTCTCCACCGCTAATCTCGCGATGTGATGCCCACCGTCACCGACACTGGTCAGCTGGAATTCTATTACTTTCAAATGTCTGGATAGTTGAGCAGTGCCTCAAAGGAAGCAATGAAACAGGTTTTATCGAGCATTTTCCTTATTTCCTTCGTAACTGGGTCCTCCTTTGACCACGTGTTGGTTTAGTTTGCGTGACAAAGTATCGTGAGGTGTCACTTCAATGGTATAGGTGTAGCCCTCGATAACACCGGGTTTTTCCGAAAACACATTCTCATAATCTGGACGTAGCTGAGTCAATTCATTTTGTTGTGCTTCGGCCAAATATTCTGACTCCATGACTTTCATGGCTATCAGTTTCCTTTTTTCCTCTATATTCTGTCTCACTATTTAGAGGCACAAAACGCGTGGGTGTTTTCAGCTCGTTACTAAATGCGAATAAGTAGGAGGCCGAGTTGATAGGAGCTGAAGGAGTCCAGGTTGCAATAATATGCGGTGCGGCACACTGTTGGAGAGAAGGATTATTATTCAAGAAACACATAGTACAATGAAAATAACTTACCTTCAGTAATTTGTAGGACCGCAGCTGCGGCTATGAACTGACAATCTCGTATAATGGAATACCATGAACTAATACGACATATTCTCAGGGACTAAGCGTGATGGACCCTCCTCAGAGAATCAATGCAAACATTACAGAACTGGCTGAGGGTCGATAATGAAAGTGCGTCTGGCTAGGTTGAAATCTAGCTAAGAAGTGAACGAGGCACTCTCCAGTTCCGCCGAGCTGCACAGCCCGCTAGAGTGCGCTGTGCTCGGCAGACAACGGGCTGCCAACCGTTTGTTGGCGCGGCGTTGTAGTAGTCTCTGTGGCAATGATACTACACTTTCCGTCTTCACTAATAAACTCTGTATAACATGCTTGTCTTGTACTTAAGTCAGAATATAAATTCATTATCTGTATGCCTTCGAATCTAAACTGAAAGCTCCAGCAATATTTACCGTTTACTTCCCGTGTCCTCAACAATGGCAAAATTACACCTCTACCCTTAATCATAAGGCTTACTTCCCGGCACAAGATGTCACACTGAACCCCGTAACTACTAGGAACGAGCTTTTCATTGCTTCATTTCCTACCGTAAACTCCACTTGCACCTGGTGCTTTATGATATGAGATTGTGCACCTATTGCACCTGTTACACGACAATTCTTCACTGGAAATACTGGTATTCTATTATTCTGACTAAAGTACTTGTAAAGATTTGCACTCACGACATTGGTTGGCGCACTGGTATCGACCATTGTCTGTATTGGTGCTCAGTACATATCTGCTTGCAATGTAGCCCGCACAACACTTTTGTCGGTTCGGTTACATTTCTGCGGTGTGACTACAAGTTAATTTTCTATTTTTATTCCCTCATTGTATCTCAGCATACAAAGTTTATGGCTGTCATCAGTAAAAGTGCCCTCACTACACCAGCCTGCAGCCAACAACGGAGAGCGTATTGTGGCTGTCTTTAGTTTAACGGGTGAGCATTAGTGGGTTGACAGTTGCCTGTCACTTCCACTAATCTCACATCCTGGTTCTGGTTGTTGTTGCTACTGTTGGGTTGGCCGCCCTGCCTCTCCGATGGTGTATTTTGATACTGTGCATGGCCCTGGTTTTGCGGTGGTCGGTTGTAATTCCCTGACATGTTCTGTGATTGACCTGGGTTGGCGTTCCATTGTGGCTCTGTGTTTTGTTGCCACTGTGGTGTCGGTTCATTATGACCACGCCACTGGTTTCGGTTATACCGCCAGAGGTGAATTGCCGTTACCATTCTATCCACTAGTCATGCGTCCATCATGACGTCTCTTCCGATTTTGACGATTATAACCGTTGCCGTTATAACCATTGACATTGTTTATGCCTCGATTCTGTTGCCGGTTCTCTTGCCTATTCCCGTTACCATTTGGTACTAAGTTACTGCTGTTACTGTTCCTGCCATTGTGATCGGTTTTTTGTTGATTACAGCCTGCATGTTTTCACCTGCTTTCTGTTTTCATGTCTTCGATCAATAAGTCAACAGAATCCACATTTCGCCGGCCGGTGTGGCCGAGAGGTTCTAGCCACTACAGTCTGGAACCGCGCAACCGCTATGGTCGCAGGTTCGAATCCTGCCTCGAGCATGGATGTGTGCGATGTCCTTAGGTTAGTCAGGTTTAAGTAGTTCTAAGTTCTAGGGGACTCATGACCTCAGGAGTCCCATAGTGCTCAGAGCCATTTGAAGCCAGTCCACATTTCCAGGAATTGTTCTATATCATATTCCGGTACATTGATGAAATATTTTTTAAATTCACTGGGCAACTTCATTTTTATTAATCTGATTGTGTCGCGATCGGACATGGGCTCGTCCCAGTACCTGGTTTTGTTTATATACTTTTCAAAATATTTGCGTAACGTGCTCACTATAGGATTGTATATTTCTGGACTGTACAACTCCTTGCGTAGTCTTTCTTTGACGCTATTGGACCAGAATCTTTACAGGAATCCACCTTCAAACTGTTGCATCGTTAGACAGTTTTCGGACACGTCGGTGGCCCACAGTGCCGCGTCACCTTGAATAAAGGAGACCACGAACTCAATTCTTTGTCTTTCCGTCCATGTTCTAGGAAACACATTTCTGAAGCTCTTAATAAATACTACAGGGTAACTGGCCAGGATCACATATTCATACCTACTACCCACGTGAACCAAATAAACGTGGGTCAGATAAACGCACACAACTACAGGAACCGTACTCTCAAGCGGGACGAATCCCATACATGGCTGCCAATTGGCAAATGATATACACCGGAGTAGAACCAAAAGCCGCAATAATAATCACTAACAAATCATTTAGAACCACGGTCCTCGCGCAGTTCTCGAGCGAACACTGCAATGTCGTGGAACTCCAAACAACGAGAGGAGTGATCTACATCTCAAACATTTACTTCGAATATGGGCAAGAAATAGATGAGTTTTTGGAGATACTCACACAGGTTACCACGGCACTGCGGGGACGCAGGATGATAGTGACGGCAGACATAAATGCTAAGTCCCCCCTTTGGTTCAGTGGCACTCACGATGATCGAGGGCTAAAGGCCGAAGAGACGATAATGGCATTGCAACTGGTGGTTGCAAACCAACAAGGGAACCCCCCCCCCCCCCACCTATACAGGCGGCGGGGGAGATGGCACAAATATAGATGTGACGTTGGTAACACCAAACCTCATTACAAAAGTCAACAACTGGAAAGTGTGGGACAGAGCAACCACCAGTGACCATAACTTAATTTCTTTCAACATTGGGGAAAGGGAGTGCCACAGGGACATGGGGTGGGAGCTGCAGTTCAATTATAACAAAGCCAACTGGGACCGTCTCGCGGAGGAGTGCAACATCCCGACATTGCTGGAGGGTGATGAAAACGTAGATGAATACGCCGAAGAGCTGGTACAGGCTATCACCAGGGCGGTGCGAGCCGCGGTACCAACCAGGAGGAGAGCCATCGCGGCCACCCCCACACCATGGTCGGCTGAATTAGAACAGATGCGCCAGGCTGTAAGGAGGGCGAGGAGGTACTACCAGCGGAGTGTCGTCTGGAGAGAGAAACAAAGATGGTTACAGATCTACAGAGAGAGCAAGGATCAATTCCAACAGGAGCTCAGGGCTGTCAGACTCAAAAGTTGGGAAAGTTACGTAAAAAGCCAATTGGCTACGGACCCTTGGGGAGTCCCATACAAGTTAGTAAGAGAGAAAATAAGATCACCTATGGTGCTTTCCACAGTCAGGGACGGGGACCGGATGACGGGCACGTGGCAGGAAACTGCCGAGGCCCTCCTCCGGGTCCTGTTGCCTGACGACGTGGAAGAAAATGAGACAGATGAACAGAAAGGAATAAGAAGAGAAGACCAAAGGGACTACAACAATAACACAAATACTTACCCCTTCTCTGAAGAGGAAGTCGCTGCCCAAATAAAGGCCCTTAAAAAGGGCAAAGCTCCTGGCCCGGACTGCATTACTGCGGAAGTGGTGCAATTCCTTGCCCCCCAGCTTGTAGCTCCTCTCACTAAGTTGTACAACGAGTGCTTACAACTCGGGAAATTCCCAGCAATTTGGAAAAGAGCAAATGTAATAATAATCAAAAAGAGTCCAGACAAAGATCCTACAGAAATCAAGTCTTATAGACCTATCTGCTTGCTAGATGTACTGGGCAAACTTTTTGAGAGGCTACTAGCACACAGACTGACAGCACACCGCATGCTGTGTGGGATGAGCGACAGACAATTCGGTTTTCGGTCTGGGTGCTCTGCGTCTGACGCAATCGCCCTGGCTGCCGAGGTCTGTGGCTCTGCCCCGCACAAGTATGTTGTCGGCATCATGGTAGACATCAGTGGCGCCTTTGACAACCTGTGGTGGCCCTCACTCTTTTCCCGCCTGCGGGAAAAGAACTGTCCAGGGCTACTATACGGCTGTCTGAGGAGCTATTGTGTAGACAGGGAGGTCTTGCTATCGGCCCCTAGCGGCACGGTCAGGAAGATTGTGACCAAAGGATGTCCTCAGGGCTCTGTCCTTGGACCTCTCTTTTGGGACATAAATATGGAGCCTCTACTTGAGGATCTAAAGAACTGTGACGATGTGCTAGAGGTCATAGCATACGCAGATGACCTCCTCTTGCTGGTCGGCGGCCGTAGCCGTGAGGATCTAGAACCGAAAGTGGAGAGAGCCGTAACTGTACTTACTTCGTGGTGCCAAAGAAGTAAAATGACTATTGCGCCCAACAAATCAACATACTTGCTTCTCAAAGGCCAATTGGTCAGAAATCCCACAGTTAGAATCAACGGCATGCCAGTTCTTCGGCGCCGTGAGGCCCGATATCTGGGTGTAATCATCGATGAGAGGTGGAACTTTGCATCACATATTGACACCGTATCCCAAAAGTCACTGGTCCTACTAAACGACCTCATTGGAATAGGTCACAAGCGATTCCACCTGCTACCAAATTTAATAAAACTATATCACAATAGTATTCTGACCTCCATAGTAGGATACGGATCAGGAGTCTGGGCACACAGACTCACGAGGGTCATGCCTGCCATGGCCGTAAGAAGAGTGCAGCGGAACATGCTTCTACGTTCAGCAGGAGCTTACAGAACTACACCAGGAGGAGCGCTATTAGTACTAATGGGGATTTGTCCATTAGACATAAAAATCAGGGAGCAAGCCGCCTGGTACTGGGTGAAGAAAGAAAACAGGGATAAAATCAGGGAAATACTTGGGATCTACGCGGGGGACAGGTATGCTATCAAAAAGAGGGGAATTGAACTTTGGCAGAATCAATGGAGTAGTGAGGAAACTGGACGCAGAACTTATGAACTGCTACCAGATATCGAGGAAAGGTTAAAATTTACATTTTTCACACCCACAAGAGGAATGCTGCACTTTCTTACTGGACATGGACCATACCCGACATATCTATGTCGGTTTGGGAAACAGGCTACACCTGCGTGCGCCTGTGGTGCTGTGCAAGGTACCCCAGAACATGTGGTGTATGAGTGCCACCTCTTCGATGATGTGGCCCATGATCTTCGACAACAGCTACCAAACAAGGACACGTACCACATATTAAGAAGCGAAAGCACTTTTAACATCTTAAATACTCTCACTGATGTGATATCAAAGAAAGTAATTAAGAACTTTCTTAGGGACAACCACCAGTGAAGGACTAACACTTCCACCGAATTAGACTCGTACACCCTTCCTGTACCGCCAAGTGGGGACCTGGCCAGCCGTCATACGGCTGGAATCCGCCTTACCTTGGACTAGGAGGGAGGGGGGGTACAAAACACCGGATTTGACCGCACACCAATTGTGACATGTAGTTAGGTTAGATTAGATGTAGAAGATAGAATAATACCTAGAGTAGACTGCAGCGACACCAACTTAAGGCCAGCCCAGTGCCAGGGGCACGCCCACTGGGATTAGCTCAGTGGGCCGTGGCCAACACCAGTAGGTTTATAGTAGTACTGGCACACCTGTAACGCTGCAGGTAGAATGTAGACTTAGATTAAGTAGCTTAGAATCCCATAGCGGTTAGATTAGAGTAAAACAACAGAAGTACCTGTAGTGTAGAAAAAGCTGCATTAATCGTATCATTTGTAGGACCCACTAATGTAGTTAGGTAGTGGGTTATATGAATAATGTAATATGATGTTATGAATAAAGAATTTTTTTAAAAAAAAAAAAAAAAAGTACTACAGGGTGGACATTTCGTTTTTTCGCTATTGAGGGGTTGGAATGTCCTGTGATTTATCACATTGTCCTCCTTTTTGAACATCTGATTGCTAACTTCTGTAGCATACATTACTTCGTGATGTGCGCTGCTCTGTATCACATATTCTTCGTGCCCGTAATTCGCGTTAGGTTGCGGTTGCGCACTCGCGCCCTGCATACCGTCTGCGTTATTATAGCAATCAGTACGCGGAGTCTGATTCATTATCTGTCCGCCATTGTTTACATTGTTTTCCGACACAGTCTCCACGCGACCTCCTGTTGCCAATTCGGCATCTCCGCTGTCACACAGGATTTGATCTGTGTTAATTCGGCGTGTAGTGCGGTAGCGCTAGCGTCAATATTTACACCCGCGGCCGCAGTCATTTGTTCTACAGCTGTTTTTAAATCGCTATCAATCTTTGCAGATATCTCGCGATCCTTTACTTCTAGCCATTCTTTATTCTTTTACCACTTTTTGAGCTTGCACTTCCAAATATGTATCAATACTTTTCCGTGCATCTATATCAACATTATCCACGCTGTTGATTAAAGTCTGAACACTGTCGTCTTAGCCTGGCCTGAGATATGTGTAGTTTTTGCATCTCGCCGGCTGGGCTTTGCACAAGATCAAGTATTTCCTACAAACGTCTCGCGTCTCGGCAAGTTCGCTTTGGATACTGTTTAGTTTCGTTTCTAGTCTTTGGTCTCTCTCTCTCTCTCTCTCTCTCTCTCTCTGTTGACGCTCATGGAGCATTTGAGCAAGTTTCTCGTCCCTCTCCATATCTTTTTCTTCTAACCTGCGCAGAAATTCTGCAAATGGGTCTGCAATCAGTGAGCATACTGGTGCCCCGCTTAATCTGGCACTCGATTGGTCCCCCTGTCCAGGCAGTGGAGTTGTTGTTATTCTATTCCCATTCAGATCCTCGCGCCCCCCCCCCCCCCCCCCCCCCGGTCCGGAAATTAAGTTATCCCAGGCGTTGGCTTGGGGTTCGTTTACGTTTTGCAAATGATCCTCACTTTCCATGTTAACAGACTTCTGTTCGTCTGGTACGGATGTTTTAGGTTGTCCTATCTTACCCATGATAGATTCGCTTAAAGGCACTGACAAATCCTTCACACACACACACACACACACACACACACACACACACACACACATATATATATATATATATATATATATATATATATATATATATATATAATTACATTTGTTATAATAGTGTCATATTAATAAATCTCGCATTCTCTTTGATCGGGTCCTAAAGTTGCTGCGTCAACCTCGCCTCCGTCGGCCGTCGTAATTTGATATATTATTTACTACAGAAATTGATTGGTAATCGTGATTGTTGCCGACTTATGTGGTGGATCAAAACGATATTTCATTGAACTTTGATTTACAATTAAATGTTTTTATGCAGCTGTCTCTTTCTATAACAATATTAATCTTCAGTGCAAACTATTTGTTACGTTAATGACGTAAGAATCACGGCATCTTAAAACATGAGCATATAAACTGAACAATGGAATAAACTTTTCATATTAATTTCCTAGGATAGTCAGTTCACTGTAAAGCAAGAAATCTTTAGTTACTAATTACAACTGCGGCCCACACATGCGCCAGAGTACTTTTCCTTACCTGCGTTAACCATTGCATTGTAGTCGGAGTCCTGGCTCTGGCTATCAGCTGTTGTACTGAAGATAACAATCTTAAAGCAACGTATTTTCTGCAACGTCTGGCGGCTGTGGAGAAAATTGTACATTATGTTAATAGCGGGCGAGTTTTTCGCTTCCGCAAATTTTTATAAGTTAATATCACGACGTAATGGCGTCGTTGGCTGCATCGGCCGCTGCGATTGTTGCACTGTAAATTACTCGAATGCAGGTTAATTCAAGGAAGGCGGACATGAAATCAGGACCACTTCTTACAAATTAAAATTGAACAATAATATTAAATCAATATACTATCTGCTTAATTAGTACAAACATGCTTACATATGCCAGCACTCGCAAGATGTCCGTCTACACGCAATCAAGACAAGAGAAATAGTGAAGACGACTAAAAAAATTACGAAAAGAGCATATCTTGTCGTCTTTTTGGATCATTTTGTTTCGAGTGTTCTGTATTTCTTTGTCCTCGAAGCTTCCACAGAGAAATTATTACAAATTTTAAATGTCTCTTCTTTATAAATACTGTTTTTTAAGTCTTTTCTTAGTATTTCACTGGGGACGGTATAGCCTTCAGCCTAATATAAGAACTGTTTTATGTAAGGCCTTTGGCATTTTTAAAGTTAAGCCTGGTTTGATGCAGCTCCCTATGTTACTCTGTCCTGTGCAAGCTTCTTCATCTCTAAGTAGCTACTGAAACATACATCCTTCTGAATCTGCTTAGTGTATTCATCTATTGGTCTCCCTCTACGCTTTTCACCCTCCACGCTTCCCTCCAATACTACACTGGTGATCCCTTGTGCCTTAGCAAGTGTCCTACCAACCGATCCATTCTTTTAGTCAGACTGTGCCAGAAATTTCTCTTCTCCCCAATTCTGTTCAGTACCTCCTCATTGCTAACGTGATCTGCCCGTCTAATTTTCAACAATATTCTGTAGCACCACATTTAGCAGCTTCTGTTCTCTTCTTGTCTAAACTATTTACCGTCCATGTTTCACTTCCATACATCTCTACATTCCATACTATTACTTTCAGAAAAGACTTCCTCACACTCACATCTATACTTGGTGTTAACAAATTTCTCTTCTTCAGAAACGCTGTCCTTGCCAGAGCCAGTCTACATTTTAAAGAATACCCTCTCTACTTCGACCATCATCAGTTGTTTTGCTACCCAGATAGCAAAACCCATCTACTACTATACGTGTCTCAGTTCCTAATCTAATTCCCTCGGCTTCACCTGATTTAATTAGACTACGTTCCATTATTCTGTTTCTGCTTCTGTTGATGTTCATCTTATTTCCTCCTCTGAAGACCATTCTGTTCAACTACTCTTCTAGGTCTTTTGCTGTCTCTGACACAATTAGAATGTCACCGGCAGACGTCAAAGTCTTTATTTCTTCTCCATGGATTTTAATTTCTACTCCGAAATTATCTTCTGTTTCATGTACTGCTTGCTCAATTACATATTGAATAACGACGGAGATAGGTTACAATGTGTCTCACTCCATATTCAATGGCTGCTTTCCTCTCGTGAACCACGACTTTCATAACTGCCATCTGGGTTCTGTACAAATTATAAATAGTCTTTCGCTTCCTGTATTATACCCCTGCCCCATTCAGCATTTGAAAGAGGGTATTCCAGTCCAGAATGTCAAAAGCTTTCTCTAAGGCTATCTTCTTAGAGAAGTCTCAGTCAGTATTGCCTCGCGTGTTCAAACATTCCTATGGAATCCAAACTGATACACTAACGCCACTATTAATATGGAAATCATCTTCACTTTCAATACTCGCTCTAATGGTCGGCGAGCATTATTGATCTTAGAGATCCGTCGTGTTGAGTAGATAATAGTCAAGAATGCCTTTAAAGAAACACCGCACTGAGATTGTACGCGGTGGTGTAATATGGTTGCGAGAATCTGGATGTACCTGCTCCGATATTACAGAGAAACTTGGCAGAAAAGTAGCCACAGTACTTGATTGCTGGCAGCAGTGGACATAAGAATATACGGTGGAAAGAAGCCCAGGCGCACGACGTCCGCGTGGTATTACCGAGTAGAGCGACCACCGTGTCTGGTGTGGGGCCGCGGCGCATCCTGCTGCATTTGCAGAACAATCGGTTACTTCAAGCACGGCTCCAGAGCAGACGCCTTGTAGCGTGCATTCCACTCACTCCAAACCAGAGCCATTTGCGACTTCATTGGTGTCAAGCGAGAGTTCATTGGAGGACAGGGTGGTCTGTGGTTTTTCTGAGGAAAGCCGTTTCTGCCTCGGTACCAAGGATGGCCGTGTGTTGATTAGAAGGAAGCCATTTGGGGACCTACAGCCGACTTGCCTGTATACTAGAAACAGTGGACGTACACCTGGAATTACGGTGTTGAGTGAGAATCTGCTGGAGCAGTCTCACACCCTGACTGTAAATTTGTGCAACAATCTGGTGATTCGATACATTGTGCTACCATTCATGAACAGCATCCCAGGGGGTGTTTTCCAACAGGATAACACTCGCCCACATACCACTGTTGTATCCCAATGTGCTAAGCAGTGTGTTTACATGTTGCCTTGGCCAGCTCTGTCACCAGATCCGTCTCCAGTCGAGTAGGTATGGGATATCACTGGACGACAACTTCAACGGCATCGACAAACAGCATTAACAGTACTTGCATCGAGCGACAAAGTGCAGCAAGCATGGAAGACCATCTCACAAACTAACATACGGCACTTGTACTGCGTAATGCATGCACGCTTGCGTGCGTGCAATCGATATTCTGGCGGATACACCGGTTATTAATGTACTAGCATTACAAATGTACCAGCATTTCACATTCGCAATGGCTTATCTCTCTCTTACGTTAATCTGTAAATTTATAGTGTTACGAATTTAAATATGTTACCTCGACAAATGTATTCCCGAAATTTTGTTACTCCACATTAATTGCTTTGCTGTACATACTCCGAAAGCAGACAGCAAACCTTTTCGATTGAAGTAAAGCCTCCGGCTTGGCGTCTTCCTTTAAGTGCTAACACTTTTACGTTCTTGGAGTGAACTGTCAAGTGTTTCATCGACGCTAAAAATTGAACAGTGTGAAACCGCTTGTCTTCCACTGTTTTAGGGGTATGAAAACTCATCTACGTTAACTTGGTTAAAAGTTTGTCTAGCCTTTGATATAGGCTTCCTAAGACTAATATTAGGATGCTGTCTTTGCCTGCCATTTCCGATAGTCTGTTAAAACGATGTGGTATTTTTTTCTTTCCGTCTTCGTAGATCATTCAGTGTAAATCCATAAAGTCGCTTTTTCGTTTCAAAAACAGTCAATGATTTCTTGGATTTTGTTGAACACATTATGTAAGATTCCCACAATCGTTTTACCACCTAATGCATTTCTGTGATTTCCCAAACTCTTGTTCCAGTGTGTTAAATGAAACACGAAATTGCTTTACTGCTGTAGAACAGTGTATCTTATCATCCTTTACCGGCGCAATCTTCTTTTACATCGCCAAAGGGTTGCCTATTTTGTCTCTGATTTCTGGATATATTTCATAGGCTTGATGGTGCCTTTGTATCTGAAGGAAAACCAAGATGCTTTAGCAGACCGTTTAATACACCTGAACAGAGATGATTCTAAATAACATTGTTTAATTAACTAAAAATCTCTTGAAATGGATAACGTCATAAAATGCAATTGACTAAATTAAATTCTAATGTACGGACTTCTATTCTTAATTAGGTAACCCACTATGAATGTTTTAAGTTCTGCGTCCGCAGCAAGCAGGGAGGCGGCCATGAACACCGGGTACGACGATACTGTATTTTTGGTAACTGGTGAATAATATTGATATTGCGAATAGTCAGAACGGTGTAGGATTCTGCTATTTAATCCAGCGTAAGGAGGAAGTGTGATGTTATCGATTTTCTACGAAAAATTACGTTGGTATCATTACACAGTCCATACCGTGTTTTTTAATCTTCGTTGAACCATTGCTGATCGTGGGACGACGGCTGGCATGAACTTCTTGATGCAATAAATTACCAACAGCCGTATGTTTTGTAGAAATTTATTTTATTTTATGAACTTGTATGTGCTACCAGTTTCGGCATTACACTGATGCCATCTTCAGGCCCCACTTGTCATAGTCGTAAAATAACTGTACCCGTGAATCAATCGTCCTGCAGCAATTCTTGGTGGCTAGGCGACGCAGACTCACAGAGTGAGAAGATACTGTGTTTTGTCCGCCATTACGTGGGCATATCGAGCGGCCATTTCAAACTGCACAAAAATCAGACGTTAATTCATTCGATCGGTATTACAATATTTGAACTCGGACGACAAGAACCCAAAGGAATTTATATTTTTTCTATTCTAACAGTGAAAATAACATTCAGCATAAGTCTAAGACCTTATGTAAACGAAATCATTTTTGTGGCTGGTGTGTAAAGTAAATTTTTCTCAGGCACCAGTGTTCTTATTGGAAGAGTTTGTGGTGTGATACATTAATTATTTGGTGCATACATTTAATGTCACTTACTGAATTAATGAAACATTTCCATATTTATTTGTAGTGATAAGGTACGACAAAATAATTCATTGTAGTCGTCCTCAGCAGTCCATAAATAAGAATTATCAGAGATAATTTCTTTTAAATAATACTGTTATTCTTGCTGCTACAGCAATGGAGTGAAACCCATCACATAGCAATACCATTATTCAGTGTGAATATTTGTAGTTTCACTAATTATCATACTCCACATCATTACAAATCAAACAACACGAGAAACAAGGCAAGAAATTGATAATGATCTATATCTGCACGCGAACACCTTGACGAAAGCGACTAATTGAATGAATGATTAGTGTGTCAGTTTTCCCGATAAAAGCAAGCAGCAGAACGCATCGGCCTCCAAAATGATACAATCACACTCTGTTATAGCAATTAACTTACGTGAAAGAACACCTGGCCAACTGTTCGATACTCAGGTCGTCATGAAGCGGTTGCCTCTTCAGAACACAAGGATGTGCATCAAAAACAAATATTCTCTTTCCTTTATAAAGCTGTGGTAAAATATTTGTCGTCTAGTCTTCATAAATGAAGATATTTCGCATAATTTCAAACATATTCTCTACTTTTAGTTCTTTCATTAGAGCGAAATGAGTTATGTCATTTTGAAGGTACCTTGGCCTTTCAGTAGGTTCTTGAAGCCACAACAAAGCAGTATAAACGTAACGTACAAAAAGCAGTAGGTAAAAACGTCGACCCTTTACTCTGCTCAACGTAAAAGAAACAAAGTATCTTTAACCAGGAACACCGGTCAAAACGATATAAGTACTAACTTAAGTGGTTAAGCTAATGTTAATGCGTCCTTAAATTAATAATTGTTTTTCTAAGGAGACGACTGACCACTAACTCAATCATCGTATATGCACTGAAGAACATAGTTCCACGAACAAATTGTTTTAGTTGCGTTCAGCTAAGAGACAGCATAGCTCTGTTATCATATGGGCGCAGATTTGATATCTAACTTTTTTCTGTACCTCGTGCAGCTTAATTACCATGCATCTTCATTACACGTAACAAATTTAATTTAAAAAGTATAATTTTTCAATATGAATTACGGTTTTGTTGAAGTGTAAACACGAAAACCTTTATCCATTACACTGAAATTTTTTTTAGTCGTCAGGTTTCTGACTGGCCTGACGCGGCCGCCGCAAATTCCTCTCCTGCAGTGACCTCTTCACCCTGGAGTAGTACTTCTACCCTGCACCCTCAATTATTAATTCGATGTACTCCAATATTTTTGTTTCCCTACCCTCTTGAGCTCCCTGTAGTACAATGGAGGTTATTCGCTGACGTCATCAGTCTGCCTAATGTTCCAAATTCTTCTGTAGCCCCACATCTCGTACACTTCGATTCTTTTGCTGCGGTTTCCTACTGTCCATGATCCACTACCACACAATGCCGTGCTTCAAGCGATCATTCACATAGTTTTTCTTACTCAAATTAACGCCAATGTTTGGTAGCAGTTGCCTTGGCCAGGAATGCCTTCTTTGCCTATGTTAGTCACCATTTTATGTCCCTATTAGCAATAATCCGTCACCGACTATTTTGCTTCCGAGGTAGCAAAATCCCTCGATCACGCTGTACCATTTTATATTGTCGAACGCTTTTTGTTGGCATATAAATCCTATGCGTGTGTCTTCATTTGTCTTCAGTCTCCCTTCTATTATCAAGAGCAACGTCACAACTGCCTCTATGGTGCTTTACCATTCCTAAAACGAAACTGATTCCCTCTGACAAATCCTCAATATCTTTTACCATTCCTCTGTGTACCTTTCTTGTCAGCGGCTTGGCTGCATGAAATCTTAAGGATGATTTGCGATAGTTCACGCACTTACCTGCTCTTTCTATATTCTGAACTGTGCGGACGATATTTTCCCAAATATATAATGGATCCACCAATGTCTTAGATTCTACAAAACACTTGTTTGGTTGCCACTTCCTCAAATAACTGTAGAAATTGGTTCAAATGGCTCTGAGCACTATGGGACTTAACATCTGAGGTCATCAATCCCCTAGAACGTAGAACTACTTAAACCTAACTAACCTAATGAAGTCACACACATCCATGCCCGATGCAGGATTCGAACCTGCGATCGTAGCTGTCGCGCGGTTCCAGATTGAAGCGCCTTGATGTACAAATTCTGCGGAATGTTGTACTTTACTTCTACCTTATTAGAAAAGTCTTCCAGAGCTGTTTTAGATCCTGTTCTAATACATTATCCCCTATGTCTTCCATATAGCCCCCTATTTCTTTTTCTCCCTTGTCATCTTATATGGCCTCCACGTCATGGAGGCCTTCAACACATTCTTTCCACTTACCCGCGCTCTCTGCATTTTACTGAGGAATTTCCATTGCACTCTCAATGTTACTATACTTGCTTTTAATTTCACCTAAGGTTTTTTATTTTTACTTTTCTATACACTGAGTTAGTCCTCCAAACGATCATTTCCTTTTCACTCTTCACATCTTTCCTGCAGTCATTTCTTGGATGCCCTTCACTTACTATTTGTTTCAGTACCGTGGGATTCATACTGCTGGGTTCTTGTCTTTTCCTGAACATTTTTGTACTTCCTTCTTTCGTTTATCACTTTCTCTGCAGCCTGCTATCGTGTATTAATGTTTGCCTATTCTGCGATTACTATTTTTAGAGATGTTCACCCCTCTCCAACTGAGCTGCCAACTCCGGTATTCCTCATTGCACTATCCACACTCTCAGCGAACTTCAATAGTGTCTCATCATTCCTCAGTATTTCTGAATCCCACTTCCTTCCACAATAATTCCAAACGGACAGTTCTGTTAAACTTCATTCTAATCTCCAAGATTATTGAAGTTTGATCAAAGTCTGTATCTTAACCTGGGTGCGCCATACAATCCAATATTTGATTTCGTAATCTGCATCTGGTCATGATGTAACTGAACTGGATTCTTCCCGAGTCTCCGGATCTTTCCTAAGTATACCACTTCCTCTTTTGATTCTCGTATGGAAGATTTGCTGCTACCATCTGAAATAAATTGCAGAACTCAATTAATTTTTCTCGTCTGTCATTCCGGCTGTCAAGCCCACAACCCACATTCTCTTCTAACCTTTCTTTTATTCCTTGTCCTACAACAGCATTCCAACCCCGCATGATTGTTATGTTTTAATCCGCCGTTACATACTGAATTACATGTTTAATATCATCATACAGTTACCTACCTTACCATTTTCTGTTTCTGACGTTGGTGTGCGTACACGAATTATACGACTGTACTGGGCAGTACACATTAAAGTTCGATCAGTTTGGCTCGAGCCCCCCCGTGCTATGGCACGAAAATACATACATTTGTTGCACACGGCATCATTGAGTCTCACAGAGATGGCTGGTCTCGAGGTTTGCATACGCTCCTCGTCGTGGGGTGCCAGCTCACACCTGTCGTAAACTCGGTTTTTAAGTTGAAATAAAATATAATAAAACAATGCAGGCAGGTGTTGTGGTGAAATTTAAAATATTGAGTCACTCAAGTTGATTTATAATTTGAACAAGTAGTTTATTTTTCTTCAATATATTCACTAAACACTTAAAATGCAGTCTGAGGGCGTTTACGTAAGGCTGCCATTACAACACTTCACTATAAAATTCGTATGTCATGATCACGGCACTCGACAGTCTATTCACAATTCATAAAATTCACTCTTGTCTACTGTCCTAAACCACTATATTGCGCTCCACTTGATCGTTCTCGAACGTCGCTACATACATACTTGTCCTAGAACGTGGCAACCAACCCACTACAACCCCCGGATGCGCGACACGTCCGACTCTTAGCATCGCTCAAAACCAACTGTCCTGACGTCAAAGATGGCCGCCCTATCCACCCTCGAAACGATTGTCTGACTCAAAACAATGTTCGACAAAAAGTGTGAATATTCTGAATCTACACACACAAACATATCACATTGAAAATATGGAAAATTTCTAGGCAGTAACAATTTAAAGTCCAGGTTTTTGTACCTGCCACCGATTTTTCACAAATGTTCTTGTGGCATGATTTTGTTTTTCCAGGCTGTCACTCAAAAATGGTACACATTAAGCTAAATCGTCCGTGATTGCTCGATGTAGCTCTACTAGCCACATCCGTTGTCATCTTGTTCGTATTCATCAGCCAACGCATTACCGAGATATTAGCTTTGGAACTTTCATAAATTTACTATTTCTAAGAGAAAATAAACTATTATGTATATATGTGGCGCGTCTAGATAATTTAGCTTTACGTATTTTTCTGTCCATGAGCGCCAACTCGCAGCTCCGTGTCACTCTTAGTTTTGTTTATATCAACTTTTCTATGGCATAGAAATTTTTTCAAGAGCGCAAACACAGCCATATGCGCTCCTGCCAAGCATCCGCTCGGGGTTTTCCAATGCCGCGTAACGCTAGTTGCTCGCCACGGCCCATTACCAGCCGCCAGCCACGTGCTCTGCGGTGAGAAACTGCCGCCCTAATATCCCGCCACACTTTGTACGCTCACAATTACCCCCACTTCCTACTCCATAAACGCAGTGCATGGTGTCGCAAGTAGCTCCAAACCCAATCTGCGCCCTCAGTAAAGAAATAATACACAAAAATAAACTCTACATGTGATAGCAGAAAAATCGAAATGAACAAGTCTTTAAATTATTTATGCGGCAGTACTTCCTACCCTAGCTTAACCAAACTTGCACTAAATACAGTTATTCATCAGCATTTCCATGATATGACTGGCCAAGGGTTGTGAGTAACAATACATAGACGAATCGAAAGTGGACCAGCAATTTTTCTTGAAGTTCTCTAAATATTGTTCTTTTTTTTTCAATCTTTTTATGTCGATGCAATGTATTACTTAGTAGAAATTACGCAGCACATACAGTCAACACTACACCGTTTGTTGTCTTTTGTGGTGTCTCTCTGACCTGCATCTACTGCAACTCAGATCTCACGCGCTATTTCTCGAATTGTCCTGCGAGTCAGCTAACCCATTTCTACCAGGAACAAACATAATACACCCGATCAGTTTCTTATCAGCGAAGGTATCTGGGTGCCAGGAACTGGTCGGATGTAAACCTTCCCCTCTGGTAGCCAGACTTGACACAGTTAAAGCCAAATATCAGGGAGAAACCTGACACATACACACAGATGGTAGTGTTACCAAAGAAATGCATGCTGGATACAGACTTTTCTTTGATCGTAACAATTTGTCCCATTCAAGAACAGAAATGGCCCAAATCGTTGAAACTGTACAACATTGAGGCAAGGTTTCTCTAACCAAAGTGAAACTAAGAAAATACGTAACCAGAATAGAGCTCAAAAATTTATTATATGATGAGTTCCATGGTAGGTTCCAGCAGCAACCCAGTCTCTAGTTTTAACCCAAACCACAATCTAACTGCAGCTCAGTGACCAATGAAAAATACAGCACTGCAAACTGAATAAAATCAAATATATAAAGCACCCCATTGCACAACATAATCCACAAATCAGCTTACTTTGCCCTGAAACTAAGTAATCTTACACATATTAACAAAAATAAAAACGAATTATATATATTCCCCTCAAATTCAAACATATCTCCAATGACTACAAAAACGTATTATATGTACACCATTCAATTCCATATTCTCATTAGTCAATCCTATGCCGAACTATCTCCAAATCCACACACAAAAAAAAATTGGTGTGTGACCAAATTGTAATAAACATAATGAAGATACGTACTAGAGAGTGTTCCAGGGGGGCCATTCTAGGGATTTTGCTTGGCAGAGGGTGCTTCATACCAACGTCGCATGGCAAAGGGTGCCCCTAAAGATGTTGGGTGCCAGAGAATGCTTCGTATCCATGTTGAAAGGCAAAGGGTGCTGCGTTCCATGTTACAAGGTGGAGGGTGCTCCATACTGAGTGTGCAAAGGATGGTATTACCACTTATGTGGCAGAGAGTGCTTGGCACCCATGTAGGATGGTAGAGAGTGCGTCATACCAAAGTTTCGTTCAGAAGTTGCATTCTACCAATATTGCGGAGTAGGGGGTGCTTTGTACAAGCCTTGTGTGTTAGTGTTTCTTAGCAGTGTTCCATGGCAGAGGATGCTCTGCACCAATGTTGGGCGGTAGGGGGTGCTCCATAAAAACATTTCGTTGCAGATAGTGCATCCTACCAACGATGCGAGGCGGAGGATGCTTCACACTGATGTTGCATTGAGGATGGAGTTTCATAGTGATCAATTTACCTACCATTAGGAATGTGGAATGCACTGAAAGACTATGTGACTTTGTAAATGATGGACCGCAGCAATCAATCGTCCTTTCATTTCAAGCTTTATTAAAGCAAATCTAGATTTTGATAGTGCTTAGCCATTTTCAGTGCAATATTGAATTGTTTCAATACATGCCCTAGTACGTCAGTTCCTTGTTGTTCGGGTTTGTCACGGATCACTGATGATTACTTAAGCATTCTTGAACGAACTGTGAGAGAAGCCAGAAGAACAGGGGACTGACGTACTAGGGCATGTTTTGAAACTATGAAATAATGCACTGATAATGGCTAGGCACTAGCCGAAATCTAGTTTTGCTTTAATAAAGCCTGAAAGGAAAGGCCGACTTATTTCCGCTCTCCATTATTTTGAAACTTCCTAGTAATGTTGTGAATGGTGCATCCAGGCGATGTTACGTAGAAGAGTCCTTAGTAGCAATGCGTCACTGAAAAATGCACGAATAAGTCATTAGCTCAAGTCGGATTGGCACTGGAGTTGATCGCCCATCACGTAGTACGAAACGTGCGCTTTGGAAATTTATAGATGACTGTGCTGGTAAACCCCATACGTTATTTGTTTTTCAAAGAGTTGAGCAAAACTGAACATGCTCAGACGTTTCTGTCTTTACTTATTTTGATCATCAATAAAGTGACACACAATATTTTTAGCGCAACGCAATCTGACTTTCAATAATCCCTACCAAAGAATGGCCCTGACTAACAACCTATACCTTCCATGAATCGCTTGCCTCACAAAAATCTTCGTTACTCGAACAACTGCAGTACAGCGAGCGCCAATACTGCCAGCTAAATAAAAGATTCAAACTACTGAAGGCACTAACTACTGATAGGCATAGTTGGCAAATGGAAGATTTCGGTAGAAAACAAACAATGCATTACCTTAATAGTGTTCATTGGTCATTATATATATATATATATATATAATCAGTTCATGACATCCAGTCTTACAAATTTCGTTTTTCTGACGGACACACGTCCAGATCGTCTGCTCTCAAAACTCTGCCATCTCTCTCCCCACATCCATCACTGCCGGCGGCTCACCTCCAACTGCACAACGCTATGCGCTGTTCACATCCAATACAATAGCGAATATTCCAACAATGCCAACCAGCCACAGACGGCACACAGCACAGCCAGTGATTTCCGTACAGAGCGCTACGTGATGTTACCAACATAAAAACCTAAACAGCCTACTTACATAGCCCCCATGCTCCCCACAAAAAATTTTACAAATTGTTTTGGGCAGTGGTCAATACAGATTTGAAAAAAAATTTTCATTATTACAACAGCAAAGATATCAAATGAACACACTTATTGATACACTGTTGGTCAAAAGCAAAGATTTTCTCACAGTCCATAAAGACAGTCCTGATCATTCATCACAGTAGTAATTGCAGATTTTTTCTCAAAGTCTGAGCAGTAAAAGAAAATGCACGTGGAAATAGTGGATTTCCATGCAGTCTTGAAGAAGTATTGTTGTCCTTCCAACGGTAAGACACTGCTGTCTCTTGACATGCTGACAGGTAATGGGGCACAACAGAGCAAACCAACAACAGTCCGTCGAAGTTTTGAAGAATATTGGTAGGTAGGTCATCACAGAGCAGACCCACTGTAGTCCTGGTAGAGAGGATTGTATTGGTGGGCCACCATAGGTGCAGACGCACTGCAGTCCTTGTAGAAATAATGGTATTGGTGGGTCATCAAAGGTGTAGACCCACTGTAGTCCTAGTAGAGATGGCCATCAGCCATCTGTTACAACTGTGTAGGTGCTCAACCACCATTAGTCTTGCAGACAATATAGCAAGTCCATAAACCACCACTTGTGCACTCACAAACATTTTTCTTATGTCCTTAGAACCAGCAGAGCTGTTAACCAGTCCCTTGCTGAATTATCAACACGCGTGTGAGCACTAACAGTCCCTTTTTTTTCACATATTGTGCATATACTCTGACCAACAGAAACGTGGGCAATGAAATGAAACTTAATTTGAAGAACTAATGTCTATACAATTATAAATTTACGACATGAGAATACAATTACAAAGGTACAAAATACGTTGTTAAAGAAGATAACAATACAGATAACATTTGTAGTAATATGGTTTTACAGAAATAATCGAAGTAACATACACATCTGTGTTACAGTAATTATGACATAAGTAAATACATAAGGGATCCGAATAACTTTCGAAACATGAACTTCACACATGAGCATTAAAACAAAACAGAATAAATAATGTCCAAACATCTTCACAATGCAAATAACATAATATTAGAATAACTCTTATCAGATAAACACATAAAGACAGGAAGGACACAAATACACAAGGGTACAAAAACACATAGCGGAATAACACAAAAGGAAAGGACAGGGTTTGTTTTACTGAAGTATTTTGCAATCAAAACTTCCTTTACTTCTTGGAGATCCCCCTTCGTTCATGATTATTCCCAAAAAGAGCTATCTATACCTGCTTTCTGTATTCTATTCATATCCTCTTTCAAAATCATTATCCTTCATTCTACAATACCTTTTTTACAAACTTTTTCGCATAACTTCTCAATGCATATCTTCCAATTCATAGCAACTCATTCTCTAATATAGCCTACCCCCTCTTAAGCTAACTTAAATCTACAGAGCTCAGATGCATAAACTAAGGGATGAGGCAATGCAGCAGCACACAACAATTAACACAAAAAGCAATGACAAAAAATTCAAATTGGGAAAGCAAGCAGCATTATATCTAAATTAGCAAAGAAAATGCAACATTACAACTAATATGAGCCAAGTGCAGCAACAAGAAAAAAAATCATTAGTAAAACTGGCTTAATACAATATAAGTTCAGTAGAACTATGCCTGGCAAACAGCAGCAGCAAATGCAATAACTTATATCTAAACATGACATAGCTCAAGCAGAAAAAAAATAGTACACTAAAGACAACAATGCAGGTAAGGGAAATGTCTATCCACATCCTAATGTCCATGTCATTAAAGAGGAGCACCACAACAACTTATTCTACAAAAAAAAATACCAAGTACTTGAAAATAAAATTATGTATGCAGTTACTGTCTTTAGTCTCTTCTTATTGTTCTTTCCTTTCCAAGTGGTTTCCTTTTTTTTTTTTTTTAAGAATGTGGATCATAAAATTATTATTTAACAGATCTGTTGACAGAAAGTACGGTAATGTGAGTTACAGTATATGCAATGATGTTCTGTTTTACGTCGTGTTCCTGAAGTAAGATGTCACTAATGTTCCATTATTACGTAATTACTAGCCACGGAAGCTACGTCGTCAGCTTCACAAGTACATTTTGTGGCTGCCAGTGGTGTGAGTCATTGCCTACTGTCTCTTTGTTGGTGCACGTCGTTATTGGGATTAGGAGACCTAACTTCTATAAATTCACCTTCCCGAGAGGGCCCCGCCCTGTTTGAATCCCGCCAGTTTTGATGAAATTCAGGTCTGTCGTTATGTTGGTAGTTTTCTTGTCGGACACGTGGTGGAGAATTTCTCTGTAAGTCGTAACTGCGTCGTGGAACATTGCGTCTGAAGTTATTCTGTCTCCCTTGAGAATAATTATGTTGGTTCCCATCTTGTCTCTCTGAGTGTCTCTGCCATAGTCATAACCGCGGAAAGGTGACCTTTCCCTGTAATTATTGCTACTCTGTCAACGGTTGTCAAATGGGTGGTTGTTGTTTTGGTAACGATTTGCGTTGTAAGAATAGCCTTGTCGTGTCCGGTTATTGTTTCTGTCATCACGGAATTGTGACGGATGTGACCTGTAATGATTGTTTACCCGTTTTCTCATACCGCGACAGTCTGCGACAATTTAAATTCCTGTAACAGTCCCTGAAATGCTTCAATGTCGTCTTTGCAACGTCCTGCCAGAATAATATGTCGTAAATGTTCAGGCTATTTGATTAAGCAAATGGGGATGAGTCCCGAGGGGCTGTATGGGTTTGACAGATACTGATTCTTATGCAACATGTCTTCAAAATATTTCGCAAGACTGGAAAATTGAGATTTTTGGAAATGTTTCATCATTATGATGCTATGTTTTAGTCGCTCTTGTGTAGCTTGATACCAATATGCTGAGAGGAAGGCATGATAAAATTCTCCTTTACTGTGACAGTGGTGAATGACCGATCGCATTCTTACAGCTGGTTCATTCTCTAAATGGACACACATAAATTCTAATCTGTGCTCTAATGACCAGTTGGGAGGAAAACAGTGAGAGAACTGATGAAGCCACGCTTTTGGATGAATGTCGTTGCCAGAATTGTGCAATGTTTTGAATATAAGTGTAGTAATGAACAGCTTATAGTCAGTCATCGTGTCGGCGAGTTGCATATCGGTTATTGTTACGTCGTGTCGGCGGTCCCATCTCAAAATTCGGTGCACCTTGCCAATTTCTTTCATAATTTCCCAAATGCCCTGTGTTATTATTTTGTGGCTTTTCCGTATTTCTTAGTCCCTCTTCCGGTGTTGGAGCGCGAGTGTCCTCTGAAACATGTAATTCTTGTATTACTTGTGCCAACAGTTCTTGTACTTCCGGATTTCTCTTTTGTGTTGCTTGTTAATTTGATTTTGATTTTGTTTAAATTTCTTCAGTGAAGGCTACGGGTCTTACGTCATTCAGATCATCATCTACCTTTGTAGATAAGTTAGTGAACTCATCCGAAAGTTTGGCTACTTTCTCCGATAATGAACTGATTTCCTCAGTGTGTTTTTCTGAACCAAGTTTCAGAGTGTCCATTTGTGTTGAAAACGTATCTACTGTGTCCTTTAAGATTTCCTAAGTTTTTGCAAGACGTGTAACCGATTCGGCAGATGCAACTGAGTCAGTTTTAATCTGCAAGGTGTCGTAATTTTCATGAACAATAGTTTGCAGTTGCCTTATGGCTGTTTCGTGATTCTGTAATGCATTTTCATAACGCGAAAAAATGGGTTGTAAATCCTCAAAAATTTGTGGTTTTTACGTCATTATAGACTTTTCGACATTTCGATTCAGTCTTAAGTAACTCAGCAGTTAAACCTTCACCTGTTTGTTCAAGCGTGGTGTCTAACTTTGGAAGCTGTTGCTGTGTTCGTCTCTGGTGTCGTTCCATTGCGTCTAACTTTTGAAGATTTTGTTCCATTGTGTCTAACATTTGGAGTTTTTGTCCCATTTGTTGTATTTATTGTAATAACAATGACTGGTGTCTGAAACACGTTCCTTAGGGCTATACTATTTACATCACTATCCCACACATTTTGACCCCTCACATTTCTCTTTCCGTCTTGATTCCTACATTTCCTATTATTTTTATTTCTAAATGCCCACCTCTTATCGTGCTCATTAAACCATCCTCCAAACATCTCATCATTAACAAAAATTGCCTCCATTCCACAAATCCTTACTTCCCTCTCTTGTTCATTTTTATCATTATCAACAAACACCCTGTTAGTTTGCCAATTATTCTTATTCTGTACTTTCTCTTCCCTTGTTTCACTGCTTTTGCTTTCATTAAAATACCTCCTACTATTTGGCCCAGAACAACGTGAAGATACGCCATTATTTCTCCCACAAACCTTTTCCCACCTCATGGTCCTACTGTCTGTATGGTTTATTGTCCCAAATTGGACCCTGTTTGGAACAAATCTCAGTTTAAAGACTTTTGTCCCTGTGGTCCCCTTGCCATAATTTCTTCTCTCAAATCTCTCTCTTCCACCATTGGCCTTTCATCAATCCTGTTTCCATTACTCCATGCATCTCTCTGGTACCTGACATCATCATTAAATCTATCCCTGTTATCCCACCAAGTTTCATTTTTAATTCTATCTCTGGTTTCTCTGCAATTTCCATTTTAATTTCCTTCCATGCTTGAATTATTGTGGTTATTACCACAACTCACATTATTTTTTATCTCAACATTACTCCTCTGATTAGTCCCTGAAATATTACCCCCTGAGTTTGGCTTATAGCGCATTGCCTGGTCCATCCTCTCAATAAAACCCAAGAAATTTCCTGTGGAATTGGTTGAACAGTGTAACAGCTCCCTCTGTTCATTTTTGGGTAACCGTCTCCTTAGAGCAGAAATCTCAGTAAAAAATCCCAATGGCCTAGCCAGATGTACCAACATTCTTAATTTCATCAGGTTGGTCTACATGGGGTGGGTGCACGCAACGACTGTGGTTATATTGGGTTAGATAGAGCAGCAATCAGTCGTAGAATTAAGTTGCTTTAATATGACATTTATAGTCACAACGCAGATCAGATTTCGACCTGTGTCAGGTCATTATCAATGCTAAAACAAATACGAGAGTAGATATTACAATGTGATGTACAAAAGTTATAAGTCCATCACATCGTTGTCTTTTAATGTTAACATTACATACCAGTGCGGAATTGCAGCAGTTGTTCGTGCTCAAGTGAATGCTTACGCAGTTCAACCATTACTGTCGTAAAATTATATGTTGATTTCACAGTACACATAGGTTTTGCGTGTGGCGCCCTCTATGAGCTGCGCCTGAAGTTTAGTTTGACGATATTTTTTGTAATATTTATGTTGTATAGTAACTAAGTAATAACATAAAATTATTATGAGTAAAACTATGAAAAATTATAATTCTTACTTTTCCCATGTCTGTAATGTGCTAGGTGTTTAAAATTACTATAGCACGTAACAGTGACAGCTTACGCCCCATGGGCTAAAATTAATGTTAAAACTGATATGGCTACATAAAGTACGTTGTAGGAGGTATTGCATATTTTGTCGTGTTGGTACCTGTCTTAACTTAATAAGTTGTTACTTGACAAAAGATATAATGTGAACTTTATTTACAGAATGCACTTTGTTGGCGCTAGTAGCGCTTGTTAGCATCATTTCAATATGTCGCACTTAGTGGCCGAGAGATAAGAACAATATGATAAACCGTGATTTTTTGAACACTTATTTTAAAAAATGACCGTTTTACGTGTTAATTGTTGCTAATAGTTACCCTCATGAGGTTGTGTGTTATTTTAATGCAATAAGTTATGTAAAAATAGTGTTATGAAAGTGGTACTCGTTTAGATCTTATGCAAGTGGCTGCTACATAATGGCCTTTTTTATGTTGAATGGGATGGTTTGATGTGTGGTCTAAAATACCATCTGTGCATGTTGTTTTGGGAAAGATACCAAATGTGTGCCTACCATTCTTTCTCTGGATTGATAAATCTAGAAAATTTATGGAACCATTTATTCCAGTTTCACCTGTAAACTTCATTGATTCATGCCAACTATTGAAAGTGGGTAGTATGTTGTCAATTAATTCTTCATTCCCTTTTACTAACAACAGTGTGTCATCTACGTATCTATAATAATATACAATTGTTTCTGCCCATAATGGGTTTTCTGTAAAGAATTTGTTCTCAAGATGGTTTATTAATATGTCCGCTAGTATACCAGATATTGAGCTCCCCATACTAACAGTTTTTCTGAGAAGACAGTACCATTAAATTTAAAATAGTTAAATTCCAAAATTAGCTTCAATAACCCAATGAACTCCTCAATTTCCCTTTTTGAAAGCTATTTTGCTGTAGTAAATTGCAATAGATTACCTGTGTAGTTTCGTCAATAGGTATGTTTTTATATAAGTTTACAATGTCTAGAGAGACCAATTTCATTCCATCCATTATTGGTGTATTTGTAATTTTCTTCACTAAATCAGTACCGTTTTTTATAGAGAATTGACCGTGCAATTTCTAGTTGGTTTTAAGAAAATAGACACTTTTTCGCGACCTTATAAAATGGACTGTCCCTGCTGTCTGCCACTGGATGTATTGGGTAACTGGGTTTGTCTACTGTTATAACCAGGAATAACACAATAACCTCTTCAGTCTGGTTTATTAAATCACAAGTCACTTTTTAACAATTATGTTAGCCAAGCGTCTACCCAGGCTCACAAACAGAAGTAATGCATAAATAAAATTTGGTTATACCAATGTCCAAATGTGCATGGTGGGGTGCACGTTCCGTAATTATTCCCAAGTCCAGTGCACTTCCCGATGAGAACTGTCGTTTGCGGCGGCGGCTGGGTTTATATAAGGCTTTCTAGTTAATGGAGTCGTCGGCTGGGGTTGCTGTTTTCCAGGGTAAACCAATCGCAATGTTTCCTGGCGTAACCAATTGCTGTGTGCTGACAAACGCGCGCGCGCGCAGGCGGCCAGCGATGGTAGCCGCGAGCCGCCCGGAGAAGTGCGGCCTGTGATGTATTTCTTGGCCACATAAGGGAGCCTGCGTGTGAAGACGGCCAGCGAAGGAAGCAGCGGGCCGCCCAGAGACGTGCGGCCAGCGATGTATTTGGCGGCCGCGTACTGGAGCGCGTTGTTCGGTGTTTGTTAGAAGTGGTGTACACCACATGTACTTTTATTTGTGCCCTAAGCCCTAAGTGTATCAGTGGATTCATAACCTTTAGCATTTGTATTTCTCTTGGTGATATTCTCACTACATGTTTTTATTTTCTCAAGTAGCTTTCTCTGTGCTTCCAACGTTACATCCCTGTTTATTTTTTCTATGTTATTGTCCTCAAAGAATTTTATAGTTTTTTCAGTATATTCCTCTTCGGTTATGATAACTGTAGTACATACTTTGTCCACTTTTATTACTATGGCCCCACCCTCTTTAAGTTTATTATCAATACTTCCAACAAGCCTATTCTCACTAATTGAATTAGGAACAGGTTTGTGTGTTTCATTCACAATAATGATATTAATTGCTAGACAAATGCTATTGTTCCAATTTTGGTAACTTTAAGGAATTTACCGCGTATTTTGCCTGAATTATGGTGTCTTTGATAGCGCTACGATATATTCCCCTGATTACATTGTATTTCATGCCCTTAAAGCAATCCCATTTCATTTTGATCAGACATTATGTTAGTCAAATTCATTAATCTTGGAACAAAATTAAATCCTGAATCACATTCATTTTTGTTAGTCACTGTAACCATATTTTCTAATCTCTTAATTTTGTTTATGTCTTTGTACTATTTGTTGTAAGTCTTTGTCTACTGTATTCCTGACACTACACAGCACTGAGTCAAACATCAAACGTGAAAACATACCAGCAAGATCAAAATGTAACCCACATATGGTATCACTAATCACTTGTTTTTTCACAAACAAAGCCCTAATTTCATTTCTCATTATCACTTCACATTTACGCCTACTTCGTACCATTCTTCTATTTGTGATCTTGCGGTTGAACTGTGATTGTACATATCTTGGTGCAACATTTTTTGAGATACACGTTTTGTTGAACGTTATATGCTGGTTGGTGACCGCCAGCTTAATCTCGAGTTTCTTGTATCTGTAACAAACGGTGCTTGCCCAGTCAGGCAGAATCTTCATCAGGTTGCCCTCCATGGGTTGGGTACACGCAACGACTGTGGTTATATTGGGTTAGATAGAGCAGCAATCAGTCGTAGATTTACGTTGCTTTAATATGACATTTACGACAGTAATGGTTGAGCTGTGTAAGCATTCACTTGAGCACGAACAACTGCTACAATTCCGCACTGGTATGTAATGTTAACATTAAAAGACAACGATGTGATGGACTTATAACTTTTGTACATCACATTGTAATATCTACTCTCGTATTTGTTTTAGCATTGATAATGACCTGACACAGGTCGAAATCTGATCTGCGTTGTGACTATAAATGTCATATTAAAGCAACTTAATTGTACGGCTGTTTGCTGCTCTATCTAACCCAATTCTTAATTTCTCCTCACAAAATTCTCTCATAGTTTGCCTACTTTCTCTGTAAACTGGCCCATTCAAAAAAATCCTTCTGTAATCTACATTGTTTTGCTTTACTCCAATACCTATTTAGTAACATCTGTTCAAATATACTATATGATTTAAATTGTTCACTACTTTCGTTTTTCTATGTCTCAGTAGAGTCCTCCAAAAGTCTTCTTTACTAGTTTAATTTTGTCGTTGTCACTCATACCACCAATAAAACAATAGTTGCATGCTGCCAGAAAATCTACAGCATGGTACTTGATTTCCCCTGAAAAGGTCTTGCCATTGGGTACTTGTACTACAGGCCACCTCATACTTCCATTAGCCCCACACAACTCTACGTTACTTAATCTACTGTTAACTTTGTCTGTTTCTACATTACTCTTTATAGTAACAGCAGCCACATTTTCAATTTCCTTTCTTAGGTCGCTAGCTGTCTCTGCCAGATGACCTAATAATAAAGTTCCGGTTTTTTAATTCAATCTTAAAATCCCCCATATCAGTTTTTAATTCAGTTCGGAATTCCCCCATTTGGCTCATTAATGATCTAAACGTAGCCATTACACTAGCTTCCGTTTCTTTTCCCTTTGCAGGTGGGCTCTGAGGCTCGCTCCCACTCCCTGTAGACTCAGCATCACTAGCTGACTTCTTTGTCATCATCTTGCTAAATTCGGGCTGTGAGGTAGAGAACTGAGAAATTAATGCGCCTGCTGCCAACACTTAGATTTGTTGAGACTGCTGCTGCATGATGACTGCTGCCTGATGCTGTCGGTTGCCATTTGCTGAGGCGCGGTGCGGTGTGGCATGGAACGGCTTGCAGGTTGGCAGAGGAAGCGGCCCCAACTCCGGAGTGTGGCGGCGAAGTCGGCGCGTCGATGTTTGGCGTCCAGCGGCCCTTCAACTCCCGCTTTGGTGGTCGACGACGGACTCGGCGTACTGCTCGGCGACCGGCAACACGTTTCTCCCAATGTCCACTTTCAATTACAGTCCTGCACTGTCTACCGATCCTGTTCAGTTAAGAAAATCCCGGACGAGAAACCTCATATTATGATGGTACTGGTTGAAGTTCCATTAGTTTGGCTCGAGCCCTCATGCGCTTTGGCACGAAAATATATACATTTGTTACACTCGGCTTAATTGAGTGACACAGAGATGTGGCTCGTCTCAATGTTAGGCTACTATTTCGTCATAAGGTGCCAGCTCACACCAGCCGCCAACTCAATTTTCAAGGTGAAATAAAATATAGCAAAACAATTTAAGCAGGTATGCAGTGAAATTTAAAATATTGAATCACTCATGTTGATTTATAATTTGAACAAGTAGTTTGTTTTTCTTCAATATATACACTAAACACATAGTGCGCCGGCCGGAGTGGCCGAGAGGTTAAAGGCGCTACAGTCTGGAACCGCGCGTCCAATATGGTCGCAGGTTCGAATCCTGCCTCGGGCATGGATGTGTGTGATGTCCTTAGGTTAGTTAGGTTTAAGTAGTTCTACGTTCTAGGGGACTTATGACCACAGCAGTTGAGTCCCATACTACTCAGAACCATTTGAACGTAAAGTGCAGTGTGAAGGTTGCTTACGTAAGGGCGACAATTAATAACTTATGCTGCAACACTTCACTATAAAATTCATATGTCGCGATCACGGCACTCCACAGTCTATTCAAAATTCATAAAATACACTCTTCTCTGCTGTCGTAAATAATTACATTGCGCTCCACTTAATCGCTCTCGAACGTCGCTATATACATACTTGTCCTCGAATGTGGCAACCAACGCACTACTACCTTCCAGATGTACGGCACGTCCGGGTTTTAGAGTCGTTCAGAACCAATTGTCCTGTCCTCTAAGATGGCCGCCCTATCCACTCACGAAACTACTGCCTCATCCAAAACAATGTTTGTCAAAACTACGAATATTCTAAAACTAAACACAAAAACGTATATGACATATTGAAAAATATGGAAAATTTCCGGCAATAACAATTTAAAGTCCAGTTTTTTTAACTGCCACCGGCTTTTCACAAATAATGTTCTTCTGGCGTGATTTCCCCAGATTTTTGATACTTAACAAATAAATAAAAATAAATACTTAATTACTCATCTAGCTCTTCAAATTTTAGAATGCTGCCACTAGTTTCGTCTCTTAAAATTCATGACCAAAAAACACAGTTTCCCTCCGTCGAATCCCATATTCCGACCTCTCATCCAGAAAAGGTACATATTAAGCTACATTGCTGTGATTGCTCTATGCAGCTCTACTACCCGCATCCTTAACCATTTTGTTCATATTAATCGGCCAGAGCATTGCCGGAGTTATTAGCTTTTGAACTTTCATAAATATCTAGTTGTTAAGACAACAATAACTTTGAAGCTATTATATATGTTTGTGGCGCAATTAGATAATTTAGCTTTACATACTTTTCTGTCCATGAGAGCGAACTCGCAGCTCCGTGTCACTCTTAGTTTTGTTTTTATCAACTTTTCTCTGGCATATAAATTTCTCCGAGCGGGCAAACACGGCCATACCCGCTCCTGCCAAGCGTCCGCTCGGGTTCTTGCAGTGCCGCGTAACGCTAGCCGCTCGCCACGTCCCCGTAGCAACCACCAGCCACGTGCTCCGCGGCGGGAAACTGCCGCCCTAATCTCCCGCCACATTTTGTACGCTCACAACTATCACTGTCGACCTTGGCTTGCTGTCAAATCTGACTACTTAAGTCATCCTCTGTGTCATATTTGTTGCCAAGACGTCATCGTTTGCAATTCTCAATGAAGCAAACACGCCTTCTTTCAATTTCATTTCCGATTGATGAGAAAACTTCTCATGGAAATACTTTAATCATCTTTGCAGAGTCAATTTCATTGGTCCTCACATAACATGCAGAAGGGCAAGTTGATTGCTTTCTGATTCATGAGCTACTTATACACAAAAATTAGAAAACATCCGAAGATTTTGTCAGTTATAAAAACTGTATAGTATATAATGCGAGGAGGATGCGTGATAATATGTCACTACACGACTCATCCTTCCCCCCCCACCCCCCCCCCCCACCCCCTTCAGGGTAGCAGATTGAATTTAATAAGCCGTGCAACTTCCGCAATTCCTTTTTTCTTGAACCCGGCTGTTGCAGCTCGTGAGTCACTGGCTCTAACAGAAAGAGCGATAGTAATCCACGACTTTGGTCACACTATCGCAGTGCTTGGTTCACTGTGGTGCTCGTGGAGTAAAAAACCACCTATTTCTCGAGTCTTCTGTCTGTTCTGGTTTGCGTTCCGTGGTCGTTGTAGTGTCTGTTGCATTCAGAAACGCTGGCTCGATACTGTGGAGTGCAACTGTTGTGGGTGTCCTTGATCATTATGCGGAAAGTATTGCTGCCCCTACTGACTATCGGATACGATCCGTTGTACAGTAGCTACAATGGTTTATGCACTGCATCGTCGCGTAAGAACACATGTGTGCAGTTGTCTATCTCCGCAAAAACGAACGAGTACCTTTCCAAATGGTTCCTAGGCTGTATCAGTCTCAGCTGGTGTATCTGTTTCTGAATCTGGTGGAGAAGTCTGAGACGGTCATTTCGTCAGCTGCCAAGGTGAGCAAAATGGTTCAAATGGGTCTGAGCACTGTGAGACTTAACATCTTACGTCATCAATACCCTAGAACTTAGAACTACTTAAACCTAACTAACCTAGGGACATCACACACATCCATGCCCGAGGCAGGATTCGAATCTGCGACGCTAGCAGCAGCGCGGTTCCGGACGTATGCGCCTAGAACCGCTCGGTGACAATGGTCGGCACAAGGTGTGCAAGAATGCTCCAGGTAGGCGTAACGTTCGTGCATATACAAGCTCCGCTACTGTGCTCTTCAGACCACTGTTCAATGACATCCGTAGACCTAAAATCATGCAGTGTCTCTGTCCATTTAGCTGTTGCGTAGCTTCTCAGTGTTGCTTTCAACTGCCGAAGAAAACGCTCAACTATACTGTTCCAAAATGTTCAGATGTGTGTGAAATCTTATGGGACTTTACTGCTAAGGTCATCACTCCCTAAGCTTACACACTACTGAACCTAAACTATCCTAAGGACAAGCACACACATCCATGCCCGAGGGAGGACTCGAATCTCCGCCGGGACCAGCCGCACAGTCCATGACTGCAGCGCACAAGACCGCTGGCTAATTCCGCGCTGCACTATACCGTTAGATGCGGGTGGTATGCTCTGGGGCGTATCCGCTTCGTACCTAATAATGTGGCCAATGCTCTTGAAAAGTTGGCTTAAAATTGCCGTCCCTGATCAGAGGTAATTTTCAGCGGTATTCCAACCCGGCAATCCAGCCACAAAAAGATGCTGAATTGCCGTGATGAATGGAATATTGTTCTACATTTGCTTCAGACGACGTCGCGAGCTGAAACCTCAGTCTTTTCGATTCAGGCAATAAATCACGCAACTCACTACCACTTTGCTGCACATGCATGAGGGCGTCGTAATCAGTGGCATTTGTCAGTGCTTTCCAAAGTGCGGTGTCACCTGCTACCGCGTTCACTGTTTGTATGCCCTAAAGTATGTCAGCTACAACATTTACCTTTCCCTCCACACACACAATGCTGACATGATCTGACTGATTTAATCTAAGTGTCACAGCTGCGTAGGTGATGCTTTACCTTAAAGGCGTAGGTAGGTGGATTATTATCCGTATAGATGGTGAACTTTCGCCCATCTAATGCGCGTCTGAAGTTTTTGACCGTAGCGTAACCAGCGTACAGCTCACAGTTGCTGAGATGACGACAGTTTAAAACTGTTGAATGCAATGGGATGCCAATATTGATCAATCTGCTGCTTAAGTGCAGCACCAATGGTAGCGAGTGAAGCATCAGCCAAGAGTGGAAGTGGGCCATGCGCAACCTTGTGTGCTAATAGGGCGGCCTTTGCTGTTTTCACAGCCTGAAATGCGGTGTCCGCCTGGCTAGTCAAAATCAAATGGTTGAAATGGCTCTGAGCACTATGGGACTTAACAACTGAGGCCATCAGTCCCCTAGAACTTAGAACTACTTAACCCTAACCAACCAAAGGACATCACACACATCCATGCCCGAGGCAGGATTCGAACCTGCGACCATAGCGGTAGCATGGTTCCGGACTGAAGCACCTAGAACCGCTCGGCCATTCCGGCCGGCTGGGCGACTGTGGAATGATCTCACGGAAACCATTCAGTATGTACGGTGTGTCACTTATGATTGTGTGTACCACTAGTTAGGTGAGACAAGAGACTTCCCCTGGTATATTCAGAATGTAGTCAAATCTATTGACTGCTGACCTAGCAAATCTGCCAGTCACTAGCAGAAGGACAAAAAATATGCTCCTATAATAGACTGTGATACATCTGCCACTCTAAATTGCCATTCAAACGTGGTTCCAGTTAGAAGGTGGCATGGTCTTTCGCGCATGATTACCAAATATCCTGTGGCACCAACGTATGTTCTGTGATGGCAGCGATCGATTACAACCTCGTGACTGTCAGCGGCGTGGCCGCTGACGGTTGTGCGTTGTTTGTAATGGAGCTACCGGTGTGGTTAGTTCTGTCATTTGCGATTGCATGGAAGCACATTTTCTTGTCGTGGCGTCGGTCTTGAGACAATAAGTATACCCCCCCAGGGGGTCCACAACTCTTTCGTGGATACGTGCGTGGCGAGCACGGGGCCCCGAGCCATTGCAGCCTTCTTTCTCTCCCGGGCTGCATTTCCTTTCCCTTCCCCTCCTTTCCCCTCCATACCCCTTTCCCCTCGCCCTCTCCTCTCCCTCTATTGGTGTCCTTGCTTATGTTGGCCCCCGCTATCCTCCTGGTTCTGTTGGTTTTACACTCCGGCTTTGTTACGTAATCATCTCCTCCTTTTGGCATTCCTTGGTCCCCATCTGGGGTTTGACCTCCATTCCAAAATTTCTCTTCCATAGTGTGAGCCATTTGGGGAAGAGCACCTTACCTAGTGTCTCCGACGTGTGCCCTCCTAGTACATTCCACCTTTTCTTTTACGTCGTTGTCTGATGCTAGGGTGCATAGCCAGCACGGTAGCCAGCCCGTGTGGTGGGGTCGCTATGTACCCTTTTGGTTGAGCCCCCTGAACACACAGGGATCACACTTCTGATACCTGAGCTGTGACCTCCTCATGCATGCCTTGGAGTGGTTGCTCGTCATCCTGGAGCATCGGAACTCCCGGCAATGGCCGCCGTGCCAGACGGCCCTTGCTGTGGCTGGGTGGCGCCCGTGAGGAGAGCCCCTGATCGGAGTGGGTGGTATCAGGGCGGACGCTATGCAGATGAAACGCATACGGGTCCAAAACTCTGGCCGCTCTTCTGCGGCCGTCTCTCTGCGTGGTACTGATTCCTCAAGTGCTGCTTCTCTTGCCCCTTCGGCCTTCCCTTCCGTGGCTACCCCCTGGGAGGAGGCTCAGGCCCGTCGTCTAGGGGCAAAACCTTTCCCCCGTTATCTAGTTTGCACCAGGACTGATGGAGACACTTTCACCAGTGTCAAACCTTTATTCTTTGTGGAACACATTGAAGACAAGTTCGGCGAAGTGGACTCCCTGAGCAAGATGCGGTCGGGTTCGTTACTGATAAAAACTGCTTCGGCTGCCCAATCTGCGACCCTTCGTGCCTGTACCCATCTTGGCACAATTCCCGTGTCCATTACCCCTCACCAGTCTCTAAATATGGTACAAGGTGTGATTTTTCACAGAGACCTCATCCTTCAAACTGATGAGGAACTTCGGGACAATCTCGGACGGCGGGGTGTTCACTTTGTTCGGCGTGTTCAGAAGGGTCCTAAAGATAATCGTATTGATACTGGTGCTTTTATCCTGGCCTTTGAAGGGGATACCCTTCCTGAGAAAGTTAAGATTATGGTCGATCGCTGTGATGTGAAGCCGTACATCCCACCTCCTATGCGGTGTTTTAAGTGCTTGTGTTTTGGCCACATGTCTTCTCGCTGTTCCCAGGACCCTCTCTGTGGTGATTGTGGACGTCCACTCCATGAGGGGAGTCCCTGTGTTCCCCCTCCTGTATGTGTAAATTGTCATGGTAGTCATTCTCCACGTTCAGCAGATTGCCCAGTCTATAAGAAAGAAAAAAAGATACAGGAGTATAAGTCTCTTGATCGTTTAAGCTACACAGAGGCCCGTAAGAAATATGCACGATTGCACCCTGTGTCCATGACATCTAGTTACGCCTTGGTTACATCTTCATCCCTTCCTCCCCCTTCCTTACCCCCATCCCGGACCCCTCTCCTTCCCCCCTCCCCTGCGGCTCCCACACCTTCTCCTCTGGGCGCCGCTCCCCCTCCCCAGCCGGAGAAGTGTCCCACTCCTTCGGCGTCTGCCGGTCAAGGGCGCCTCTCCCGGGATGCCCCTTCCCGGCACCTTCCAGGTCAAAGGTCTGCTGCAGCGCGGCGACCGCGAGAGCCGCGGTCTATCGGCCCCCAGGTCGCCCGGTCTCTTTCTGTTCCTGATCTTCCTGCAGCTGGCTCCATTATGCCACACAGCCCTCCTCGATCTCAGCCTGAAAAGAAGAAGAAACATAAGTCCCGGGACAAAGAGCCTCTGGTGTCACCGGAGGTCCCTTCCCCGGCTTCACAACCGGATTCTGACCTGTCGTTTATGGATGTCGCCCCCTCCTTGTCGGTGACGGGTGGGGACCCGGCGGTATGACTGGATTTAGCGTGTTCAGCCCTCATTTAAACCATCGTTCTGTGGTTCTCCAATGGAATTGTAATGGCTACTATCGTCACCTTCCGGAATTGAAATCCCTTCTTTCGTCCTACTCAGCAGCTTGTGTGGTTCTCCAGGAATCTCATTTTATTGATGCTCACTCACCGACCCTCCGTGGGTTCCGTGTTTTCTGTCGAAATCGGGTCGGACCCTTGCGGGCTTCTGGTGGCGTTTGTACGTTGGTCCGTACAGACATTGCTAACACGTGGATTCCTCTCCAAACTACATTGGAAGCGGTTGCTGTTAGGGTCCACTTAGACGCTGCAGTCACAGTATGCAATCTTTATCTCCCTCCTGACAGGACTCTTACACCTGCTGCCTTAACCACCCTTCTTCAGCAACTTCCTGCTCCCTTCCTCCTCCTTGGGGATTTTAATGCTCATCATCCTTTGTGGGGCAGTGCCTTTCCATCTAAACGAGGTCTTCTTATAGACCAATTTATTGCAGACCACGACCTGTGCCTTCTTAATGATGGCTCCCGTACTCATTTCAGTGCTGGTCATGGTACCTTTTCTGCCATTGATCTTTCTCTTTCTTCTCCCTCTCTCCTCCCTTCATTACACTGGTCGCCACACGACGACCTTTGTGATAGTGATCATTTCCCGTTGATTATCACGCTCCCTTCCCGCTCCCCGATGGACAGGTTACCTCGTTGGTCTTTCCACCGCGCCGATTGGCCTCTATATACTGCACAGGTCGAGTTTTCTCCCTCTTTGTCGGGTTGTATTGATGACGTCCTACGTGACGTGTCTGACGCGATTGTTCGCGCTGCTAACCTTGCTGTCCCACGCTCATCTGGACAATTTCGTCGTCGGCAAGTCCCGTGGTGGAGTACGGCCATTGCCATTGCCATCCGTGATCGCCGTCGAGCTTTGCAACACTTTAAGAGGCACCCATCTGTAGCCAGCCTTTCTACCTTTAAGCGCCTTCGCGCTAAAGCCCGTTATTTAATCAAACAGAGCAAGCGGATATGTTGGGAACGATTCGTTTCTTCCCTTGGTTCCACTGTCCCTCTGTCACGGGTATGGGCTACACTTCGCTCTCTCCAAGGTTGCCATCGGCAGTCCACCCTCCCAGGCCTTCACCTCCCAGATGGCATTTGTACGGACCCATTAGTTCTCGCAGAACATCTTGCGACCCATTTTGCAGTGGCATCAGCGTCGGCCTCCTATCCAGCTGCTTTCCTTCATCAAAAACAGCAGGCTGAAGCTGTCACCTTATGTTTCACCCCTTGTGAGTCAGAATCTTACAACGAACCTTTCACTGAATGGGAATTTCTTTCTGCTCTATCTTCTTCTCATGATACGGCCCCTGGCCCAGATTCCATTCATAACCAGCTGCTTCAACATCTCAGTGCTCCACAACGGCACCATCTTCTTCGGGTGTTTAACCGTATCTGGCTCCAGGGTGACTTCCCTTCTCAGTGGAGGGATAGCATTGTGGTTCCTGTCCTTAAGCCTGGTCAGAACCCCCTATCTGTTGACAGCTATCGGCCAATTAGTTTGACCAATGTTGGTTGTAAGTTACTTGAACGGCTGGTAGCCCGTCGGCTCACTTGGGTCCTCGAATCTCGGGATCTATTGTCCCCTTACCAGTGTGGCTTTCGAGAGGGACGATCTCCAATCGATCATTTGCTTCGCTTGGAATCCGCAGTTCGGCAGGCTTTTTCCCAGCGCCGCCATTTGGTTGCAGTGTTTTTTGACCTTCGCAAGGCCTATGACACGGCCTGGCGCCATCACATCTTACTAACCCTTCATCAGTGGGGTCTTCGGGGCCCACTCCCAATTTTTATCCGCCAGTTCCTGATCCATCGGTCATTCAGAGTTCGAGTTGGTACTGCTTTTAGTTCTCCACGGACCCAGGAGACGGGCATCCCTCAGGGTTCTGTCTTGAGTGTCCTTCTTTTCCTCATTGCTATCGATGGACTTGTGGCCTCTGTCGGTCCCTTGGTCGCCCCTGCCCTGTATGTGGATGATTTCTGCATTTGGGTTAGTTCCTCCTCGATGCCATCTGCAGAACGGCAGCTCCAGGTGGCTATACGGCGTGCCTCTGCATGGACCCTCTCACACGGGTTTCAATTCTGTCCTTTAAAATCGCGGGTGGTCCACTTCTGTCGCCGTACTACGGTCCACCCTGATCCAGAGCTCTATCTCGCTGCACAAAGATTGCCTGTGGTTCCACAGTTTCGTTTCCTAGGTCTTCTTTTCGACAACAAGCTCACTTGGCTGCCCCATATCAGACTCCTGAAGGTAGGATGTTTCCGTAAACTCAATGTCCTTCGCTTCCTTGCCCACTCCTCCTGGGGTGCGAACCGTTCCCTCCTCCTCCGTCTTTATCGTGCTCTAGTTCTGTCACGTTTGGACTATGGTTGTCAAGTTTATGGTTCAGCTGCTCCTTCCACGCTGCACGTGCTGGATCCGGTCCACCATCGTGGTGTCCGTTTGGCCACAGGTGCCTTCCCTACTAGCCCTGTTGATAGTCTCCTGGTTGAAGCTGGGATCCCCCCCCTTTCTGTTCGGCGGTCCCAGCTTCTGGTGTCTTATGCCCTTACTATCCGTTCTTCTCCCGCTCATCCTTCCTATTCTATCCTATTCCCAGACCATGGACGTCGCCCGCCTGACTCCCGCCCTCGGGCGGGTTTACCGGTTGGGCTGCGCCTTGCGTCTCTTCACCGTGATTTTCGGCTTCCTTCTTTGCCCTGTCTTCCTCGCTCCCTCCCCTCCACCCCTCCTTGGTTAGTTCCTCGGCCTCGAATTCGGATGGATCTCCGCCGCGGTCCGAAAGATTCCATCCCCCCGGTGGTGTTCCGTTCCTTTTTCCGCCAAATTTTATGGGAGTTTCGGGATGCTGTTGTTTTTTACACTGATGGCTCTAAATCTGCTTATCATGTTGGGTATGCCTTCACGTCCTTTGTTGGAACGGAAAATCATCTACTGCCACCCTCATGTGGGGTGTTTACTGCGGAATTGATGGCAATTTCCCGGGCCCTTACCTTTATTAAACAATCCCAACACAATCGCGTTTTGTTATGTACGGACTCGATGAGTGGCCTTCTTGCTCTTGACCGGTGTTTTTCGCGCCATCCCTTGGTCTCTGCCATCTCCTGAACCCACCGATTACAAATTCTGCTAAAACTCATTGGATCTCGACCAACTCGAGCAGCAATGTCGCGATAGGCTACAATCCGATCTTTATCAAAGTCGGGAACGTGATGGTACGCATTTCTCCTCCTTACACGAGACATCACAACAACGTTTCACCAGGCAACGCCGGTCAACTGCTGTTTGTGTATGAGAAATCGATGGAAAACTTTCCTCGTGTCAGCACGATGTAGGTGTCGCCACCTACGCCCCACTTGTGTGAATGCTTTGAAAAGCTAATCATTTGCATATCACAGCATCTTCTTTCAGTCGGTTAAATTTCGCGTCTGTAGCACGTTATCTTCGTGGTGTAGCAATTTTAAAGGCCAGTAGTGAATGTAATGTAAAATTTTCAGCGCAAGGTACAATATTCTCGGTTCAGTATTCATTGCAGCAAGCGTATTACACGCGCAAACAAAGTTGACACTCGGCGCACTGGCCGGTGGGAGCGACTGAAAATGAGAAATGATGTTGAGATCTTCAATTATGTGTGAATTCCTAAGGGACCAAACTGCATAGGTCATCGGTACCTAGATAAAAACTAATTTAAACTAACTTATACTAACAACAAGACACACACCCCTGCCCGAGGGAGGACTCGAAACTCCGGCGGAAGTGGTCGCGCAGCCCATGACAGGACGCCTCAAACCGCGCCGTCACTCTGGGGTTGGGGAATGCCTTTTATAGTCGCTCCCATCAGGAACTTCGTTTGCGCGTATATGGGTTAATACTAAGACAGTTTGTTTACTCTTATTTAGCTGTAGATTTCATTGATTTTAATACTGTATCCACTATCTGAATTTTCACAGTACTCATTCTAAAGGCATAATACAGCACCCGTTATACAATGTGAAGTGTGGTCTGTGTACTGACAGACCCCATCCCACATTGTGTAAAGGTTGTAGTATTATGCTTTTAAATTCGTTGTAGCAGGCATGAGAATCACACCTGGAGAATACACGATGGTAATACTTCATGCAGTAAACGAGGTTCCCTGTACATTGTCATTTTTTTAAAATAAATGAGGTGATATAATAAAGGTGAACTGTTAAAAGTAACGCTTTAGGTGAACTCGCAGTGTGTTACTCCGTGAGTAACAAGTGAGTTGTGTAAAATTCCTCTGTCTATTCATACACCACCTGTACAACAGGAATGCTGCTCCTTCAACACCAACATCCCTCAGATGTTGTGAGTGCATCTTCTTTCCGGAGCTGGTTTCAACCACCCACAGATGTATCTAGACCGTTGTCAAAAAGCTGTTTACTTATATGAATGTCCCTAAGGACGACATTCTGTGAGGCGAGCGGAATATCTCATCCTTCCACAGTATACACATAGACACACACGAAGCTGTGATGTGGTACAGTGCAGCATCTGAAACGTTGACTGACTTCGGACTGTTTAAATGAAGAGATGGAGTAAAGGAGATGGGTGGCGGATTATAATGGCCCGCACTGGCAGACATTGCTCTCCGCCTGTCAGCTGGAGAGGGGGATGGGTGGAGAGGGTAGAACGGGCCGATCGGCACATGGTGAGATGACCTGTGTAAAGATCCAT